>NC_047586.1:14400000-15000000 GCF_011004845.1 Esox lucius
TTCCAATGCCCTGGCTGAGAGAAGGAGGTTCTCACCTTAGATTTTACGGTACATGGCCCCGACCATCGTCCCTTTGATGCGGTGAAGTTGTCCCGTCCCCTTAGCAGAAAAACACTCCCAAAGCATAATTTTCCACCTCCATGTTTGACGGTGGGGATGGTGTTCTTGGGGTCATAGGTGTTCTTGGGGACATAGGCATCAACTCATAAATTGAGTTGATGCCAATCAGCTTGATTTTGGTCTCATCTGACCACAACACTTTCACCCAGTTCTCCTCTAAATCATTCAGATGTTCATTGGCAAACTTCAGACGGGCCTGTACTTGTGCTTTCTTGAGCAGGGGGACCTTGCGGGCACTGCAGGATTTCAGTCCTTCACAGCATAGTGTGTTACTAATTGTTTTCCTGGTGACTATGGTCCCAGCTGCCTTGAGATCATTGACAAGTTCCCCCTGAGTAGTTCTGGGCTGATTCCTCACCGTTCTCATGATCATTCCAACTCCACAAGGTGAGATCTTGCATGGAGCCCCAGACCGAGAGAGATTGACAGTTCTTTTGTGTACCTTCCATTTGCGAATAATCGCACCAACTGTTGTCACCTTCTCACCAACTGTTGTCACCTTAGCGATGGTCTTGTAGCCCATTCCAGCCTTGTGTAGGTCTACAATCTTGTCCCTGACATCCTTGGATAGTCTTTTATACAGGTAACAAACTGAGATTAGGAGCACTCCCTTTAAGAGTGTGCTCCTAATCTCAGCTCATTACCTGTATAAAAGACTCCTGGGAGCCAGAAATCTTTCTGACTGAGAAATCTTTCTACTTATTTCATTCATTAAAATGCAAATCAATTTATAAAAATGTTCACATTGTTATGCTGTCTCTCACTGTTCAAATAAACCATTACAATTATATACTGAATTTCTTTGTCAGTGGGCAAACGTACAAAATCAGCAGGGAATCAAATACTTTTTTCCCTCACTATGTGTGCATGTGTCATTTTGAGCATTCTGCATCCTAATTGCCCGGCTGATCAAACCTTTTCTTCAATAAAACAAGATCATTTTGGTTCCACTAATTCAATTACTTTTATAAAGCTACCAGTCTTTCAAGCCTTATTTTGATCTCCATTCAACCCCGCCCTTAAGTCTCTCATCTGTTTACTGTAAAATTATTAAGAATGTGACAACATAATATTTAATGGCTGTAGTTCATTAATACATTTCTGTTTTTTAAATGATTTGTCTGTGGACTTGTGGGGGTTATAAAATGTGCACTCCGGTGTCTTTCTGTATCTTCAGCCAGTAAATGGGTCTCTGTTTTTTTATGTACTTTTGTTTTTTTTAAACAAAATGCATTTATTTCATATGATATTTCGTTGTTACAAAAACAACAACAAAATATCTTCAGATTTGTAACTTAAAATGTTTAGGGTGCTTTAGAATTTGGGGTGCTTTAGATCAGGGAAAGCTATTTTTATCAGTAATCTCTGGGATCATATATTGTCTATAGAATTGCTGCTGTTTTCAAGCATATATTATCTTAGGAATCATTAATGTTCAGAGGAAAGTCCCTCTCATATGTTGGTCATTAGCACTCACAGTGTATCACTCCGCGCAGCAGAATCTCTGTGGCTACTGCAGATTGCTTGAAAGACAACTAGTTTTAGAAAACACAGTTCTCTTTCATTCTAATTCTCCTTTTCTCTCTAATTTATGAAAGGAACACTTGGTTCTGAAGGAACTGAAAGATTATAAATGTTTATTTACTCCCAAATAAATTATTCTTCATTATGTAATATATCCCTTCAGGTGTATCATATACACCTGAAGCAAAAATTATTCCCTTTCCAAAACAGTTGAAAAGGAAAGTTGAGTGAGGAACAGAAGCGTTTCTATTTATAGTGGTCTCTTAATTTTAACCCTTCTGTTCCTCACTCAAAACCTTCCTTTTTGACTTTTCTGGAAAGGAAAGAAAAAGGTGCAGTGGTCTCTTAATTCTTTCTGGAGATGTATATCCTATAATATGTACTGCATGTGCTTTATATGGTGTGGTATAATGTAATTTACTTTTAATACTATTCCTTGCTATTGTTCTATTTACACATGTCTCTCTGTTTTTGTGTGAAAGACCAAATATAATGCATTACTTGTTTAGACTTGGTAGATTTAAACAGACAGGACCAGGTGGCGCCAAGGAAGGCATAGACTGGAATGTGCAGACTGATAACGTGGGTTAAGTGGTCTTTAAAGTCCCACTTAATCATAAAACATCCCCCAATTCTCATTTTGGTTATAAGAAGGATCTAGACTTAGAACAGGAATTTTGGAGGCTTTTTCCTTTGCCTCTCTCTCTCTCTTTGCTCTTGCAACCTCAAATCTCCAGAGAACTGCAATCAAAGCAAACCAGCATTAGAAAGTGAATTAAAAAGTGAATTGTTCCTTTCTCTTACGCTGTCTATAAGCTTTCTATTTTCACTGTCTGTCCTCTCTGAGTCAGAATCAGTTCATAACCCTGTCTAGACACAGATGCCACTATAAATATAATGGATACAACAAGCCTCGCCATGGGAAACACTGTACATATGGGTTTATGTATGTGTTGTGTTTTTGTTTGGACATGAGTCAGTGTTTCCCCAACTGTTTTCTGTAGGCTATGCCTGGGTTTTCTCTGGCTCTGTCTCAGTATCTCAAGGATGACTTCCCCTCTATATTCAGTCTGTGATCCAGCCAATGTTTCAATACAATTTCAATTAAAAAAATAATTACTTTTTCTTTTGTCCTTCAGCAAAGGCTATTTTACAGGCCCCAATACAGACTGAAGTTAAACATGTTTAAACCTTTATAGTGTGTGTGTGTGTGTGTGTGTGTGTGAATATCTAAATGACCGACTAAGAGTTAGCATGTGAATAAATACACAGCAGATTTTACTTGCCACTCCTTTATTCTTGTAAATAAATATTGAGTTGAGTCTGGAGTGGGATGTGTTTTCCCTGGACAGTAAACAGCACTTGGGGAGTAAATACTATCAATGAGCACGTGTATTGTAGCAACCAGATGGTTTTACTCACACATACTAATTCTCTTCACATTTCACAAGTCACTCACAGTTTATTTTTCTTTCTGATCATATACTGTACCTAAACAAACTAAACCAGCTGTGTTGCATATATTTAACACAGAACCAACATTGGCTAGGTATTTGAAAAAACATTTATTTGCCATCTGCATGTATTATTTGTGTAAAATAGCTATTTTGAACATTAAATAAAACTGATATATATTTTGATTATGAATTTCCATTTGATACTATGGTATGGCAGATTTTGATGGCAGCACTATTGCGAAGTCCCAGTATTTATCGTTGACGTATGATGTGGCAGTCATGGTTTTCACAATCAGAATTATATTAATGATGTTAAGACCTAGTTGATTAATGCACACAGAGTGATGATGATAATACTCCTTTCGTTTCAAACATGGCAAGGCGTGAACGAACATTGGTTAGTTCAGCCAATCAAGAATGTATAAGCATGTTGTTTGCCCCAAATGAATACGGGAAATACAGTGGCAGTCCTCTGGATGACCTTGTCTGTATGGCATGAAGCATTTAGCATCACAATCACTAGTTTACACAATGGGATAATGCAGAATGGTCAATTTGAACTCATCAAGACAGAAGGAATTTTAACCCTTGTTATGATGGGGTTAAGGGTTTGTGTTGGACAGGATTTGTGTGGTGGGATCCAGGCTGATAATGTGATAGAATTAGTTCTTGTTGGTTCTGGTGGATAGGTCCGGTCCCTAGTGGACTAGTGACAACAGCACTATATTACTAAGAGATGAGTCATCTACAGGATCGGCCATGTCCCTCACTCTCTCACGCTTCTTGGTTGTGACCTTCTTGTCCCCTGTCTGGTTCTTTCAGTGCTCTTTTTTGTTATACTTCTCAGTTCTCAGCTGCATTACATCAAAAGTACTGTCATGGATTTAGACTTTCTATCTTTTTTGTTCAATCATGAATTCTTCACAACATCTCACCGCGCCCAATTTTTTTTGTCTGCACCCGATTTATTTGTTGCCTTCTTTACAGGTCTCAGGCCAGACAGATGTAGAGGGTTGAGGAGGAAAGGATGGTCTGTCTTGGCTCTATGGTTTTGGTGCTCAAGTCAATGAATGTGCCAGCTATTTAACAGGACAGGTTGGAGGGTATTATACCATAATATTAAGTACCTATTGGAATTGTCTGAGCTCATTGCATGGGCATAAGTGCAGCATGCCCACTCATTCATTTTGTTATTATTTTATATGTCTGTTTCATAGTGTTACTTTTATTGCAATGTTAGTGTTTTATTGGATGTGTCACGTCACTCATTACTTCAGCTCACCCCTGAGAAGAAATTCAAACATGTTCTGTTATTTCTTCTAAGGGTTTGTAATGAGAATGAGTGATGGAAAGATGTTTGGCCTGTGAGATGTTGCCTTGGGAGAAGGTCCAGGAGGCAAGTTCCTGTGAGAACAAGCAGGAATACTTTCATAGACCTACCATATGTTATTAATAATCTACATACATGCACTGACGAATATCAGCATACATGTTTGCTAAAATGTGTCTGTTGTAAAATACTTCAAATACTACATATTTCTAAATTAAATTACTAAAGAAGAGATTTCATGTAATTTTCAAGCCATTCTTCAGTGATTCTCATAATTTAATAACTTAAATTGAATTAACAGGATTTTGTGTGTTCATGCTTTTCCAATAAACATTAGCCCTAAGCACTTATTTTATGAAATATCTTATCTGAAAGATATCAGTTCGTATGTGTGGATGGCATATCCTCTGACAAATCAAAGCTTTGTTTTGGTGTTCCTCAAGGCTTGGTTCTGGGCCCATTATTGTTCTCACTATATATGCATGATGTAATCTGGAATCACAATGTCAATTTTCACTGTTATGCTGATGACACACAGTTATATTTCCGTTTTAGGACCCAAGAAACAAAGATCTTTGTTGGCAGTTCTCACTGTGAACCTCAACTGCTGCATGGTCGTATCCAGCGCTTTTGCTCACCATCCACTGTGGCTAGTGGTTTTCTAAAGTTACTAGTCACTCAGCATTTTTACTAGCCACCATTTTGTTGTTGGGGAATTACATTTTATTTGATAAAATCTGACTATGGTGTGCTACATCTTAGCCTGTTTTGTTCACTGGTTCAGTCACTATTAGGCAAAGGTGGTACCCCACTCTACCAGAAACCTCTCTGTGAAATACTTTATATAATGTGGCTACACACTTGATTAGATTACTGCAATGCTCTTCTTTCCTTTTACCCTGACAAATCAATAAATAAACTTCAATTAGTGATGCACACAGCTGCTAGAATCCTAACTAGAACAAAAATAATTGAACACATTACTAAGCCTCTTTACACTGGCTGAACGTTAAGGTTAGGGCTGATTGTAAGGTTTTATTGTTAACCTATAAATCAATACATGGACTTGCTCCTACTTACCTTGCTGAAATGATCCAGCATTGGGCTGTACTCTGCTGGCAATACTTGGCCCTCATTCAGGGTGGTTGCGGTTTGGTTGATGCTTGGCAATGTGGGTGGATTGATTTCCTGCCTGTTGGGCCCTGTCCAGGGCCTCCCCCAGATAGGGCCACAGTGTCACTGGACCACCCTGTTTCAGCCCCAATGTCTGCTATATTATTGTGCTTGGGGAGTAGGGTCAGTTCTCCTTCTCCACAATAAATCCTTGTACATATAATCAATGCATTTTCAAAATTTTCCCTGTCTCCTGCTGTTTTAAACTTAGGAGGACATGAGGTCCTGGCCAACACCTGAGGAGTACTTGGCTTGAAAGACCCGTTGCTATCCCTGTCCAAAGTCCTCCTGGTTGTGTTGCAGATCAAGACGATAACTGACGATTTCAGCTGCCACTGTGCTGACACCTCCCCAGTGTTGTCCCTGTCCTTGTCCATCTGGTCATGCTTCCTACCTGGACTAAGTTTAAATAGACACATGTATCTATTAATTATTACATTTTGTACTTAATATGTTCACCCGGCACAGCCAGAAGAGGACTGGTCACCCCTCTGAGCCTGGGTCCTCTCTAGGTTTCTTCCTACATTTCGGCCTTCTTGGGGAGTTTTTCCTAGCCACTGAATTTCAACACTACTATTGGTTGCTCCTTGGGGTTTAAGGCCGGGTGTCTCTGTTAAGCACTTTGTGACAGCTGCTGATGTAAAAACGGCTTTATAAATAAATGTAATTGATTGAAATATGTATTCTCTAAATTATGTATTTCCGTGTCTGTTCAGTAATTGCAAGGCCCTTGCATTAATTTAGTTATTGATACTGTAAGTCTCTTGCATCACTGTGGAGGAATTTTGGCCTGCTCTTCCTGACACAGCTGTAACTAAGCAACATCGGTTATTGAGCCTAAAAAAATGGTCTATCGGAAGGGGGGAGAAGGGAATTTAAAGAACAAACATTCTCCTTAGATTGATACCTGGACATTTTCTCACTGAGCATTCTCAGTTCTGTCATTAGGATTCCTTCTTCATTTCCTCACTGGGGATAGACCAAAGTCTGTTAAGTTGTTTATTTCTGTTAGATTTCAACAAACAATATTACAAACATAGCGTTTCAACAAACAAGGCCACAATCATAATGTTTCATAGGTTAAGATAAAACATGAGTTTTGGTTTGAATACAGTGTTTGCTTTAATTCAGTTTCCGAGACATAAAGCCACTGATGAACATAATATTTATTTTTTGGAAAAATAGAACATTTTGAGATTAGAGATTCATCCACACCTGCTTTAGTGATTCCTATGCCTATTGTATTCCAGAGGTGCGTCCTTAGCCCTCCTCTACTCCCTGTTCCCCCACAAATACATTGATGTGTCCGACACCCAATCACATCACCGCTGTTGTAGGCCTGGGAAAAAAAAACGCCATTGATGTGCAAGGACAACAAGCTCCCCCTGAACGTCAGCAAACAAAGGAGATGATGTTGATGTTGACTTCAGGAAGCTGTGGAAGCGACGTGCCCCAAACCACATCAATGGACTGCGGTTGAGAGAGCTGGCAGTTTGAGTCCACATAACCAAGGACTTGTCATGGACAGTCAGTACCACAGTTGTTTGCCATGAAATCTGCCAAGCCACCCTGGGTCCTGTCAAGATATTACCAGTGGGGAACTTCCTGACCAGCTACATCACAGCCTGGTATGGGAACTGGTCCGCACGAACACAGGGGCCTCCAGCAGTTATCGCGAAGACGTCAGTATCGCGATGATTGTTATTATTATTATCATTGCCGCATCAGTAGCGGCAATGATAATAATACCATTATTTCACTTTTTCTACCATTGCAAAGTAGAAACCCCAGCTGCAAGTGAGAACTATATTTTGCAGTTTGCCTTGTGTATGGAAAAACTTCAACTGAAACTTTGTTGTTAGACACCAGAGTAAGAGCAGGATTGTGTGTGCTGAGTGACCCAGTCAGCCAGTGAAATGAAACTAAGCTAGTTATAAAATCCAGACAGAATAACAATGCCGCTGCTTTAGCAAAAAGACCCTGATGACTTCCCATTCAGTGTACATGGATGTCTGACTACACCAATCTAACTAGCTGCCATGTTGTTTTCTACAGATTAATATACTATCAATGTTTTTGGCAGCATCCATCTAAACATAGCTTCTTAAGTGTATGTGTTATTATATACCAACTCCAGATGTTGTTAGGATTCATTTTTATCTCCACATCTTATGTGTGTGGCTGTGCAGATTGGGGATGGTTCATTATTTCCTGTTTACACATTAGCTATTATGATAATGTACACTTTTTTTTCTGCTGTTGTCGTGTTTACTGTCCTCTGTCACTCTGGCATGTAAACCGTGAGACAAACAGACTGCCATGTCATCTGGTGGCTTGATCTCATGCTTAAGATATGCATCCTTTGAATCAGAGATGGATTACATCTGGGGATTTCACTTCACCAGTCATGTCAGATTAGTTTTGATCTCAATAGCTGCTGTATAGGCAAAGAAAATAAAAGAAGATGAATGCCTAGATAGTAGACACAGCAGTTATGTCATGTGTGTTGCTTATCTATCAGGGTATTTGAGTCGAGACAGCTTGTGACAAACAACAATGGTTGGGACTGAATCGTTGGAGCTACAAACTAATACTCACCTTAGGCTCAGTGGGCTCTCAGGAGCACATCTGTCTTTTGAAGTTCGTTTGGCGCACGACCAACATAAGCTTCATAATCCATACATAGCCAAGTGCTGTTGCTGAAACAATGATTAATGTGCAAAGAGTATTTTTCTTGCCAAGTTGTCAAATCAGGCAAACTAAACAATCTTTTGAACCATTTAAAGTGAACTCCAAAAGTATTTGGACAGTCATGGGTGTTGTATTTCTGGCTCTTTATTCCAGCACTCAGTATTAATGTCCAAACGTATATAAACAATTGGCTTCACAGCTGATCCGTATTAGGCAAGTATTTTCTTTTGCATTGTTAGTGCACAAAGCAGCTGTGAATGTCTAATCTTAGTTCTAGGCTTTGCATTTAGTGTCCAACAACATGAGGACCAAATAAGTGTCCATGCAAGTCAAGCTGGCCATCATGAAGTAGATCAGAAAACACTGACCAGAGATACAGCCACAAAATGAACCACTGGTGAGCTCAGCAATTGCAAATGGCTTGGGCAAACCAAGGAAGACCTTAGTCATGAATGACTAAAGACTTCTCACCGTAATGAAAAAAGAAATCTGGAACCAGTCACTCCACCAATACCCACATGCAAAATCGCAAAAGAAACCAGAGGGGGGCCATGGAACTTGTCAAACTTGATCACGATTGGCCAACATGCCAGCAAGTGTACTTGTGCAGGGTTGGAGCGGACATGGGTAGCGTGTTGGCATGCAATAGGCCAAGATATGCCTGGCACAAGTTGTATGAGGCGATGTACACACCACATGACCCAAGGACACATCTTGGAACACAACACCAGCATTGGGGCCTTTGGTGGTCAGTTCCAGGTTTTCTTTCGTATCCGCCTCAGGAGAGACCAGTCATGTTTACTTAGAACAAAGAAAGACACTAATTTAATGGTAACAGTTGACACTGACAACGTTTGGACGAGTGTAACTTAACTGAAGATGAACAGTTAAACTGCCTCTGTTTCAGGTAGCCGAGAACCATCTAAAAGGAAAGAAACGATTGCCATAACAAACGGAAGAACACTGTGCCATCATTCATTCGGGAAAGAGTGGATTCATCAACATAGACAGGACTGATTTATGTTCTTATTGCCTGGAAGGTGTGGCTACCGGCTAACTCTACACCTGTGATATGTGATTGTAGTTCTGTTCAATTAGGAGGGTAGCATAGATAGTAACTGCCTGAAAAGGAACACTAGCTAGCCTCAAAAACAGAATGGCCTCAAAAGTAACTAAAAGAGCCAGTACAGTTCTGGAAAAAAATAAATTGTTGACAGATGAGACAAATATTATCATGTATCAGAGTGTTGGCAAAAGTGGAGAAATAAATACTGGCATACCACCTCATCTACGAAATATGAGAGGGGTTGTTATGTTTTGGGCATGTATGGCAGCCACTGGAACTGGCTCACTTGTCTTCATTGATGATGGAACTGCTGACAGTAGCAGCAGGATGAGTCTAAAGACTAAAGAAAAACATAAAACGCCATTGAATGGCTCTGTATCAAGCAATAGGACAAACACATTGCTATAGCTAACAAATCCTTTGTCAGGGCCAAAAACTGGAAAGTTCTTGACTGGCCTTGCCATTCTCCTGCAAAACAAACAGGACAGGCCTGGCAGAGCATCACCAGGAAAAATACCCAGTGATTACTTCATACTATGTGAATTTCCTATGTGCAGGGTGTGGTGAACTGAGAGGGATTCCCTACAAGGTAAATACCTGCATCATGAAAACCACGTATAGACAGAGAAACAGAGGGTTAGCATGGATGGAGTCTTATTTGAGTTGAATAATGGCATAAATCTGGATAAACTGTCAGATAGGCGATTCATGTAGCGAGCACTCTAGTGGAAAGCAATGTAATTTCAGACAGTGGGAGTTTGTTTGGCAGTGAACACTGAAATGTCATGACGGGTAAATCATTCAACTGTATTTTTTCACATTTTCTTCTTGCCTTCTGCTCCTTTTGGCCTTGGGAAATGCTACATGAGCCACCCGGTAAATACAAACAACAGTGAAGAATGCAGAATCTCCTTCCTCCATTTGTCCCTCTATCACTCAGCTGAAAACTGATGGGACATTCATCATCTATTTAAACTATATGGTATGGGAACATATTTTTAATAACCCAAGAATATTTACTGCTCTGAAGCCTGAGGCAAAGCCTCCTAAACGCTGAGCAAGACGCGCAGGGAAATAATGTCATTATTTAAATTCAGCTGTTTTTAAGCATTAATTGTGGATTATTGTGAGTCAAACAAAATGGGTTCCAGGAACCAAATGTAAAAAATGTTGTTAATTAAAGCACATTTCTTTCATTTGACTAAACCCACATAGTAAGTAAAAACATGAATGCCAGAATTTAATCTGTAATTCATCTCTGAAATCTGCTTGGAGTTCCATGAACATGAAGTCATCCCATATCACTACTCATTTTTATATCACTTTAATTTCAGAAGAAATGAAAGATATGTGTAAATGTCTTAACTGTAAATCACTGTCTTACAGTCTTTAACTTTGACATGTAAAAGGGGTTCCTACCTTGGTTTGAAGTATATAAACGTATAACCCCTTTGGTGGGTTTAGGGATAAAGAGTGAGATGAGTGACTGACAGACAGAGTTGAAACGGTGAAAGGGAGAGAAATGGAGAGGGTTATTCTTGTGAAACTACCAACCCTGCCCTAATCCAATGGCATAAGATATCTGATTGAAATTGCACAGCTGTGGATTATGATCTACAAAGTGCAAATCCATATCATTTTCAATCCATATCATTTTAATTTACCGTGACCAGCTTGGTTACTATTATGCAATCCTGTCATTCCTAGTACTGAACATTCTTTCTATATTTTGTGTCTATGTGAATTAAATGCATATCGAAATAAATTATTTTGAACTTTCTCTCTCTCTTTCTCTCCCTCTCACTGTGTGTGTGCTGTGTGTGTGCGTGTGTGTGTCTGTGTGAACAACAGGGCTGAAATATGCTCTCTGATGTTCACCAGCTGCTCGTTGAACTGATTGGTTTTCCATGGTAGATCATTATGTAAGATTGAGGAAACCTGAATATTCATTGGCTGGTGCTATATGTAGGCTGGTGTATCCCTGTACAGTAGATGTATTGAGCATTGATTGCAGTTTCTTAAAGGGGCATTTCACCAGAATACTATTACATAATGTATTCTTTGCTAATGTAAGAAATTATATATTTGTCACAAGATCTCAACACAATTAATAATAGGTGGTAGAATCTATTTCCTCTGTATCGTTTATTTATAAATTGCCTCAACTTCCAAAATTACAGCGAATGTAAGTACCGCCTCACTTTCAAAATAACTATAGGTAATAATTTTAGTAGATGAAAATCTTACTTTTTGAAACAATTATGTTTTAGAAACCCTGACACTGATCATGCCCATGTAATGTTATGTGTCGGTAGTAAATACAAGCAAACCCTGGAAAGTGCTCTGTTGCGTTACATTTGCTTGGTGCCAGATATGCACCCATAGTAACTACAACAGATCTCACTGGTAAACACCACTAACGCATTTCTCCTGTTTATACCACACCAACAAACAACAACATGAACACACATTTACCAGCAGAAAAAACTTCCACATCAATATGCTATGCTGAGAGTAGTCTATTAGTGCCTACTTAACATCACTGATGCCTTTGATATGTCTTGTTGATAGACATGCAAGGTCCTTATCCCCACTCCAAAGGATAAAATAATGATATAAAGTAATGTAAGATGTTTGTTGCGTGAACAGGTTTTTCCACAAACACATTCATGTTCAATGTGGCTGATGTTGATCATTCAATCATCTTCTGTGTGGAACGTGAACAGAAAACATCCTGTGTGTTCTGTATCCATGAGGTAATAGAGGAACCAAGCGTATCTGTTCTAAACAGTAAACAACATCATTATAAACACAAAATATTCACGAAGCAACCAAGACCATAAATAAATAAAGTTTTAATCTCAAGATGTTTGTTAGTGTCTATGAGCAGAATAACACAAAACTCCCCAGGATTTGCAGTGTTGTAAACACTACAGTGCTTATAAACTAAAATGCACAAAATCAATAACTGTCTCTAATGTCTTGGCCGTTTCAATGTCTGGATGTGGCTGTGGAGACAAGCTTCCAGAACGTTCTCTCTCTCTTCCCTACATTCTCTATCTCTCTCGTCTCAGTTTGACCCACACGGAATCTGCAGGATTCAACATGTCTGAAAAGGGTTCTTAACTTCTCACCCACTTGAGGTGTTTGCTTAAATGTATTTGTTAATTTCTAGTGCTTCCAGTGAAGGAAAAACGAGAGATAAAATGAAAAGAATGAAAGGAAAGGAGAGATAGAGAGCAGGGGACGTACGGAGGAGGGAGACGTCTGTTTGTGACATCTTTTGGATGATCCAAGGGTGTTGGATCTGATATGTGGGGCAATGACTCAGTCATAGTCAGTTGACTGTTATCTTTTATTTTCCCAAGCTCCCTTTTCTCCGAGTTCTTCTCTCCATGTCCTCATTCTCCCCTCTTCTTTTCCCTCCCCCTCTTCAAGTAGACATCTTACCTCTTTCCTCCTCCACTAGACTACTGCTGGCTGGACATGGATACCCCTGGCTAACAGAGAAAACTGACCACAACTCATAGAGCTCTTTTTTTCCTCTTCTGCTTTTCTCTCTCCTTTCTCTCTATCTCATCCCAAACTCACTCTCCCACTTTCTTTCTTTCTTTCTTTCTTTCTCTCTCTCTCTCTCTCTCTCTCTCCCTCCCTCTCTCTCTATCTGGCGTCTTTCATTTCTCAGTCACAGCAGCGAAGCCTCTCCCTAAACCATCCGGTACATATTAACAAAGCAGGCAGAAAACGGAGAGAAAGCACTCCATCCAAGTCTAGTTCCCTCATTTCAATGTGACCTTGTATAGTTTGCTTTAGAACATCCGTAACGCCACATCCCTTTGCACGTCTGGCCATGGTGCCCCACAGTCATGCACACTCATTCAACCACACTGAAAACGAGTTAGGCCGGAACTACTACGTACACTTCACTCTAAACCACACATCAGATCAAATACTTCCATTATGTTGCAGTCATTTGTCTGAGTAGGGCGGTGGACATACCTTTGGTCACCAGGTGAGAGATAGATGATTGTGTCAGAGTGTGTGCCTGCTTCCTTCAGTTTGTTAACTGTTTTATTCACCCTTAGACTGTTCTTGTAGATACTTTTCTATCATGGACAAAAAACAGCAATTATTTTTAGACATGAAGTGGCCTTGTCAAAAACCAGACAGAAATCCAGGTTTTCTTTAAGGATACTCAACATCTAATAAATGACTGTGTTTTAAGTGCATTTCCTTTGTCTTCTGAAATAACCTTGAAATGCTCAGTCAATTTGAGTTTGGAAACTAATTTAAAGATATTTACCTAATCAGCTGTTTGGCCATGACTCAAACCAAATCACAGTATCAGAAAAATCTTCTCAGAGGGTACTAATCTGATATCACCTATACCATTATTTCCCAACTCTCTTCCTTGTGTAACCACAACAATATGCATATTAATTCTGGCCTCAGTCAAGCACACCTCATCAGCCTTTCTATAAATAAATTATGTGCCTACGGGGGATAGGAAATACTGCCTCAGACCATGAAAAAAACCACTACAGTCTGCTTACAGCCACATTTGATTATGAATAAATGGACCGTTTGAGGTGAAATGGCAACAGATGTAAGATGCTGGAGTCTCCATGCAAAGGAAGGAAGTTCAAATAGCTCAGTTGTTAGCAGACTGGGATGTCTGGATATGTATGTGGTACTCTCTAGTGTTATCCAAACCTTTCCTCAGACCAGTCTTTATAATAATAATAATAATAATAATAATAATAATAGTAAATTTTATTTATATAGCGCTTTTCTTAGACTCAGAGTCACTTTACAATGCAGGTAGATTATAAAAACAGAACAAAACAAAACAAGACAAGATTCAGACAGATGAGAAGGGAGGGGGGCGTGGGGCTACAGATATGAATTTATGCATATACACACTAATCAGCTGTAACTTTATGACACCGGAGAAGTGAATAACACTGATGAAGGCTGAAGGCTGGCCCGTATGGTCCAATCCAAGACGAGCTACTGTAGCTCAAATTGCTGAAAAGGTGATTGCTGGTACTGATAGAAAGGTGTCAGAACACACAGTGCATTGACGTTTCCTTTTACATTACGTGGATGGCCAGGTGTGTGTGCGTCACATACCTGGAGAACACATGACACTGAGTTTAAAGTGTTGACTTGGCCTCCAAATTCCCCACATCTCAATTCAAGAATCTGTGGGATGTGCTGGACAAACAAGTCCGGTCCATGGAAGCCCAACCTTGCAACTTACAGGACTTAAAGGATCTGCTGCTAATGTCTTGGGGCCAGATACCACAGCACACCTTCAGAGGTCTAATGGAGTCCATGCCTCGATGGGTCAGGGCTGTTTTGGCGGCAAAAGGGGGACCTACAGTGTTATGTCTGATTGGTGTGTGTATATATATATATATATATATATATATATATATATATATATATATGTTGTTTTTTGTATCCAAAATTGTCACACCCAATATAAATATGTAATTAATCATCAAGACAGACAAGAGGTATGATCAATTATTTTCAAATACAGAATGTCAAATATCATTCCAGAATGCAGCCAAATGTGTATAATATGAATATTTGTTAAACTGGAAAAACATTACCACATGTTAAATATATTTTGGAACCTTCATTTTGGCAAGCCTCAAAGGCTGCCCTTTCAAGGTCTTCCTGTCCAATTATTTCTGCAGCCCTACATAATCTTTTGGACTGTCTGCTACTTGTAAAGAATACAAGAAAAACACATGCACACAACACTTAGAAGTGCACACACATACAAATGTTCACAGCATGTTGATTACTGTGTATAACCAGTAATGCAAAAACCTGTGAGATTTTGGAAGCTGTAATTGCCGCACACTTCTCTCAACTACTATTATTTTAGTGAGGGCACTTTCACACTACAATCAAAATCCATCATCACAGTCATAGCTTTGGACAGTCAATGGGCTACCTCAGCATTTTATTTTAATTACAAAACATTCTGTTTACATTTTGGCTTTGTTTATATTGGACAAATGAAAGTATGCCTCTTCCCACTTAGTTTCTTTGCCAAAAAAAAATTTCATCTGAAATTTTTCTGGGGGCTGGGACAACGAAATCAGTTTTGGCAATTCTTCTACATCTGTAGTCAGAGTCAGTGGACTCCCACTTTGTTTCTTTGCAACGCACACTTCATTACCCATCTAAAGGTATGTGAAGTACCATTGATGAAATCTGTTTAGCCATGTGTTTGTCAATGTGTCTTGGCTGATTTCAGAGTAACTTCAGATACATAAAAAATATATAGTTAATCTAACTTGTTGCCAATAAAGTTTTGTCTTGTCCAAGGTTGGCAGCCAAGCAGCTTTGTGCTCTCTTATCGGAGTAATGACTTGAGAGAGCAGACCCAACATTCAGACGAAGTACAGTACATCCAACGTTATTCTTCGGACTTTGTTGACTAGCGTTAATCATTTAGTTTTAAATACCTCAGGTCTGTTTATTTCCCATTTGGTTACAGGAATAGCCAGAGCTGTATTAGTTTATTGTCTATATCTGTTTTTCTTTGTTTTACAAGGTCCAGGCTGGAAGATTTTGTTCTTTTTCCACCACATCTGTTTTGTTCATATTGTGAGATGCTATTGGTTTTGAAACAGGAAAAAAGAGAAAAGGAAAAAACAAGCCAATACATTTTTCACACATGTCTCTAGTCTAATTATTTTCAGCCATCCTGCATGATTTAGGTTTTTTTTGTTAGTGACGGAATTTCCAACCTGTTAAACCTCATAGGTCCTAAAACTCAAAATAATCAAATTGGTAAATGATCCATAGCATTTCTATGTTAAAACAACTGTATTTATTAGCGCAGAGGATTAATTGCTAATTTAAGGCCTAAGACCTTAGACAGATTAAAGAACAGGTGGAAAAATCACAGAGTGGCCATGACTGCATTAGACGTAACATTCTTTCTCCCCAACATCCATCAGATGTAACATTCTTGCTCCCCTACATCCATCAGATGTAACATCCTTGCTCCCCTACATCCATCAGATGTAACATCCTTGCTCCCCTACATCCATCAGATTTAACATCCTTGCTCCCCTACGTCCATCAGATGTAACATCCTTGCTCCCCTACATCCATCAGATGTAACATCCTTGCTCCCCTGCATCCATCAGATGTAACATCCTTGCTCCCCTACATCCATCAGATGTAACATCCTTGCTCCCCAGCACCTTCAAACTCAACTCTGGACATTGAGGCTAGATTCACTCTGTTTTTTCATTGCATTGCATTGACAAAACAGCAGGCTGTGGTCCTCTTATGGGAAGAGAGCAGTCTTAGCAGACCCGGTTTTGCTTTCATGAATTGATGATTTTATTTATATACTATTTTCTTTTACTTATATAATATAACAGGTTATATGCCAGTACAATACCATTTGTCCCATTAAGAAACTCTGTGCAGGTGTATGTGGGCCTACCTTACATACATTCAAAACAGACGTTATGTGTTTGTGATTCCTTGTATACATCTGGACTCGTAGACAGAAACAGGGAGGACGGGTGGGCGTAACCCGGGAAACACTATACAATATATATCCTATAATCCATCTGAAATTGGGTGAATGGTATTCCATTCATAAAGTAACTTTTTATGTAAAGTACTGTATGTAAATACAGAACAAATGGCGTTAGAGACATTTACCTAGTGAATGATATGAACTGCCTCCTCCTCTCTGGCACTCTCCTTTCCTGAACATGGTAGACCTGTTAATTGGATACAGATGGGTTCTGCTTGGAGCAGGTCTGACTGAAGCCAACACACTCTCCAGAATGTTGTCAGGGAGCACTGTGGAAATATCACTTTTCACTTGGTTTAAGGTGCATGCCTTTCAGAACACACCCACACACGCAAACACTTTTGCTATCCTTGTGACAACCCCAAATATTCCCAGTTAAAAAACCTTTATTTCCTAGCCGTAACCGTTACTTCCAAAACCTAACCTTAACTCTAAACCAAGGTCAGCTGTGTATCACCTTGTGACAGGAGGAATAGGCGCTTTCTGAGCCCGACAGGGAGTTTATGACAAGCCTGATCTGTGGCTAAAAGGGATGACAAGCTTTGCTAAACCCATTAAGTCTGTGCTAAACCACAAAACATCAGCTCAACCTCTGGCCACAGCCATGGGCTGTCTCAGCCACAGTAAACGACTGGCCAGCCTCCAACCCCCAATCCACAACCACTACCAAGGCCCAAACACTCACAGCAAACTCCATCTCACCTACTAACATTTGAATGTGTTCATCATATGATGAGAAACGTAACTTGTGAATCCCCAATACTGGGTAAATATATGTATATCTGACATGTCTTTACACATCACTGTGGTGATGGAGTCCATGGAGGTTTTAGGGGAGGTGAGGAGCTGTGAGAGCAGGTTAGGCATTAGTGGGAATGATGGTGGCCCAGAGAGGACATGGGTTGATTTTGTTAGGGGGGGTTTGCTAGCCATCAAATGGACTTCGTTCATTTGTGTTTGTTTCAGGCTTCAGGCTGAAAACAGCGGCAACTTTTACCCACACAGAAAACAGCGGCAACACATGTTTACATTGCCATGATCAATCTTGAAGTCAACAGCACTATTTAATTCCTATACAAACAGCGTATATATATATATATATATATATATATATATATATATATATATATATATACGCTGTCTGTATACATATATATAACCAAAAGCCACGCTGTGAGTCATCCTACAATTCGCTTAACTGTTTAGAAAACAGAGCTGTGGTGATCCCATCGGCCTTGGAGCATGACTCCAAACCAGCTGGCTCAGACTCACTGACCGTATAATCACCACATGAGTTAGTATATAGAGTCAATGTCAGCATTTCCTCTCCACCACATACCCTCCGGGGCAGTCCTGACACAGAGTGGAGCATAAATAAATGCAAGATAAGCAGATAGCGGACTGTTAGCAGGCGATTTAATTGAAATCATGCAGGTTGGAGGGAAAAAGTAGCCCTGTAATCAAAAGCTTCCGGATTAGGCAGAACAGGATTCATCCCATGCATGAAACAAAAACAGCAGTTTAATGTCCTAATATCTTTTATCAATATTTATTTAAATTGAATTGGGCCGTAGGCAGAGCTTTGATTTCCTGATTCTTGTAGGGTGATTGAACTTGATAACAGGCCTTGGGGTGGATGGACACACTATAGCATCATACATGTAGAATGATCTGTAATACAGGCTGACCCACTTAGTTGTGTGAGACAGATTCTATATACAGCAGGAAAAATAATACTCTATAGAAAACTCCAGACCCTGTATAGTGACTGCATAAACGTAAATGTATGGTCTGTGATTAGTGATCATTGTGATAGTACAGATGTTTCATGTAGTGTGATTAGTGATTAGTGTGATAGTTTGTATGTATCACATAGTGTGATTAGTGGGAAAGTTTGTATGTATCAAGTAGTATGATTAGTGATTAGTGTGATAGTACGTATATATCATATAGTGTGATTAGAGATTAGCGGGATAATATGTATGTATCATGTAATGTGATTAGTGGGATAATATGTATGTATCATGTAATGTAATTAGTGATTAGTGGGATAATATGTATGTATCATGTAATATGATTAGTGGGATAATATGTATGTAGCATGTAATGTGATTAGTGGGATAATATGTATGTATCATATAATGTGATTAGTGATTAGTGGGATAATACGTATGTATAATGTAGTGTGAGTTTCATGGCTGGTAGCTTGCAGATACTAAATGAAGAAACATAACAACGGACGTGCTTAATTAGTATGAAATGTTTTCTATTGATATATTCAAGCTGCAAAGATAAATTTGATATTAACCATCTATCTTGCTCTCTCTCTAACTCCCTCTTCCTTCTAATCCAAAGCATTGTGATGTGGGAGATTTCCCATGACTAATACATAATAAACAGAGTTCCAAGTTGTTCTCCTGAGCACATAACATCATGTAACATCATACAGACCTTTACTCTTAACTTATTGCCTAAGTTGGATGAATAATTGTCCACTGAAATTCATATGAATCAAGGGGGAGCACTGATTTGATTAGGTAAATGATTTAAAAAGCTATTAGTTACTACCAGATAAACAGGTGGGAGGGGTGATTACATGGAATTTCAAATATCTGTTGTTCTCTAGTTGCAAGAGAAAGGGATTTTTTTCTCATTTTATTTGATTCAAAACACTGTGTTTAACAACAAGCAGACAATTTGACAATTGTGTCCTGAAAGAGCAAGTTTACTATACTAAAGTGGAGGGGTTTGATGGAACAGTGGAGGGGTTTGATGGAACAGTGGAGGGGTTTGATGGAACAGTGGAGGGGTTTGATGGAACAGTGGAGGGGTTTGATGGAACAGTGGGGGGGTTTGATGGAACAGTTTAACTGGAGAGCACTCAAAATAACTCAAGCATTCTTTCACTTCCAGCCTTTACAGGGTGCAGTTAAAGACAGCAGGGGTTGTCGTAAATGTGTTAAGACTGCCACCCAGTGTCAATTAAGAGGAAGGGGCCTTCGAGAGGAGTTTCCAGTTGAAGGAACTGGGGGTAGTTATTCCCAGCAGATGGCAGAATTGTACCTTATTGTTGGATGACTAGTTATTGAGTGAAACGGACAGACCAGGCAATTCTGAATGCCTACTGTGATGGCAATTCCATTGAGAATTTCCATAACACTACCTTTCTGCCCAAGTGTATACTGTCATTTAGAGAGAACAAAATCAGACAGCAGCTTGTGTGTGAAGGAGAGAAGAACTGCGCATTGTCTTAATACTAAGCAGCAAGAGAATAGAATTTGCATGGCATTATGGGGTACTAGAACAGTTTAATGAAGACTTAGATTATAGCCAGTAGTCTTGAAAGTAGCCCTCGAGCCAAATTGGGTATCTAAAGATCCACATGCATTGCTCTCTCTCTCTCTGTCTCTGTCTCCCTCTGTCTGTGGGTTTGATTCCAAAAGACGGCCAGTGTGAAAAATGTATGTTCTCATTTATGTAAGTCGTTTAGGGCGGCTAATTTAGGTAACAGTAATTCTGCCAATTGATTATGCTAGTACATACTTCATGTTGTCACATATAACCCACAGCAGAAGGTTTAAAAAACACTGATGAATTTGGTAATGTTACTGGACTCCTCTTTATGTGTGCATGGTTGTTTCTTTGTTTTTTTTATACGGATCTGCAGACTACATCTGCAGCCACAGAATTAAACAGGAACTGAGTCACAACTCCCTCACCCCAACTGACACTGCACGCCCCACTTCCTGTTTATGTCGCCGTGGCAATGGAAGTCCTGAGGAAAGGTTGCTTAACATGAGAGGGAAACAGCCTGATTGAGAGCATCTCTGCTATGGAAATAGAATCCATCGGCCAAGGGTCTCAACGGGGTGTCAAGATGTTATTGGTTTATGAGGGTGCTGCGCGTAGCTATCTGCCTGGTGCGTGATCAGGCTGTAACCATTACGGACGGGTGTGCCTGGTTCAGAACTAGAGGAGTGTCCCGTTTGTAGACTACAGAGGTGACAGGCAGAAGCTACAGTAGGCGGAGGATGTGCAGAAACACCAAACGCACTTCTCAAAGCGTAGCCCTAAAACCTCTATCAGGCATCTGTCCTTTCTCAACGCTGACATAAAGGATATTGGCCAATCACTCTGCAGCCGCGTGAACGGGCATCCTCAGTCAGAATTCTGTGTCGCGCTGTGCAGGCTTCACTATAATGATTATATGAGTGCTTTACAACTGCTGGCGCCATTCTGTTTTATTCCACTTAGGCTTATTTTTCTACTTGTTCCCATTTCTGACAATCCAACCGTTTTTAACAACTGGGGGTGCATCTGCCGACTAGCATATTAAGTATGATGTCTGGAAGTCTATGTTATCTGCTAGTTTGATTCCAGATATCATAGACTTCCAGTCACTGCAGAAATGTTAAGTAGCATTTGCTGCAGAGCTAAAATGTCCCATCAAAACTGCAAGAAGAGAAATACAGATGGTATCCGTGAGTTCTTCTGACTTAAGGGGAAATCACCTTATTACAAATGAAGACAAGTGCACGCGCAAACGCACACCAGCACACGCGCACACACACACACAGTGTTACATAGTGCCCTGCAGGAATTGGATCAGTCCATCTTGGCGAGTCAGTGAATCTCATTAGGAGCAATGGAGCCATTTAGCTGTGGCTTACTGTGCGCGCTCCGAAAGGTCAAACGGGGTCTTACATGGTCACTTATTAAGGCTAGAGCCACAGAAGGGAGTGGAGATATAGAAACACAACCTGTAGAATGAAAATGTCTGTTTGTTTGCACACAGTGTCCCATCATTTATTGCTTGCAGTTTCACATAGTCAGTGAAAACCATTAAAATGTAGCTTCCCCAGAAAGACCACCATTGTCAATAAAGGGCACTACTCCACCAAGCACTTCCACAAGCTTTTTAGAATCGATGTATTCTTGTCATAATCTTTATTTCATGTATTGCATGTGTGCAAATGTAGCGCAACAGCAAGTTCCCTCTTCAAAATGTATACTGTCCAGTGAGTTCTACATGCCCTATGTCTATAAGCATCAGTTAAGTACAGTAGCTCAAAGCATCTTTCTTTTCTAAGGCCTGCTCAAAGCAGACTTGACGTAACCTATTAGCTGCTACAGGTGGTGGGGGAGGAGCGGGGTTGAGACGGGGGTGAGTAGGGAGGCCAGTGGAAGCATAAAAGGTCAAGGCAGGGAGGAGGGAAAGGAGTAGTAGGAGTAAGAGAGGTTTGGGAAAAGATGTGACTGCAGCTCTCACAGGCTCACGGTAATCTGATAATGAATTTCCAGAGGACAACTTGGTGATAATGGAGTTGGAAAAGAGGGTGAAAGAGAACGGAGAGAGTTGAGTGGGACAGAGCGACAGAGGGAAGATGTAGACTCTTTGTCAATAGCTTTACTACAGCCTCATCTGCTTTACTATGACGTCCCCAGCACGCATTAAATCCTGTCTTCACAAACCATGGCTGCCTGGGTTACAGCTGCAAATGCTTAACATCGACACATTTGTAAAACGACAACATGTAGAAATGAACGCACACTTCACGACCGTTACGTATAGCTTATCTACAGAGAGGGCATAGGGGCAGGTTGTCATCCACCCACACCGTCAAAGTTCATATTCTAATGTGCTCTGCAACCTATAACAAATATGGCGTATTGCATTGCATTCTGTTTTATTTTAACTACACTGTTAAACTGTAAAACTTTGTACACACTTGCACATCCAAGTGAACGGGTTGTGTGTCCAAACCTTTGACTGCCACTGCATACGCATAGTAAATGTCTTTGTGGGGACAAGAAGAAAAGCCAGTATGTGGTGAAGAAGGGTTGGTGGCTGGAGATAAGTCTGTCATTCTGGGAAAAATCTTCCTCTATAACCTGCTTAGATCACTCAGCCGCCCTTTCCCTTCCCTCTGGTGTGTATGCAACTACGTATAATCTGAACAGGAAGCGCGTAGCTGCATTCTGAACTCTGACCTACAACCTCTACGACTTAGTCTCAGGGCATGACACCTGGAATATCCTCACTCATCCCCTGGACTAGAGTATATCCCACAGTATGATAAATCCCTCAGACGTTGACCATTATCCCCCTTCATTTATTAGGATATACATATCTGGCAAAACAACCATGCAGAAATATCAGATAGAAATGGCAGCCCTTCTTTCCAGAGGGACTATATTCCAGACTATATTGTCAATCAATTAACCTAAAAAACATTACTAACAGTGTATCCAGAGAAGGTTAATGGAATTCACTTCCATACTGTTTCTGGATTGGGTCTCCTTCGCATCCCTGTCTTTTCCAACAGGCCAGCCCTGGAGAATAATATGTGGTTTTATAGCGTGACCGCACATTTTTCTCTTCCAGGTCAGTGTTTATAGACCCAAAATGGCCATGTCCTCTGTGGCAGTTAAAGAGTGGTTTGACAGTGTGGAGCACAGAGCCAGGTTCAGATCATAATGGAACTCACTAGGTTGGTTCTTCCATCCTGCTTGCTGCCAGGAAGTTGTCCTTGTAAACTGTAACGCTCCACCTACAACTTTTGCCATTATTTTTAGCATTCAGGACCAAAAGCAATATGTTTGTATTTTGTAAAATGATAAAGCCATAGGACATAGATGCAGAAGGTGAACAGCATAGAGGTCAACTTCCATAACAACTAATAGTGCTAAACCGAGAAAACGAGAGAAAATGTTTTTTTCTCCAAGGCATGTTACATGTTTAAAATGATCCTATTCGCAGATACTGTGTGCAACAGACACAACCATAGCTTAATCTTGCTTTTCTGTTTTTGCAAAAAGGGCAACAGGTCGAGTTTGAATCCACACTGCAGCAATGGAAGTTCACCAGAGGCAATGGCTTAGACCACAAGACAGCCCCAGGCCACACGCCTCTTTCATTGTTATCTACAGTGATCTTTATGGCAAAGTCGTTAAGCTGAGTCTACGCTGAATTTGGAATAGATGTTAGGTTTTTGGAAAGTGTGGTCTCAAAAAACATGGAATGATTTCAGTGTTATTCTGTTGTCAAACTTCACAGCTGTACTGTTCTTTAAATAAACATATTTTGGTGATCTCTCTGGGGAAAGATGTGGCCTAGCATGAGCCTGCTGACTGGTGCGCATGTACTGCTGTAGCGTGGGTCCGAGTCTCACATACTGTTCATTCAGTAAAAGCCCTTGGCACTATTATTCACCTCATTCCTATGGAATAAAACAGATATAATAAAGCTTTAAAAGACCATTCTTTAGTGAAAGTTGCTTCAAATCTAATATTTTCATAGCAAGTACTTATGAAATATTTTTTGGGAATCCTTGAAAGAAAATCTGAAATAATACCTGGTCATTAACTAAAATGTCCTGTTTTTAATTGGAGAAAAAAGAAACAACAAAGTCATGCTTGGGCTTCAAGAAAGTAACATAATTCATGCCATCATAGGTTTGATCGAGATACTAGTATAAGGTGTGTGTAGGTCTGCATGTATATGTGTGTGTGTGTGTGTGTGTGTGTGTGTTTGTGTGTTACTGTATGCACAGTGTAACTCCATGTGTATATGTGTGTTAATGCACATACAGTTTAAGTATGAGTGCATAGGTAAGTGTGTGTGTGTGTGTGTGTGTGTGTGTGTGTGTGTGTGTTACTCTACATACATTGTAAGCCTGTGTGTATAAGTGTGTGTATGTTAATGTAATACAGTTTAACTCTGTGTGTGTATGTGTGTGTTACTGTACAGAAAGTGTACATCTGTGTGTATAGCTGTGTGTATGCTACAGTACAAACAATGTAAGTCTGTATGTATGTGTGTTACTGTACAGAAAGTGTATGTCAGTGTGTATAAGTGTGTGTATGTTAATGTAATACAGTTTAACTCTGTGTGTGTATGTGTGTGTGTTACTGTACAGGAAGAGTAAGCTGCAGTAATCTGGTTTATGGGCTAGTCAATGGTGACGCAGACAAACCATTCAGGCTCTATCTGATAGATTCTGAGTGACAAGTAGCCTAACCTGACACTATGGCCACTAGACTTAGATACTGTACCTGTAGCCTATGGTCATTTACACCTACAAACCCTAAATGCATTCCTCCCCTGGAATTGTTTTGAGCAACACTTTCAAACACTTACATAGGGCAGCGTATAGATTTAACCAAAAGGTTGGTACTTGGAATCCCCTGGATGACAAAGTGGAAATCTGTAGATCTGCCCTTAAGCAAGCCATTTAAAAGTAATTACTCCAGGGTTGAACAATGGCTGATCCGTGGCCATTAGCTTGCTCTCTAATGGTATCAAAGGGGGTGTTGCAAAAGACACATTTCCATTTGCCATCTTTTCACTTGTAGGTTACACACTTAGAAAACTGAAATACTGTGAATACATATAAACACACACTACGTTTTAAAGGTTTTACTTGCCAATTTAATTCCGTAAATAAAAATACTTTCAAATGAATCTGGATGGAAGCGCAACTACAGATACTGAAAGAGACAGGGTGATTTTACCTTCCCTCTAGAGGGTGATAGCATATGCAAAAAAATAGGATTTTTATATTTTGTAATTTTTCCGGTCAACTCCTGCATTCTTTCACAACAAAGGTCATCGAAAGGGAGCTGGAAGAGAAGTGAACATTCTCAATTCTAACATGCGCTTTTATGAAATTGGAAAATTATGTTTATGGGTGGATCCCAGAAGTTAATTGCGCAAGACATTTTATTGCTACAACCATTTATATTGTTTATAAGTAACTGCTTGCTTTTTTCCTTCTACAAAACAAAAGCTGATTGAATTTTATTTGTTGTCGTGGCCAGTTTCAGATAGCATATTTGACTATTGTCGATGAAACGTGGCAGTTGAGGTGGTCAGGGGCACTGTTCGCGGACTAACGATTTGACACTTGATCGCTAAACCACTCTTCCCATTGAAACTGATTGATAGTTAACACTGATTTTTGAGTAAACATCATGCATCGAAGTATATCATCAGTTACAATACTAAACATAATTAACTCCGTAACACAATATGAAAGGTGTTATGTGCACATTTGAGTTTGTCAAAAACGACATGCATGTAGTTTTTACGTAAAAATACTGCGACGGGTGACACTTCTATATAAATGTTCTCCTTTTAGTTGTTGTACCATGAACCGATTTAGAATCCGCGTTCCATCGTCCCAGATAATATTCATCAATAGGGGATGAAATGCAAAGCTAAAATCTGACCTCAGATCGGGACTAGTGTATTGTACTTGATTGGAATGTACCCAGAAAGCACAGATTACAGCGATTGGTGGAAGAAGCTGCCACTCATAACAAGCCGTAGCTTCACAGGGGAAAGCAATTTCTCCAAAACCCACAAGCGTCTGTGGTGCGGAACTTCTGTATCGTGACGCACTGCTACCAAGTAAAATATTGTCAAAATGTGACCGGCAAGTTACAATTATATACACGATTTGTGAATGGTAGGTGATAAAAATGTATATGTAGGTGTTTTGTGCTTTCGATGATGCGTAAAAGCTGAGGGGACATTCGAAGAGACGCAAAACCTGCTACGTGTAAACGTAGTTGGAAAATAACTTTGAGAGGTGCTGAAATGTGCTTAATTCTAACGAAAAAGGCGATTCTGATTGCAATCGGGGTACAACTTATTAAGAAAGAAAATACGATATTCTGTATCAATGCTAATTGACAGGCGCGTCTTTAGGCGATGGCGACCCAGACGGAAGAGAAAGCGCACAGCTAACGAATACGGGACAGTGAGAGGCAGCTGCTGGACAAACCCTTGAGACCCGCTCAACATTCAAGTAACATCCCCGCTGAAGTTTGGTTATAGGGAAGGGACTGTGCAGCTAGCTTTACGCAGTGCAACAATCTGAGGATAAACCCTGGATTCACTCCAAGCAACAAAGTGGGGAAAACGTCTGCTGTGCATAAAAGTGAGATGCTTCGTCATATGTTCGAACAGTGATACAGATAAATACAGAAATCACACAACGAAGGCTGAGGGAGTGATTACTTTTTACTTTTAAATTTTCAAATCTACCTCTTATCAATATGTGCGAGAAAGTCGACTGGAGACAATCGACTCCAGTGGATTCTCTTGTGGACAGAGAGAGCAGTAACCTTAGCGTGCTCAACTGGGAACAAGTGCAGCGCCTGGACTCAATCCTGGCTGGGTCCATCCCCATACACGGCCGCTGGAACTTCCCAACCCTGGAGATGAAGCCGCGGGATATTGTCAAAGTGGTTAGGTGTCGTATGGAGGAGAAAGGGATTCGAGTCCGGGAAGTGCGCCTAAACGGCTCCGCGGCCAGCCACGTTCTCCACGAGGACAGCGGGTTGGGATGGAAGGATCTGGACTTGATTTTCTGTGCCAATATGAAAGGCGAGTTGGAGTTCCAGACGGTTAAGGATATAGTTCTAGACGCTCTTCTAGACTTCTTACCCGAGGGAGTGAACAAGGAGAAGATCACACCAGTGACCTTAAAGGTATTACTTACTTTATTATCATTTGTTATGATCATTTTTTTTATTCTTAATGCAGGTTAATGCAGATGTCTAGAACCACTAAGCTTAGTAAGGCAAATGTGTGTATGATTATTACAGGCTACACGTCATGACTTGCATTACAATCCAGCCAGTGAAAGTTGGGCTCCTGTGTGAGGATGCAACACATGCACCCTATAGCAGCATATAAATGACAGACATGCCAGTCCTCACAGTATCTACGTTAATATATTTTGTTAGGCCTTTTGTGCATTTAACATTCTACTTTGGATTGTTACCTGCATAGTGATAAGGCTAGAGATAGTAGAATCAGTGGTTTCCAAGAGGATTCACACTAATCCAATTGGAGGGCCATCCGTTCAGTTACCTGGATACCTACTTTCCCAAGACCAGGCACGTACACGGGTAAGGCTCAGCCTGTGCAGAGCACATACCCCTTTGCTATATAGTGTCCTTTGCGGTGGGCATGTGCCCGTCCGTCTTCGTGACATGCGTCATGCACACGACGGGTACTTTTGCACGCGTCACGCACTCCGACGGGTATGCGTTGTCGATCTTTTTTGCGTGCACGGCGCGGTCTGTGTGAGGTGACAACCCCGCCCATTTCCGTTTTGGCCCATGTCTCTCGAAAGGTGTGTGCACGGCACTGCCCCTGACCCAACACTAGAGCTGTCCAGCATACCAAATAATGGAGATTACTTACCTCTCAATGCCAAACATATAGATTAATTACATTCAAATACCTGTATAAGTATGGCATCTGACACAGGTAAAAATCACACATGCCCCAGTAAGTTGACCTAGTATGTGTTCACACTGCCAGCAATGTATTTTGCACAACTGTCTGAGACAGACAACACATCCAACTTTGACTGATCTGTCTTGATGGCCTGGTTTAAAATGTCTCAGGTCATTGAGAAAACTCAGCCAAATAAGTAGAAAGTACCATCCAGAACATTAAAATGGTGGAGGCTTTCAATGATGAGGTTTCAATGATGCATTGTCTTGCAAGATCCCTCAGTTCCACTCTGTGTCACATATTTACAATATTTTCACATCAGACAAAAGAGGGAGCTTAAAGTTGTTTGTGAGGTACAGTAGGCAGGTTATCAATAATGGATATGATATGGATTGCATAAACAAATAGGCAGATAAGTAGTTGATTTCACATTGTGAAAATATAAAAAAACACATTTGACACACTTTCCTAATGTAGTGTTATGGCTCCCACTCTCACCAGGCTAAATGCAGGACTTAGAAGGTGATGAATGTACAAAGGATAAATGAATAAACGCGTTTAAGATTGTTGTCTAACTGGAAGGTCGGTCAGTCTGCAGAGTGGAGGGAAAAAGGCCACATTTGCTGTGATTAAGCCCATGTCTGCTGTCAACTATGGGGTTATTTCAGGCTGCATTGTCGCCTGGTGCAAGCGGCAGTGCCAACCACGGTCCGTGTGGCTCTTGGAGGGTGGGGAGTTCCTTCCAAAATACCACCAGGGGCACGCTGCCTGCCCTCCAGGACATTCACTCCTCACGGTCCCCGTGGACCTCGGCCACTGGTGCCTTAGGCTGAAATGAAGCTTCTACTCCCCCCGAGGCGGTCAGACTGTTCAGTCATGCATCTGCCCCGCTCTCAAATCTGCAGAGTGGAGTCCCTTTGGACACTCGCACACGGAACACACAACCCCCGGCTCGTTCATACAAACTGACCTAGCATGTCCGCACTCACACACGTCACCAACGGACACATTATCACTCAGCCACAATTAATATACACACGTATTCGACCTCACACACGTCACCAACGGACACATTATCACTCAGCCACAATTAATATACACACGTATTCGACCTCACACACGTTCAGTAAATGCTGCCGTCCCATGCTTATTGTAAATGTTACTGCTGGTCATTTAATTACAAATTCTGGGGACTGATGTATGTGCAAAATCCCATTTGGATTAACAATTTGATTGTATTTGTATTATTTGTTTTTGAGTAATATATTTAATGAACTGCATGGTTTATCTTCAGAAACAAGCATTTTTTCACACAACATCTTGTAGTTCATAGACCCTTAATATATGCAACCAGTACAATTTGAAACTTGTAATTATCTTTCTCGGGGTCCATTTAATGTAAACAGCATCATGAATTTCTCCCAGTCATTTTTGCTAATCTTTAAAGGGTGCAGTCATTTTGGACCCTACTGTATGTGATCGTTTCTCAGTTTAATCAACATTTGAAAGTATTCTGTTTTTGTCCTTCTGGGCAATTTCCAGTGTAAATATAAGTTCTAATTATGTTTCCATCCCCTAACCATCCACTCAAATCAACATTGTCTTGTGACTGAATGTGGCCGGGGATCACAGAGTCCCCAGAACCATTGTCATAAACAGACATCACATATATAGAGATGTCTTCTTATTTCCGTTTGGTTGTGCTTTCAGGAGGCCTACGTGCAGAAGATGGTGAAGGTGTGTAATGATTCAGACCGCTGGAGTCTCATCTCGCTCTCCAACAACCGAGGGAAGAATGTGGAGTTAAAGTTTGTGGATTCTTTACGGCGGCAGTTTGAGTTCAGCGTGGACTCCTTCCAGATCCGGCTGGACTCCCTGCTCCTCTTCTACGAGTGCTCCGAGCACCCCATGGCCTCCACCTTCCACCCCACCATCCTGGGAGAGAGCGTCTATGGCGACTTCTCCACCGCCCTCGACCACTTACGCCAACGCCTCATCTGCACGCGGAGCCCCGAGGAGATTCGCGGTGGCGGCTTACTAAAATACTGCCATCTTCTGGTGCGCGGTTTCCGTGCGGCTTCTGGGACCGAAATGAAACTCCTTCAGCGCTACATGTGCTCCAGGTTCTTCATAGACTTCCCGGAGGTGGGCGAACAGAGAAGGAAGCTGGAATCGTACCTCCAGAACCACTTTGTTGGTCTGGAAGACAGGAAGTACGACTACCTGGCCACCTTGCATGGAGTGGTGCGGGAGAGCACGGTGTGTCTGATGGGCCTTGAGAGAAGACAGACCCTGGGGCTCATTTCCTCGCTGGCCCTCCGAGTCCTCGCCGAGCAGAACGTCATCCCCAACGCGGCCAACGTCACCTGCTTCTACCAGCCGGCGCCTTACGTGGCTAACGGCAACTTCAGCAACTACTACGTGGCGCAGGTGACATACCCCCCAGCGCAGTACCCCCCAGCGCAGTACCCCCCAGCGCAGTACCCCCCAACGCAGTACCCCCCAGCGCAGTACCCCTCAGCGCAGTACCCAAACCCATCGCACCATGCGCCTCCTCACTGTCCCATGTACACGTGGATGCCCTGTAACTGACTGTTTGAAAGGGGACGCTTGAAATCCGTCAGTCATCGGACGGTGGCGCGCTCATCCTAAACGGCTGGATCATAGTGCCACAGTGGTTCCTCTCTGTGTTCTAATGGGAAGATGAAGAGGGGGGTGGGGGTGGGGGCCGTTTTGCTTTTGTGCGCATGATGGGGAGGAGAGTAAGGATGCCACTTGGATGTGGTTTCACCTTATTCCGGGCAGAAAGTCAGCGGTTGGAGGTGGAAAGCAAAAGGAGGCAAGCCAGGAGGAGGCTTACCTATAAGGAGGCGACAGCCTACTTGGAATGGCCCCAGAGTTAGGAGCATTAGGCCCAAGGCTGAATTATAACAGCCTTGAGGATGCAGCGAAACTATGTAGCGGACATGTCCACAGTGACAGCAGTCATAGTTTTACAAGCAACGGCTTGTGTTGGACTTGCACTCGAAAAACACTCTTACCTGCAGTGTACTCGTATCACTGACACTCAAAGACAGCGGACAGTGTCATAAGCAGTCTCATAGGCACACGCCTAGTATACAGTGAAGTTAAGTGATGTCAGAGAATACAGGAAGTTGTAGGCCTGGTACAGCCGGATTGACTATAAAGAACTTTTTCTAACCATTTTCTAACTAATGAAAAGAAGAAGTGAGAAAATAATGTCTTGACCCAAACAATGCAAAAGAGAACTGGATATTGTTTATAGAACTAATATCTGTCTTTATAATACTCATAATTTAGCCGATTAAAGAGAAGAACAACAAAATGCACAGAAAATGCAATATGTGAATATTTTTGGTTAAGTGCCTACATGTCTAGAAGGAAGAAACAGGTTGTTATATTTTTGTAAATAAACTCAGACCTGGTTATTGTAGACAATGGGCCTTTTAGAGGGTTTTAAGGCATGTCATTGTGTGTAAAGACATTTATTTTGGACCATAACAGGACACAGCATGAGTTCATAATGATGTAGACGGACAAGGTTTGAAACTTCGACTTACAGAAGTGGGTCTCATATCTCCCAAGACAAGAAACTATAATTGGAGGAAGAAAGGCAAAGGGCATAGAAAGTGCAGGAAAATGGAGGAGACAGTAAAGCCATGTTCACACTGGCAGTTTGAAGTGAAATCTTATTTCCATATCCAATTAGAATCTAACGTTTTATATTTCAAACCATGTTCTAAACCAAGCTCATTGGTGGATACAAATCAAATTCCTACACTATGATTTCAAACATTCAAAGCAACTGGAAAACTTTAATAGCATACCTTCATGTTGTCGGCTTATAGAAGGGTGATAAATGAACAGAAAAACCTTTATAATGAGGGGTTCTGCACTGCAAACCCACTATAGTATCTCTCTCTTGATGGACTGTTTCTTGCTGACACAGTTATATCACGTCCTGCATTGACGTTTTCAGTCACCAGGGAAAGAGTTGCTGTTCTGTTTTCTCCTAACATATTGCAGTAATGCACGAGCATCGTCGATTTTGCACTTTCAACCACAATGTCCAGCCATGTATACCAACGTGTGTCCTGCAGATGTAACTTTAGCCACTGTTCCTTTTGAAACACTGGCCTGTGGAGCAGTCTTTGTGTCTAATTCTCCTGCCATCTGTGCCCCAGTAAGGAACCTTCTTTCAAAGCCACTTAGATCCATTCCTCTTGCCATCTTGATCCAAAATGGAGGTCAACTGGGCCACAGAGGCACATAGCATGATGGGATGTTAATAGCTTAATTGTATCATTCAGTGCACCTGTATGGAAGCATCTGCATTCGTTAAGTTCCTCCGCTCATTTATTCAGGTTTTTCCTTTCATTTGTCACTTGTCTGTAGCTTGGTACAGAACTTCTAAATATGAAGCACTAAGCACGACCACCAATCATCCCACAGCAATGCACATTCACACTTTATTTCTAAGGACAACTAGCCAACTGTATACACACAAATCTTATTTAGTCACTTATAATTTGCTGTTCAGACTCCCAGTATTCTACAATGGATAAGAAAAACAAAACGTATTCGATCAACTCATTGTAGGCCTGCAGTGTGAACAAAGCTTCAGGATTAGGCCTGTAAACGGCAGCACACGTGTACCCTCTGTTGACTGAGAGTATATAGTAGAGGGATGGTCCTGAACGTGTTGCTTGAGAGACATTTTAGTGCTATTTTATTTAGAGTGTGTGTATGGGCAATATATGTGTGTGTTCACAAGGTGTAAATTGTCCTTTGCTGTTCTCCTTTTTTGTGACATTTCTGATTTTAACTTCTAAGGGATTCCATGTGTGGTGTTAGAAAGGAAGAGTGTATAAGGTGAAGAGTAGATGGTCGTTCCATTTGACGTTTATCACTTTTGATTTTAAAGATACCTTTCATACATCCTTGTCTATGGTGGAAGTGGTCAGAATGTGAGTTTCAAAACAATATTTTGGGACTTGGATGCCAAAATATTCAGGATATTAATTCAAAGGTGACCCATTTTATATATATATATATATATATATATATATGTATATATATATATGCATATATATGTATATATATATATATATATATATATATATATATATATATATATATATATATATGCAGAAAGATATTAAGGCTTCAGTGTGGTGTAAAATGAAAGCTAACAAACCAGGTTGAAATAAAAACAATTGCTATGTTTTAGATTTTAACAGCAATATAACAACAAATGTCCCCAAAGAAAAAATTGACAGCATGTTGTCCATGAGTATGCACAGGAAGTTGTATGCACTGACTGGTGCTAAGTTGAAATGATAGATGAATAATTTGCAAAACACCATCTCCTCATTTTCATGTGCATTAAATAAATCATAAAACTCTTTCAGAACTGTTTTTGTATGCTTTCAAAATATCTTCTTAACATGTATGCCTCATGGTATGGAGGGTCAGTCAAAATGGGCGAGCATTGACCACCTCTATCTCTTCAAAGTTTTGGAATACAGATGATGACCACTTCTGCTCATAGTACAGAATATGGAAGGTTCAAATATAAAGGGCTGCATTCAGGAAGTGATTGGAATCATGTGGAATGGCACTGTAAGTATTTGCACCAGTGAAACATTTGCAGCTGATATTTTTCAGTAATACAATATTAAATAATGAATAAAAAGAAAGTAAGTGTCAACTTTGAGGGAGGAAAACATGTTGAGTAATTGCAACTCTTATCAATGTAGACACCTCACATCCATTAAACGTGTGTTCAGATCTCCTATTGTGACACCAGTCTCTCTATGAGAGATGGGTACATGCTGTTCAGCTCATGCCATTGTCTTCTTGATTGCCTCGTTCCAAGGGGCTGTGAAGACAGTGTTGAAGCAATGCAATGTGTGTGAGTGTGTGTGTGTGTATGTGTGTGTGGTGTGTGTCTGTGGTTTCTTTGTGTACGTGCAGGAAAGCAAATGTTATTTCAATTGAGGCTCATACACACAATCGTTAAAATGAAGACTCACTTGTGTCAATGATGTTGCTCATGCAACTCTCTTGTTTTTTGTTTGTTTCATAATTGTATTCTCTAAGGAAGAGGATGTCTTTGTTCAGTTTCTCTTATTGGCTTCTTGTTGTATAAATGTCTGTTTTGATTGCCATCTAATATGGGTTTGGTCAAAGAATTTAAAATAATGTTTGAAGCAACAGAAATGTCCAAGATGAAAGAGTTTGTCATTAAAGAATTAAGAGAAATCAGTTATGCCATCTTGTAGTCAATTGATAATTCATTTGCTAAACATTTTAAAGCATACAGTAAATTATATACACAATGTTCCTAAATAATTGTACAAATGTCATGACCAATCCTCTTAATGTATAAATGAACTGTAACCTTCAGTTTTCAAATAATTTGTATGTACTTTAGGGAGATGGCAACGTTAGCAATGCTAACTAGCTTGCAAAAATGCTGTGCTGGCCCCTAAATCTAAGCCAGGAAACCAAAGATCAGTTTGGTAATATGACAAAAGATGAAACATTATTCTGCCTGCTTTTCATATTGTATTGTCTTTCCAAACAATACAATAAAATGTGCACATTAAATCAAGCTTAAATCTTCGTTGGGATGCATTGAGTAGCACCAGTCGGGCATCAGTCCTGAAGAGAGCGTTCAAATCACAATGGTTACTAAACATGCAAACCCATGAATAGTGACTTTGCTTTTTTTTGGACATTATTCCTACGGGGACACTGCCCAGAAAAAGCCTGCATCACGTCAAGCTGATCATGTAGGATTAAGCGTTTCAGACGTCACCCAGCGTCCGTCGCTGCGTGTGCCCGTCAGACATGGGCCTGGTATGTGTCTACCCGCCAGGTGCAGGGGAAATTGACTTTAGCGTTCGGCACTCCCGACAAATGCCTTGTCCTCCCAGCGAGCAGAGCTGAGGAGCAAAGTAGAGGATAGGAATGATAAGCGATCAGCTGCAGGCCTGCGTCATACTAATGTAACCAGGACGAGCCTCCAGATGTCACTTTCCCTGCTGAACGCTTAGTATTCCCTTTTCTCGTGTGTCTTTTGCTTTCCCCTGTTTTATCCGTCTTGCTGGGCCCTTGTTTTCAGTCTTTCTGTCTTTTCCCAGAGGAGTGGAAAAGGGGTGTTTTTCTACACACCTATTGCATGAGGTGGTTCCCCTTTCCCTGGCGTTTTTACGCAGTGTGTGGTCCCATTGGGGGCATTAGTGTGGATGGTAATCTATAGGGTGGAAGTGAACCAGGGCAGTGTTATCCCCTACTAAGAGGGAGAGAGTGGCAGCTAAATATAGCCCTGGCCATGATAAGGACATTACACTGTCGTCTGGGGAAAGCTGATTAGCTGCTATATAAGCATGTGCTCAGTAGTCTACTTTGCTTACCGCAGAGGGATTTACCTCCATTGTACTGTAACACACCCCAATGAGGATGGTCAACACACTTTAGGTCACCCTGTCTTGGCAGCTCACTGAACTAGTTCACTTCCTTCTCAGGGCCCAGGTGAACACTAAAAAGAAAAGTAGCCGGATGTGTTTCTAACATTGTAATGTTTTTTAACACAGGACTGACCTAGATAGGCTAATGCTGTCGTTAAGCTCACATAGTGGCCTACTGTGTTAATGTCACTCATCAAGGTTTTACAGAGACACCGTTATGGGCGAATGAAGCATTTCCATCAGTGTTAAGAATCAGACTCACCTTTACAAAAAAATAAATCACTAAGTACATTTAAGCATTTAAACATAACTTTTACAGGCAGAATTCACACAAAGTTTGCATAGAATTACATAGAAATGGGTGCTGAGCCTATAACATAAAATGGTGAGATACGATCTGGGAATATACTGTATAACATACACAGGGGTACAGTTGATGTTCACATTTGTAGTATCAGTTTAATATATCTAGATGCAGGGAGATAACAGTTTGAAGTGTAATATTGTGCAGCTGTCTCATGAGCAGTTTGGAGGTGTCTTGATCTGGTGCACACGGTATTATTAAAGATGTCTGATTGCTGAAGACCACAGCACTGAGAAAGAAACTGTTCAGGGGGTATGACTTATTTTTTATGTACCTGAATTATTGGGACAGGGTTGACAGGTGGGAGGGTCAGTGATGATCTTTGCTGCACGCTTCCTGGCTCTTCAACATGGAGGATGACAATGGAGGGCATGTGGCAGTCAGTGACCCTTTCTGCAGACTGTAAAATGCATTGCAGTTCCACTCTGCAGCAGGCAGGTGCAGAGCCAACCAGACATGAGGAAGACACTGAGTGTGGAGTCAACAACTCTAGATGTGTGTCATTTTTGACCATACTAATGTTGTCCTCCCAAACTAAGGTTGTGTGAGATAATGTTTCCTAGAAACTGACGATTCAGCAAAACTAAAAGCTGAGTCTTCAGTCAACATCAATTTAAGATTAGACCAAACAACTGTATGAAATGTATACAAACTCTGCCTAGGTGACTTTAATGTGTCAGAAACACATTCTTAAGAGTTTAGGAAAAATAAGTTTAGGAAATCTAAGTTGATGCAGCACCCCTACTTCGCACAGCCATGCTATAAGATCTACTAGACCAAAATCTGAGAAGATGCAAATTGTTATAAGGCTTGTAACACACAGTTAAACTATGCTCCATGCACCGAAGAACAGGGCAGGGGGATGTCATTTATATCAGGTTTAAGTAATAGTTGCAGTGGTGATTAAGAAGGGTGAGGACAGATGTTGAAGCAAATGAGCAGTATAGCAGGTGGTGCCTGTTGAGATGCTGCATTCAATGCTAATGGTTTAACACTAGCCTGGCCTTAATGGTCCCGCCTCCCTGTCGCTGAAGACTCAGTTTGACTCAATCATTCTAAAAGTCTAACGAACTTATTTCAAATACGCCTTTATGAAAACTTGTGCTTGACTTTAATATGGTCTTGGGTATCATTAGATAAGAAAACATAATTTACCTGTGGCCACATGATTGTTTGAAACATTTGTTACACATTAAAGTGATATTTTGAATTTGAGATCACCTCTTCAATCCTACAAGTCCTTTTTAACAAATGTTGAGAAATATTCAATTAAATATGTTATACAGTAATAGGATTTAAAAAAGTAACTGCTGGGTCCATCAGGGAAAAAAATACATTCCCTCTTAAAATACTTATAACAGAGATCTTCTTCCTCTCCTTGAACTGCCACCTTAATGTGGTGGAGGGGTTTGAGTACACGAGTGACCCTAGGAGCTATGTTGTCTGGGGCTATATGCCCCTGGTAGGGTCTCCCAAGGCAAACAGGTCCTAGGCGACGGGTCAGACTTAATGATGAAAAACATTTTGTGTTCTGTGATGTCGCCTGGCATGGCGCAGCCGGGGCCCCATCCTGGAGCCAGGCCCGGGGTTGGGGCTCGTTCGCGAGCGCCTGGTGGCCGGGCCTTTCCCCATGGGGCCCGGGCGGGCCCAGCCCGAACGAGCAACATGGGGCCGCCTTCCCGTGGGCTCACAACCCACAGGAGGGACCATAAGGGGCCGGTGCGGAGAGGATCGGGCTGCAGTCGAAGGCGGGGGCCTAGACAACCCAATCCCTGGACACGGAAACTAGCTCTAGGGACGTGGAACGTCACCTTGCTGGCGGGGAAGGAGCCTGAGATCGAGTGTGAGGTTGAGAGGTTCTGACTAGAGGTAGTCGGGATCACCTCTACGCACGGCTTGGGCTCTGGAACCACACTCCTTGAGAGAGGATGGACTCTTCACCACTCTGGAGTTGCCCATGGTGAGAGGCGGCGGGCTGGTGTGGGTTTGCTTATAGCTCCCCAGCTCTGCCGCCATGTGTTGGAGTTTACCCCGGTGAACGAGAGGGTTGTTTCCCTGCACCTATGGGTCGGGGATAGGTCTCTCACTGTTGTTTGTGCCTACGGGCCGAACAGCAGTGCAGAGTACCAGACCTTCTTGGAGTCTCTGGGAGGGGTGCTGGAAAGTGCTCCGACTGGGGACTCTATCGTTCTACTGGGGGACTTCAACGCCCACGTGGGCAACGACAGTGACACCTGGAGGGGCGTGATTGGGAGGAACGGCCCCCCTGATCTGAACCCGAGCGGTGTTCAGTTATTGGACTTCTGTGCTAGTCCATAATGAACACCATGTTCAAGCATAAGGGCTTCCATCAGTGCACGTGGCACCAGGACACCCTAGGCCGCAGGTCGATGATCGACTTTGTTGTCGTTTCATCTGACCTGCGGCCGTATGTCTTGGACACTCGGGTGAAGAGAGGGGCAGCTGATCACCACCTGGTGGTGAGTTGGATCCGATGGCGGGGGAGGAAGCTGGACAGACTCAGCAGGCCCAAGCGTACTGTAAGGGTCTGCTGGGAACGTCTGGCCGAGTCTCCTGTCAGAGAGATCTTTAACTCCCACCTCCGGCAGAGCTTCGACTGGATCCCGAGGGAGGCTTGAGATATTGAGTCCGAGTGGACCATGTTCTCCACCGCCATTGTCGAAGCGGCCGCTCGGAGCTGTGGCCGTAAGGTCTCCGGTGCCTGTCAAGGCGGCAATCCCCGAACCCGGTGGTGGACACCGGAAGTAAGGGATGCTGTCAAGCTGAAGAAGGAGTCCTATCAGGCCTGGTTGGCTTGTGGGACTCCTGAGGCAGCTGACGGGTACCGACAGGCCAAGCGGACTGCAGCCCGGGTGGTTGTGGTGGCAAAAACTCGGGCCTGGGAGGAGTTCGGTGAGGCCATGGATAAGGACTATCGGCTGGCCTCGAAGAGATTCTGGCAAACCATCCGGCGCCTCAGGAGAGGGAAACAGTGCCCTACCAACGCTGTTTACAGTAGATGTGGGCAGCTGTTGACCTCAACTGGGGATGTCGTTGGGCAGTGGAAGGAGTACTTCGAGGATCTCCTCAATCCCGCCATCACGTCTTCCATTGAGGAAGCAGAGGATGAGGGCTCAGAGGTGGACTCGTCCATCACCCGGGCTGAAGTCACAGAGGTGGTCAAGAAACTCCTCGGTGGCAAGGCACCGGGGGTGGATGAGATCCGCCCTAAGTACCTCAAGTCTCAGGATGTTGTGGGGCTGTCTTGGCTGACACGCCTGTGCAACATCGCGTGGCAGTCGGGGACAGTCCCTCTGGGATGGCAGACCGGGGTGGTGGTCCCTCTTTTGTTTTGAAATGTGAACTTTTAAATGTAAAAGAATTTAGTAAAAATTACTCACTTGGCCTTTCCAGCGTTAGAGGATTACAAGCAGGCAAGAATGCCAACGGGCAATGGGTTGCAGCTGGTGCTTGTTGGGATTTTAGGGATCTGTTTTCAAGGCAAATGGTTAGTTTTGTATTCAAGGTTAGTCCTCTCTCCTTCATTTTTGTCAATTCTTAAAAAAAGTAAACTAATCAATAGTTAACTGACCAAATGTGATGGCGATTAGAAGCTGGGAGATGTAATTTTGCTATGCAGTAATTCTTTCATATTTCCAGAGGCGTGTTTAAACCGCGTGATACATCTTTCTTTCTATTTAACCAGTCTCATGCTCACTCATCAGAAGGATCTTGCCAGATGCTCAGCAGTAAAATCTAGTTTCCCAGTTGGTTACTGGGACTTTTATTTCCTGTATTGGGACGCATGGTATGCTAATGCAGGGATGCTTTGATTTATCTGTCTGGGAAAATAAAGGAGAAAGAGAAGGATTCCATTGCACAGGAAACCCTCATGTCCGTGGATCAACTTCAAAGGAAAATGTCAAAATATAAAGTAGATTAGAATAAAAATAACCCGAAACGACATAATGTAAAAAGGATCCATTAACAATAACACATTATATATATGATTCAGTGGTCATTCAGTAGTCAGCAGAAGTGATAACACATCCCCACCAATATTCCAGAGGTATATTTTACACCCTCCTCTCACAACAATTTAAAGTTAAATGCGCCATTTAGTTCATAAAGCCACAGTTACCTCCAAAGCCCTACAAACCCCCAAAAAAGGGCTGTGATAAACAGATCAGAGACGCACCGATATATTGGCCAGCAATATAAATAAACCTATAGACATTCTGACCGATTATGTTGCTTATATTAGTTGCCCAGCTAGCTAGCCAATGAGTGATTCTTAGCAATAATCATGTGTTTCAGAAAGCGGTTTGCAGTGTTATTTATAGCTTCTTGGGACATTAACCCTAATGTTAGTTGGTTAGCATAGTTTGCCAGCATAGTCATGACAATCTGCTTGTATTCTAACAGAATAATGTTACTGGTTGGGAAGTTGGTCTATTGTTTAACTGTCTGGCTACAGTAAGTAATATGCCTAACAAAGGAGAACATTTTATATGGATTACATCATAACCGATTAATTTAGGGGTTATATGCATTACGAGAGAGAGAAATAAAATGTGAGACTACACCGGCATGTTTGAAACGTACCATGCAGGATTGCGACTGTACATCGCAGGAAAATCGAGTGATGTGAGTGTGAGTGCACGCTGCAGAGAAACTTGATACATTTCAGAAAAAACTGTCCTCATGCCTTCATTTGAATAAGGACCAGGACTGTGTTTCCCAATTCTGGTCCTGATTCAGGATTGTGTTTCCCAATTCTGGTCTTGATTCAGGTTGTGTTTCCCAATTCTGGTCCTGGTTCAGGAGTGTTTCCCTTTTCTGGTCCTGATTCAGGATTGTGTTTCCCAATTCTGGTCCTGATTCAGGTCTGTGTTTCCCTATTCTGGTCCTGATTCAGGATTGTGTTTCCCAATTCTGGTCCTGATTCAGGACTGTGTTTCCCAATTCTGGTCCTGATTCAGGACTGTATTTCCCTATTCTGGTCCTGATTCAAATGTCGCCCGAACACTCACACACTTGATTGATGTGAACAACCTACCATCCAGTCTGTAATTTGAATCAGGTGTGTGAGTGCTAGGGGCGAAAACCAAAATTTGCACCCCTTGGAGTCCCCAGGAACAGGATTGAGAAACACTGATCTAGCGTCTTGAGTCTTCTTTGGAAGAAGTAATCTAATGTGTGTGATTATAGCCATCTACTGTTTCATACAGATGCACTTTTGCCTTGCAAAACACATGACCGCCTTCCTTGACCATGGTCCAACCACTTGAGCTATACAAAAGTTGCCAACCGGATAGCCCTATTGAAAACATTTTAGGCTAGCTGTAGAGTGAGCATATGGTATGTTCTCAACTTCATTACACTCACCTGCTCTACACTGAATACACAGCAAGCTTATGCCATCGAGTTGAATTTAACTTTTGGGTCACAGCACTACTTTAACCAACGTCAAACATGCTGCTGTTAACAGTTTAGCTTCCTTCACGGACGGTTTTCTGGCCCTACACTGGGAAATAACCAACGGTTCTCTGCTTTGGCATCACTGTGACAGCCACCAAAAGCGTAGCTTACTTTGGTCACCACTAACTAAACAATAATCTATGAATGTGATAGGGCAACCATTGCTTAAAAAACAACATTACTAATTTAATGGGGAAAAAGCTCATGTATCATGGAAATGAACCTGAAGACCACAGTGCTGTTTTTGTATTCATGCGTCTCATTTAAAGATAAGTTGAACAATCTGTGTTCACGATTACATTTTGGTTGATAGTAGTCATTAACACCGATTTTAGTCCCAAGATGACAAAAAGTGTGATAGGTCATTGTGTCAGTATCAAGCACTGCATGATTTGGGATTTTTATTACAATTTTAATGAAATCTTGGCATATTTGATTGCTGGGAATGCTATCAACACGCTGCCTAGAAGCACACATATGATTAAACAAATTCATTTTTCTTTAATCATCTGTGATCATAGCGGCCAAATGTACCTGCAGTAATACTGAGTGCATTCCAACCTCTAGCCAATTGAGTGTGTAGTGAGCAGTCCCTCTGGACTTACGATAATACAACTAATGAGACATAGCTACAACATTGTAGCTTACACACACACACACACACGAATCAATTGATCTACCTTTGTGCACGGCACATAACCCAAATTGCTCCAGGTTTGGCATCCATAACGGCAGATTCCTGATCCCTTTACCCTGGTCTTTAGTCCAAAAGTTGTCTCAGTAGGAAGCTACTCTACTGACCAAGACACACAAACACACATGTAGGCACTAAACACGTGCACACAAACCCACTTGTGTCTTGTCTTAAATGTTTGGAAGTTTGGAAGCATTCCAGTCGGACGGGCAAGGCCAGGAGTCCATCCAACATGATACAGCCAGGGTCAGAAGTCAGAGGTCAGAGACTAAATCAAACAGCTTCTGGTGAGACCAACAAACAGCAATGCTGTGTATGTGTGTGTTTTAGTGTGTGTACATGTCGCATAGTCACGGAAATACTGAGGAACATTATCATTTGGAGTTCAAACCACATGTGGAAGTGATTGCTTTGATGCAATGGGAAATGTCATCTGGTTGATTATTAGCCATTTTAAAAAGCAACAACTTACTTTTCTTTTAAAGTTGGAGAAGTTTCCAGAGCATCAAACCCAAATAACTGACTTTGGTTGCAGTCGCAACATTAAATGTCACCTTCTGGACAGAATGCTGCACCTCCTCTTATTAGAAACGACTGATTAGTGGATATTACTATAACATTATCTCCACATAAGGCCAATCGTTGATGTTCTGTAAATGCTGGATGCCTGGTGAAAATAAGGATAAATTATATATTTTCAATATGAATGAACAGACTGGGCTCTGTTAGTAAACAGTTTTAGTAATCTATACAAAGAGTGAGAGCTGAGGGTTTAACAACACACTCAGATATATATTCATCTTCTTGTGTGTGTGTGTGTGTGTGTGTGTGTGCGTAACATTCATCCTAGATCTCTACTTTCTGACAGGTATTATTGTAACTCTGGATTCTCCTGAGGCATGTTCTTTGGATTTCCACAACTCCAACAGTTCTCTCTGCTGTGCCAGATGGAAGGGTCCCTCTCTCTGCCGAATAACATCTGTTGGGTGATTTATACGCGAAAGAACACAGGGAGGTGAACAACGGACAAATAAAGAAAAGATAAATCTGAAATGTCCCCAAAATGCCCCTTTTGCTTGCCAGACAGAAAATGGATGAAAGGATCTTGGCTTCATCCTGCAAATGAAAGCCCTGTCCAGACGTTTACTGGAATCAGCACATTTAGAATTACACCGAAAGATACACATATCCATGCAATTGATAATGTCCGTTAGAAACTTAAAAAACTATCTTATAACGTACATAATAAAATAATGAAATGGACATAGTATTACAATCATTAATTATGTGCATACATTCCTACACACACACAGATATCTGGTTGAAATATTTTCTTATATCTCCGGAGATCTCCTCCAGGACCAACTTGTTACGAGGGACTGAATGATTGTTTTATTGCTTGTTTCAGACACAGTCCATTTCAACCTTGAAAACCAACACATTTTAAAAATACACATTGTTTTCTTTGGAAGTTTCCCCCCGGTGTCTGGCATTCAGAGTGAGTGTTCATGTGCATGTGTGTGTGTGTGTGTGTGTGTGTGTGTGTGTCTCTGTTTTATGGGGGTTTATTCAGATCCCAGGAAGTTGACACCATGGGGACAACTATTCTTCTTAGACATCATAGGCAAAGAAAAACATTACTATTGACATTAACTTTTCCTGTAGACACTGCAGACCTATGATTATACACAGAAGTGTGTGTATGTGTGTGTGTGTGTGTGTGTGTGTGCATAACTGGCTCCCAGGGAGGTTGTGGAAAGCAGTAATGGATGGAACCCAGATGAAGACAAATAGCCTGAGAAAGTAACAGAACCCAGGGAGAGGTCCTCAACAACAGTTGGACAAAACAAAATGTGTATGTCACAAAGTGAATGTCAAACTGGATCTGGAGGTAGAGGGAGTAGAGTACCTTTCAGATACCTTAGCTTGTTGATGCATGGATCACATACATAAAAGCCACACATACCACTTCTGGTTTCTTTCGATAGAGCATCCACGCTGTATCACGTTAACACAAACACAGCAGTGATTGTAATTACCATTTTGTCACTTTCGATATGGATTCATCTGTGGGTATTCGTACACATCGTGGTGAAAGCAAAACCTTTTGACTCACTGTGCCTCTGCTCCTTCTCAGGCTTGGACCATAATGACAGTCGTTATCACATACCAATCATACAGCACCTGTCAGAGAAGGGTCTCTACCAAGATCACACCTGTGCCCAAGTAATTACAGCTCTCTGGCATTTTGAAAAACTCTCAAACTTGCACCTCGTATACAATCGTGTTAATTGAACATAGCGCTGACTTTATGACATTATATTTCGGGTTTTATGAGAGAATAGGGTTTCGACACATTCTGAGGGTATGCGCTCACACCTGCATTCACCGTACAATCACAGCCTTCGAGGCCATTGGGGGCTACAGCCTGTGGGAAGCCCTGCCTTCCAAGTGATATAATCACAGGTCGGCTCTTCCAGCCAGATCCAGGTCCGCTCTTGTGTCGATCCATCCTTCAGGGAACCAGGTCATACACATACCTTCAAGTTCACTTTCAATACCACATTCCGGTGTGGCACCGGATGGCAACCTATGGATAATGGATGCCCCGGAAACAGCGGCGCTGCGGACGACTACTCACCAACATGCATGCTATGTGTTAGGCTAAGGGCTGTGACGCCAAGGTCATTATCAGTTATTTCTTTTTGCCTTTTGGGATTAGTGGGACCTGGTAAGTATAATATCTAAGCATGGCGCAGACAACTGTCCTCTAATAAGGACAATAGGTTTAAGTTGAGCAGAATGAAGTACATGGCGCAGGAAGCCTAAAACAGTGTCCTCATAGGCAGACACAGGGTCTCAGGAGGCTAAGGCACACCGAGGATGTCCTGAGGCTACGATGTCGGTGACAGGATGTGTTCAAATATAAAGGCATCACCCAGTACTAAACTTGTCGCATCTATAAGAGGGGAACGACAGTGGTCGTGAATGCCATCGACCCCAGCATGAAAAGACAAGTGCTAAAACTGAATGAAGCTCCTGGCTGAAACTGTGCTGGGCAGGGACTGAACTCATCCGCCCGGCGGGTTGGATAAGTATTCTGGACGGGTTGAAAGCTATAAGGGTTGGGGTTTTATGATATAATGTACAATGCTGCGTCCAGGCGCTCCACAATCCGGTGGGCACTAAGAAGCGTTCTTAGCCATGGTACACCACACCCCATGCCTTACCGCTTAAATGTAAACCCTAAGTCTTTTACCATAAAATGAACCACTATTACCGAAAATAGAGTTTTTCCTTATGGGGATGGACAAAATGTCCCTGCATGGTAGAATGTCCATGTTCCAGTATCTTTGAGGGGTAAAGTAAGATAATGGCACACACAGAGAATCAAAACAAAACGTATCGATAGTGCTACCCTATGTAATGGTTTGTACTGTAAACGAAAATAACTTCAGAGCTACGAAACATCTCAAGGATGCAGATATTGTGTTGATTAATAGTGCACACGTGTTAACCCTTAACCTATTGGATAGGTATTTCCAGACTCCATTTATCTTATTCCTGATATCTACATCAACAGTCCAGAGTCTGGTAGAACCTGATCGATTGAACATAATGCTGTTGTTGACAAACAGTCAACACGTATGTGCCGTCAATTTCTCATGGTTTGACCTCTGCCCTCTTAGACTCAGTGACACCTACAATATGAGAGAATACTGTTGGAGGAAGCTTGAAGTCACGGGATGGAATCATTCCATCGGAAACTGTCCAGGCAGCAGAGATTTATTAGAAGCAGCTTCATGGTGATGGCTGGAGACATGTTACTCTCTCTCCATGTTAACTATCTGTGTTCTGAACAAAAGATGAATTTGGCAGATCTTCCCGGCATGACCTAAAGTCTCAGACTCTTTACATAATCACTTCTGATAAGCTTACACAGGTGAGCGTTCTAAGGTGGTCATACCATGGATCCTTCCGAGGTTTTACGACGCAGGCCTACAAACACAATTACTGAGAATAGGCAGGACACAAACAAAATACCAAAAACAGAACACCCCTACCACGGACGCATGCGGAGCTATGATAACAGAACCTGGAAATATCACGCTGCGTAGGGGGCAAAATACTTCTGTGAGGAGGATTCGACTGACACTTTCATTAATGTAACACTTACTGTGCCTTGAAAAAGCCAGTCCATTTATTGTAAGCCTCTGAGCTCTGGACACCTAAAGTAACACGAGCGGTTTAGCACAAACTCCTTCTCTTCAAACACCCTGTTGACTATTTATATTGTACTCCGTGTGTGTACAGTTCAGCCGCACTGAAAACTCATGCAAAACACATATGCACATATATGTAGAGGATTTCTCAACATTTATTTACATATGTGCCCTGAATATGTTCATGAAAAATATAATTGGGGTTCTCACAATATCATAATACAATGAATGTCATGTATTTAAAGGTTGAATAATGTATGTTAAAATAATGAAATACATGAATATGCAGTACATTAAGAGTACTAAGAGGAGCAAACCAACATAACTACCAGTCTAGGCCTTATTGCATTACATTAATACCTGTGAAAAAGACAATTAAGTGTCAACAACTACTGTTGTTTTCTCCTTGGGGTTTAAGGCCGGGTGTCTCTGTAAAGTTTGTTCAGCCAGGTGATGAAAGCAGCCACCAACAAAAACACTGCCTTGAACTTGAGAAAAAATGCACTGGTATGACGAGGGAGTTAGCGAGCTAGCTGTGAACGGTCCAAACTTTCCTGGATAAAATTTTAGACTGAAGGTGGGTGACATAAGTGTAAGTAATGTATACATTCAGAGAAACTTATCTAGGATTTGTCTGCTATCTATCTACATGTGCTTCTGTGTAAATTAGAAAATTGCTAATCGAAAAGCCATGGCATGGAACCCATGGCCAGCGTTCTAATGCTGGTTCATATCATAATCTAAGCAGTGTCAGCCCTGGTGGGTCCTTGGATGGGAGAGCATATGCTGCACGAAATGGTGTTGGAGAGCTGGTAGATTGCAGTCTTCACTCTGGTCAAAACACCAAATCCCAATTCCCCTGGACAGTGAAGGGGACATAGCCCTGTGTGGGGATCCACCTTTAATTTGGGATGTCAAACTGGTGTTCTAAGTCTAGGGTGTGTGTGTAGAGAATAAACATGATCCACATAGCACAGGAGTTTCGGGGTCTGGCCAGACATAGTTTTGAGATAGAATTCAGAGAAAAGGCTTAGAAAGAAATCAAAAGCTGTATGAATATAAGGATTTTATGAGTGTGAGATGAGGCAGAGGGAGGATGAGCAATACGTTTTCTATAGAGTATATTACAGAATATATACAGTATTCAAGATGTATGGCCTTCCTCTCCAGATATATAGCTTTTTTTTCCATTTGAGGCCATCTTAGTAAATACAGCTGTACTGTCTCTCCCACTGTTGTATGAAATGAAGTAAACATGGGTCTTTGATTTGGAAAATGACCTCCGACACACAGCCTTGCTAAACCAACATTTACAACCAAATAAATCAAATAGAAATGATTTGCCACAGGTGTCTTTAACAACAAGTGTGTGAATAACAGTGAAGGGCTTACTTCAAAAATATATTTTCAATTCAGAAATAAAATAAAGTTGCAAATAAATGATAGAAGGTATTAACACAGGGACAATACACAGTGATCCAACTAAAAAGGACTAAATAAATACTAAATGACATTACAGTAACTTATGTAAATATGTAAATATGTAACATGGCTGTTTACAGAGAGTGTCAGTGTGTTGGTTTCAGTTGATTAACGTCTACACATAGATTACACCATGCTTTCCATGTGTTAGTCTACAGAATGACCTAAGTCTTGGGTGGCTGGGGTCGTTGACATTGTAGATGGACTTCTTCTGACACTGTAGAGGTCTTGGATGAAAGAGAGCTTGATGATTATGTCATTTGCACTGTCCTCTGTGGCGCCTTGCAGTCGTGGACCGTGCAGTTACCACACCAAGTAGTGAGAAATCCTGTCAAGATGCTCTCGGGGCACTTGTAGAACCTTTTGAGGACCTGATGTTTGTGTGTATGTTTGAGTGTGTGTGTGTGTGTGTGTGACAGCCTGAAAGTAGGCTTATGTTTCAGCGTTTTTGTTACTGAACAGATCTGAAACGTGGAAAGACACTGTTTTGCAGTGTTTGGCATTATACAGAACAAATGCACCAAAAGCATGTTAAAGCATTTGTTTTCTTTATCTCCGTAAATCAAAGCAGTATTGTGACTTGCCTTTTTCAGGCCTCCCCAGCATACCGTGTCCCTCTCACTGGACACACAAACATGTTGTTCTAAAGCAGACAGGAATAAGTAGGAGGATATGTTTGTCATAGAACTCTGGCCCAGTTCAAACTGGTTTTGGCTAACTATTGCAGTTTGGTTGGGTCAATTGTTTTTATGCAATCCACACAAGCACTTATGCCCTGGGAGTAGGAATGTGTTTATTGGAATAATCGGATATTTTTTCCAATAAATTATTGGGTTCAGGCAAACAAGGGAACATTTGTGTGGGTAGCTGGTACAGAAGAGAAATTTAAAATGTCAGAAATAACGTTTTCTTATGGACCCAGCAGAACAAGAGTTTTCATTTAAATTCAGAAGACCTGCATATCCTTGGACCTCTGTGTCCCTGTAATGACAGATTTACTACCTTGTCTGTGGACTCATGATTGCCCCTGCGTAGAGGTCAACGGTTAGGGGTCAGAGGTGGACTAGAACTAAAGAGCCATTCTGGTCAGAGGAGGAAGGAAAGAACCGCACCATCAGCAGAGAAAGGGGCCCTGAAGGAAGTCTACAGACTGAATGCCACGTTCATGAAACAGCCACTATGTGTTTTCATGTACGACATAGACCTATGCAATGGTTTGTGGATAAGCTTTGAGTGGACGATAAACACAAAGTTGAATATGCGGTCACACCGCCTGCAGAGTAAACACACGTCTGTCTCTCTCCCTCTCTCTTGCTCTCTGCTACACCAAGGCAGACACACACACACACACATTGAGTTCTCTAGTCTCACACCAAGGCTTTGTTGGTGTGAGACTAGATAATATCACACTCTTTCGGTTCCTTCCATCATGTCCTCACTTTAAACCTTCTCTGTTCCACTTCTTCCACCTCTTTGTCCCTCCTCTCCCAATGACCTCTCAGCTTATGTTATTTTAAGAAATCTCCCAGAACCTTCCGGAAGCCCACGGACAGTGTACCCAGGGTTGGAGCCCTGGCATCCTGCCACCTCCGTCACCAGAGCAACACAACCTGCATGAAAACAACCCGTTGATCTTTAGTTCATGTACAGTATATTATCGAAAATCTATGATTTCTTTCTATAAACATGAAAGGCGTCAAATGTGCCAAACGTTTTCATATTTTGCCTAAAAAATATCAGAAAATCTTTTAGACAACAAAATACATAATTCCGGTGTCACAGTCTCTGAAAAGGGCAATATAGAGTCACAGGCTTTCTTCAGAAGTATCATTTGCATTTCCTGCGGTTCTGTAAGTCATTTAGCGGATGCTCTTATTCAGAGCTACTTACACCTGTGCATGCAAACATTTTCCTCCCTGGGAGACAGACCCACAACACTGTCACTGCATGCACCATTCTTTTACCAAGTGGTCTAAATGGGCCACATGGTTTCAGGCTGGGTATCAGTAGAAGCACTTTGTGACAACTACTGATGTAAATAGCGCTTTATAAAATCAATTTGATTGATTGACACCATTTAGAGAATCCGGCCAGTTTGCATCGCTGCTACATTGCGCTGCTGAAAGTACAAGGTTGACCATCTGATTGGAACAATTGTTGTTTCTGGGAAGTGAGGCGTGTTCTGGGTCTCTGGGTTTAAAGGAGAATGCTAGTGTAGTTATTTCTCTTGTTAAGTGTTTATATGTAATCGCCAGAGCAGTGACATGCTTATCTTTCTATGCTGTTTCCATCACTGCCATAGGTGCAGTAGAACCATGTAGGGATGTTCACCATCTATGATAAATGCAAGGAACTAGCCTATGTAACTATGTTATGTATACCTCCACATATACATAGCATTCTTCCTGGCTTGTCATGACAAAACTGGAAAACTAGTCTACACATGCACACACATTAACAGACACACATAGACATGGACACGCCTACTCTGGTACGTCCTGCCGGAGAGTTAAAGCCCTGCTGGGTCGTTATAAATGCACTGTGTGGTTACAGTCAATCCAGCATGCGTGGAAAATCTCCAACCCAGGAACCAACACCATAAAAAAACAAGGAGAAAACAGAGGAGGAGGCAGGGGGATCCACGCTGTCAACGGGTGGGTTAACAGCTTACTGTCCTTCAATAAAGGGGAGAAACGGAAGAATATCAATTACTGGGTGGAGGGAGGAGGATAGGGGAGTGATATTTACCTCAAACGTGACAGGACAGTAAATCATCTGAAAGGAACATAAAACAATGATTCATGGTCAGAATCACAGTAACCTCTTCCATCTTCACCTCTATAGCAGTACAGATATAATTACACATCATGTGAAACCTGAAGCCACTGCACTCAGAAATGACTCTTTGAAATGGAAGATATGTCCAAATGCGCAACACACACCGCTTTAAAATATGGCCCTGTCAACCAAGCAAGAGATCTCGACCACTATAGTTTTGTTTGCAGACTTTGTCGTGGTAGCAAGGCCCATGAAACAAATCATTAAAGTCAGAATGGTAGTGGCATAAAGTCAACCCATAACCAATGACTGGTACTTTCCATCTTAACTACTACAACTAATTCATATTTTTAATCTGCCCATTTTAAAGGGTTAATTAAGAATTTCAGTGCTCTAACTCTTTACACGAACCAGATACACATTTTCCTCAGAATGAAAAGCGGGAAGTTCCTCTGCTTTATTTATCTCTTATTATAGCTGAAAAAGCAAAAAGGAAAGGGGAGAGGGAAATGTTGTGTTGAAAAACATCCCATGCAGCACTACATCCCAGCCTCATGCCTGCACACAAGAGATAAATGTGGACATTTTAGCCAGGGGGGTTAGAATGGAGAGGACAGGAGAGATGGAATGAAATGAGGAGTGGAAATTCGAAGGGCCAAAGGTCTGAAATCACTTTGTGAAATGTATGTTTATTGTTCACCGTGGTTGTAATTTTATCGGCTTTATATTGCGTCCAGCCTTGTCGGTGTGAATTAAAAGGTTTGAACCTTTCCCTGAACAATCCCTGACAACATAATTACCCATGATAACTCTTCAGGGTTGTAAAAGGAGGCAAGTGATTACAGTTTTTTTCAGAGCACACACTGACCTCATATATCTGACAACAAATAAAGACACAACCAAGCATAACATTTTTATTTTAAATTCCCTTTCCATGTGTTTTTGAGAAATGTAAGACATTTGGCGTGTTGTATCCAATTCCTTTTTTATCTACATAACCAATTTTCCTTTGGTTTTCGTTCTGGTGCCTCCATTGAGAGATGAACAGGGTTAAATAATGCAAATGTTGGAGAATAACACTCAATTAAAAATGAGTTTGAAGTTAGTGTTAGACAAAATGACAATAAACTGCCTGGCTTGTTAATTTAATTTATACTGCCTGCCGTGACTAGAGCCAGAACACAGTACAGTACTAACACAATCATACTTCAGTCAATATTGGCAATAGTTTTATAAATGTTATATCCCTCTAATTATTCTGTATATAGGCTATAGGAGTTAAAATCTTACTGTATTTAAAGCTGTGTAAATTGCTATGGTGACATCCAAGCAAGTGTACAGAGCCCCAGAGGTGACATGGAGGGGGAAAGTATTGTAAAGCGTCTGTTTTACTGTGATTTGAAATGTGATTTGCGCATTTCAAGTTGCACGCGTGCTTTAGTAAGAAGTCCGACAGAAAGAACTGCAACAACATTTTTATTTTTATTTCTCAAAGATTACTTCCTATAATTTATTATCTATGAATGTAGCATCTTCCGAAGTTGCATATCATTTGTGCTAGGATTTTATTTCATGTTCGTTGGTCCCTGCCTTGCTGATTCAGACTGTGTTCTGGCGATTTGAGTTTGCAGTAGTAGGCCATATGCTAAGCATGAATGTGGGGCTAGCCCCTCTCTCACATTGCAATGTACATTGTATGTGTGAAAATATTAATACGCATTCTCAGAATGTTAGTGTGATCAATGTAGATCACACAAATTTGATACCAAGTGGGGCTGACAGCCGGTAGTCCCACTACAGCGTCATTTCGTATTTCAGACCTGATTGGTTGTCTGGCACCAACATTAGTCGGCAAGTAGAGCGAGGAGGGTAGATTGTCTTAGCTAGCTTGTTAGCTTCACAAACACCAGATAACTGAATAAAGTGGATTTCATACTCAAGCACCAGTTTAAAACCCTTAATTTGGAAGAGAAACTTGAAGTCAAGCGACTTGGTACCCATCAGCCACGAGATATCAGATGTATTTTCGAGACTATGTGTGACGGCGATTCGAGATTTCAGAGGCACTATGATGCTCAGCCCATCTTCAAAGGGACATCTAGCACTGTACAAAACGAACTGTTAAACTGTATGTATGAAGTGGACAGGGAGGAGATAGCCAAGCAAGTGGACGAGACATAATTTGTTGCCATACAGGCAGATGAGACAACTGTTGTCTCCTGTAAATCACAAATGGTGGTTGTGTTGGGATACATGTTGCCTGACCATACAGTGACAGAGAGGTTTTTGGAGTTTGTAGAAGTCAAACATAAAACAGGACTCTGCCTTTCTAATAGCATCAAGGATGTGCTGGAACCACTGAAGCTGGGACAAAACCTGATCGCTCAGACTTATGATGGTGCGGCTGTAGTGGAAACGTCCGAGGGGTATAGACGCTAATGAAAGAGACATACCCACATGCCCAGTCTGTTCACTGCTATGCTCACCAGCTGAACCTGACCTTGCAGAAAATTTGTTCAGCAAGGATGAGCATCCTGAAGGTGTTTTTTGCCGATTTAACTGCTTTTGACACATTTTTCTCTGGTGCTCCAAAACGTGTAGCGGCACTTGTTGAGGCAACACAGAGACGCATTCCAAGGCCACCCGCTGTACGATGGAACTTTAAAAGTAGACCGCGCTGCGCTGCTCCTGTGTATGGAGGACAGACGCACACAACCAGGATGGGATGAGGCCACCATAAGTGAGGCATATGGCCTGTCAAAAAAACTTCGGGACTGGGCCTTTTTGCAGCTGCTGGATTTTTTTTTCTTTCTTCCTTATGCCAGAAGTTTATGTTTTGTGGAGCCATGCTGTTTGTTGATGTGTTAAATAAACACATCAGTAATAAGAGGGACTTTTCTATCTTTACTGGTATGTATCCTATATTTTGAACCCCCACCAGTTTTTTACATATAAAAACGCCACTGCACAAGTGTAATATCACTACACATTCCTAATTTGTAATACATAATATACATGTATGATATTCTAGGCGCTGCTGACTGAGCACTGAACTGCGTAGTTGGGCGTGGGGGGCATGAACTTTAGTAAAGTGCGCGTGTGTGAGTTATAAAACGCATGCAGGCTTTAGAATCCCCCCCCCCCCCCCCCCCCCCCCCCCCCCCCCCCCCCCGTGTCACCTCCGCGTGCGACTTAAAGCGCACTTCAAACATGTGAGAGAATTCATTAAGTGTGCGAAGCAATTTAGTACAGCGCACGTGCGAATTATAAAATGCACATGTGATAACAATTTTTGTTCCCTCCATGTCCCTTAAATTCCTAATACTTAAAACAAAAATTCTTTTAGGAGTTTTCTATGTACCTGAACTTTACTGTTTATGGCTGTTTTTATTTATTAGAAATAAATGCTTTACTTACAAAAGTACTTTTTAGAATGTTTAGATGGACAGTAAAGGGGTCCAATTCTGACATACATAAAAAAAAAAAAACACAGCCTCGGATCAGCCTCACTCAACACAGATCCTCTGAGTTGGGCCATGTGCCTAAGAACCAGAACTCACCTGGCAGAAACCTGTCACCATGTTACCACCACATTAACCAGACGGCAAAGAACCAAGATCCCCTTTCTGTCACAGGAGGCCAGTGTTCATTCAAATGCATGATAATAATTGTTGATGAAATCATACGCCAATATTATATGTGATTCCACGTCATAATTCTTTGACTGTATGCTATCCAACTGCTGTACTCAACTGAACAGAATGTGTCTCAGCCAATGAAATAATAGTCAGTCTTGTATGGGATTCAGGCCTTCACAACTCTGACCTTGAATTCTTCAGACATATTTCTGTAACATAGGAGCCCAGCATTCCAATGTCTGGTTGTGAAACTATTAAAATGAATAAAGGAATTTCAATGACAAACACTGTCCTCACTCTTTTATTAGTATTTCAGTTGGTGCCAGATTCAGATAGGATCCAGACATAATAATTCTGCATCTCTTTCATACATCAAGTGGATGGTATAGAGAATAGTATCTCATGTAAAGCAGTCAGGTTACACATGGTCTGCGTTAACGATTATAAGTTCTACAGGGCCTATGATATGTTATCTCTGGCTTGTAAGCAAAGACGTGTGACAATTTTGGGGTAAAACTGGAATGTTTAAAAACATTATGAGGATTTAAAAACGTAATGATTAGCCTAACGACTCTTGCCAATTTGACATTTTCACAAATTTGCTTTGCCCATGTGTTCTTGCTCTGTCCCAACAGATTGGTGTCTTGGATGAATCCGAATATTTTATTTTGCGACTTAGAAATCTTCTTGGAGGCACTTTCATATAGAAACCTTGCAAAGAAAAACACCTGGGTTTTTCAGCCTGCTGGGTTGAAAGTCATGGAATGCAAACATTGGGCAAAAAAAAACTATAACCTCAGTTTTATCTTTGTTTACAGGATGTTTCTTAGGTCTAGGAGTTTCTGCTCCTGTCTTTTGGCGTCTCCTTATTTCCTTGCAAGGCGATGCTTACCTCAATACTAATTTCTCCTGTTCAGGCACTAGGAATCAGGGTGAACTAAGAAAAAGCTCCCTGACTACATCTCAGCGAGTTTTGTTTTATGGGGTGGTCCTGGATGTAGTAGGAAACCTATCATATGTTTCTGTGTACATGGCTGACAAGTTTCAGCCTCAGCTTTGCCCAGTTATTATAGTGGGTTTTCATACTTCATACTTCATCTACACACAAGTCTCCAAGGACACACACAGCCATTTCCACATACACTAATGTGAATTTCATTTTATTTTTTTTATTATATTTTCTTTAAATCATTTATTCTAGAGCTTTAATTTAACATTATTTATGTACAAGCATTTCACTACACCCGTGACAACATCTGCTGTCATTTCAGTGTTTGTATGTGTTTTGCACTTTGTATGTGTGTCTGGCAAGAGATGTTTTCCACACATTTGCTGACTGCACCTGCTCAGCCTAACAGAGGTGTCATTGTGTGATTGCAGGACTGCCTTGGACGTTTCAGCTGTGTACTGAGTATTATCTTTCTATTATCTTCCAGCTAGACCAGACAAATAGCCAGACAGCAACCAAACTCATTCCCATACGCTTCTGCTCAAATGCTAAAATTATCCCTTTAACCTACCTGGCTATGTAGCTAGAAAACGTAACTACACAATAATACCAAAGCCAATATCAGCATGGGAAGTAAATCAATAGAAATAAACACTTTACATTCAGGCGTTTAGAACGTAGCATGTATTTATTAGGTTGCTACGGCAACCTGAAAGTGGTCTGCCAGCAGGAAGACAGTGTGGTGTTAATTGGAGGAAGACATGATATTAATCTGATCGCATGCTGTCTAGGCCACTGTCAAGAAAACAAAACGTTGTATGCATTCTTTCATCACGATATAGACAGATGGAAGTTATTCTAGATCAGTAGTCCACCAGCCATTTACTGGCTCATTGGGCAATCGGGGGTTCAGGACTTTGTTTTAAAAGCATGTTCTCCCCTGTCTGCAGTGACGAGATCACATGACTGTGATGTATTACTCCACATTTGCCTGATTTCACGGACGGACCACTTAGAACTTAAATCATGACTGACTCGCAGATAGAAAATGTGCTTTCACCAAGTGAATGGGAGTTTCAATATTTGTGTTCCTGGGGTTGGATTAGCCCTTTCAGTAAACTTAGGGAAGATAGAGAGATAGAGGTGTGTGAGAAGAGAAAGAGGGATGTAAACCCAGATGAAAAACAAAACACTGGAACAGAAATGAGGACAGCAAGAGAGAGGGACAGAACAGACACAGAGATTAAAACCGAAAGAAGGAAAGCAGGAAGAACCAATAAACAAACATGAAGTGACAGCGATAAACAAGATGAGATGCTCTTGGTTGGCTTCACATGATCAGACAACACAAACACAATGATCAAGTCTAAAGTTAACCAGATAAATCACTTGAGAACCAATTTAAATTTTCAACAACCTGGCTAAAACACATAACAAGAGGACAAGACAATGTTAACACCTCTCCCCCCCACCCCCCACACACACACACACACACACACACACACACACATATATATACAGTGGATATAAAAAGTCTACCCACCCCTGTTAAAATGCCTGTTTTTTTAAAATGCCTCAAAGATTTCAGTTTGTTTTTCAATTGAATTGTTCACGTTATAGGTCACATTAAAGCCGGAAAAGTTCTGACATGATTTATCTTTGTCTCATTCTTTTGCATCACAAGAACCTGGCATTTTAACAGGGGTGTGCAGACTTTTTATATCCACTGTATCCTATATATAAATACAAATAAATGAAACAACACAAGGGACATAAACATAATTATCCTTATGCACAGCAAGACAAATACAGATATGATTCAGGACATACATGGATCAGATTTGTTTTTTAAAGGACTGAGGAATATTGAAAGTGCCAAGATTAAGGTTCCTTTTAAGTTTTTTCCAGTCATTGGGGGTGGAGAACTGAAATGAATCACGGCCAAAGAAAGTGTGTGTTTTAGGAGTGACCAGAGTGAGCTCTACCACAGCGAGTGTTATTATTTGAATAACAGATGTTGCACAGAGGGCTGAGGGAGAGCTATTGGTGGATGCAATAGATAACGTAAACTGCATGAGAAGTATATTTAACAGCAAGAACTAAAATCCTTCACTAGCTTGTCTGCAAACATCATCTACATGAACTGATGGATTGAGAACTTTGACAGTAACATAACAGAAGTGCTAAGCCTAGCCAAGATCTGATATTGACCACAGAACAAATAACAATCATAATTGGGCCTCAAAATACGGTAAAGAACAGCATACCAGGTTCTAAATAAGATCACGGCACTGAAAATGGAACACTTAGACCTCCAAATCTAACAAAGTGACATTGTGTTTGGGACAGAAGAAACACATGAGTTTTGCATGACATATTGTGTGCTGAAATGCAAAGGGAGACACTGTTGGTTGTCTTTTCAGATCCACATGACATGGGTCCAAAGGGCTCCGGACCATGAAAAGTAGGCAAATAACACTTTCTCTTTGGCTTGGAGCCAATCTGTCTGGGGCTTCCCTCCACTAGACTGTTAGAGGGTGGGCCTCACCTTTGGGAATTTAGAACAACAGTGTTGTGTTTGAAAAACACATTGGTACGTTTTATCCCACTGAAGACAGGTTACATATTTCAATCATCATATGAATACTTGCTGTTTGTGTGGGTATGTGTGTGTTTGTGTGTGTGTGTTTGTCAATGTCCCCTTGGCAATCTGTGGCGTTGTTACCGTAAGCACTCCATTGTTTTGCTGCGGATGTAAGTGAAATTAATAGCCAGACAAAAGCATCACATTTGGAGCCATCAAGAGAAAATCAATTCATCCAACCTTACTGGCAAAAAGAATACATGCAACTTTTCAACACAAAATGTTTTGTTCAAACCTTTACAACACTGCCTCATCGAGTTAACGTCAACAGAAGGATTATTTCAACACATTTTTGAAAAACAAATAACAGTCTGGTGTGTCAATGGTAGTTTTCTTCTGTTTGTTTCTGGCATGAATCTATATAAAAACAGTACTTCAGCTACTTTGTGTATAAGAAACATTGAGGAAAGTGTGTTTAGACCACAGGTTGAACTGAATAACTTGCTCTAAACCTCTCCAAAATGAACGCCCCTATATACAACTTGAGGACTTCTCCTAAATAGTCCCTATGAACCACACATTATAGATGAGAACAAATGATTGTGTGTGTGTGTGTGTGTGTGTGTGCTTGTGTGGATGCATTTTTTGGTGGACACGGTGGGGTTAGAGAGTTAGCTGGGAAATAGTGGCAGGGGTCTGCATGCTGCAAAGCTCAGACAGCGTCCATATCTCTAAGTGTTACATTATTCATTATTGTGATAAGGCGTTCATAAGGACATTGGCCTGCTTATGCAGATTAATCTGTAATCTCACTCAAGTCCTGATCTTAACCCTGTCACCCAAGCAACCAAACAGGAAGTGTGACAGTAAGCATTAGCAGATTTATCTCCTTTACTGAGCCTGGCACCAGGGCCAGAGCTCAGAGATATCAGCTTTCTCCATCCTCAGAACTCTATTTCCTCTTTTTTTGGCATGTTTAATTAAATATGTTTTTCTCCCAATTTCGCCTCCTTTTTCTCCCTTCTGCCAATTTCTTCTACGACCCTTTGCAATGATTTTGGGAGAGTTGAAGATCGGGCAAACACGCTTCCCTTGTTGGGGCCTCATATTCAGCCTATGCTGTGGGCCAGCATAGGTACAGACAAAACTCTCTGGGAAGAATTGAAAGTAGTGAAATGCCTATTGAGCATGAGTGGTCTAAATCGCAAAACCCAAACGTCTCCCAGTCCAGATGCAGAGGGACATGTAGCTTTTGCTGTCCATTCTATTGATATTAGTTCTATGTAGGACCATGACACTGGGTTGACCTTAGAAGTAATGGGGTTGTAGGTCATAGGGCACCGGGTCGGCCTACAGCAGGGCATCGTGGAAAGAATTACCCTAACAGAAGACGACGGCACTGATAGGCTTAGATTATCGCGTTCCAGCGCCTGGGCTTACCAACCACTATACCAGTGCCAAGTAAAGACCAAGGCCAACAGAATGCAATGACTTGACCCAACGAATGAATGTACCACAATGACAGCAGACGGTGGAAGTGGAGGAACATGGGTCAGACAATGTTATGGGGTCAGTTAAATTAGCTGAAATTCAACCACAGCCTCAGACCAGCTCCTCCATTTTAAATCCAAAGCATACACATCGTGAGTCCAACTCTTTATCTAGGATCACTGAATATATTCTCTCAGGCCACATTAGCAAAAACTCTAAGCTAATCAAACTATAAAGCCTAAAATCCTAATGTTTTCTAAACTCTTATATTAAAACAATAACTCTTGGTATGATGTAGCAACAGTGGATCTGGCTTGTTCTAACGCAATTTCAGCTTGACAGAAGCTACAGTAAAAGACCACAGTGCTGCCAAGGGTAAGAAAAGCTGGCTTGATTATGTCCTGGGGTGTGGTTTGGCCAACCATGTAACCCAGGAACACTGCTCTCCAGTATGCCAGAGGTATCAAATCATCAGCAGCATCTTTAGACTCAGTTGGTGACTGTTTTACACACAAAACATCTTAAGGCGCAAAGCAACTGCAAACTTGTGTGAGAGCTTGTAAAGCTCATTACAAGATGCCTATAATTTGACTTTTCACAAGTTAAACATAAGCTGGTCTAGTGCACCGCTAACACGTCTTCTCCTGTTAAACGGGTTACGTTTGATCGAGATGGTTAGATGGCACCCTATTACAGCCTGACTCTGTGGTCAAACTTATTGTACATTAAACTGGACCTCCCAAACCACAACATTGTGTTTTATGGATCTAACATGCAAGTAAATGTGTCTGGCTTGGAGAAGGAAGCACACTATTGCTTATGGGAACCGCGCAACTTCCAAGCCCACGTATTATAAAGTCCTGTTGCTATATGTATTAAAAACCCTGGAAAAACCAATTCTTAGTAAGAGGGAGGTTCTGTTCTGTTCAGTTATGTTTTTGCCTTTGTTCTTGAATGTAACTTGTCCTTCTGCTATTATTGTGTGCACCTGTGTCTCATTATCTCCTTACTTAGTCTGCCCAGTTCTGTTCAGCCCTTGTTGAGTCATTGTGTGTGTCTTGCCTACCATTGTTTGTTTGTTTGTTTGTTTGTGTGTGTGTGTGTGTGTGTGTGTGTGTGTGTGTGTGTGTGTGTGTGTGTGTGTGTGTGTGTGTGTGTGTGTGTGTGTGTGTGTGTGTGTGTGTGCGCACGCACGCATTGTGCGCGCGTGCTTCTGCCTGACGGCCTTGGTCCCGTGTTCCTACTGATTTGTTGTTTTTTGCCTGTCAACATTCCGTTATTGTTTTAAAGGTCTGTGTGTGGTGGCCTGTCCTCGAAACCATTACAGTAATGACTTGTTTTTATGTTGAGGTTGAAAGCCTGCTAGCAGGCGATGGGTTGCTCCTTCAACTTGCTACAGGCAGGGCTCCCCGTTTTCCTCACCAGGGCTCTTCACCTTCTACCCTTTCCCACACTACCCCAGTTGGGGCCAGGACAATTTGAAAATCATAGTCACACTCTTGGATATCTTCTGTCCTATGGATTACAATGAAACCAAAGAGTGTGTCCTGGACTATTGCTTGAAGTGTTTGTACCTGGAAAATAAATAATTACATTCGCTCTTATACAGTATTATTGTTGTTGCAGTTTAATCTTTGTTTTATAAATACTTTCAGTTTATAATAAACCATTACTACAGGCCTTCTTGCAGTGGGTTTCTGCATGTTATCGTCGTCAGGTAGTTCTTTTGGTTTCCTATGACTTCCTACATACTCTTAGAGTGCCAGTCACTCCTTATTGTTAAAATCTACCATTGGATGTACAAGGTGATTTAAGACGGCTATGGTTGTGTTTGTTTAGTATGCTTGCGCCATTAGCATGCTAGCTTAGTAAAGGCTGTAGTTGTTAATGGGACTGTAGACTTTTTTGTATTGCAGTATTAGAAATGGACCATAGCTGCAGTAATAGTGGAAAGATGGTGTTTCACAACATTTATTAGAGGCGGGTGAAAAGGAAGGGTGAAGGGGGGTGGAGATATTATTTACTCCCCACATCTGGGGATATCTGGCTGGTCCCTGGGAGAGGGTGTAGCTGTGTGCCATTACTGAGAGGTTATTTGGGGACACCATAATATGTGTGTGTGTGTGAGACAAGCGAAAATATTGCTTTTATGGGCTCTTGTAAAAAGCCCAGTTATCCTGAAAAGAACACAGGCTGTGACCTTACACCACATGTGGAGTTGGCGTGCTACTTCAGAGAGAGCTCTGCTACTGCTCAGAGGCAACTACGACCCAATCCTCCAATCATTCAAAACCACACTAAATACTGTACATCATTCTGTCTCAGGCGTTTGATGTCAAGGGATACCCGCCGTGTCATGACACTTTCAACAGGACTTGCCACTGGGTACTAGGGAGTTTTGGGATGCAATCATATAATCGGGAATGATGAGCACCTGAAAACTCAAATGCGCAGCGTGTACGGATATGGAGTACAGGACTCCGCCACATGCAGACGTAGAACTGGGTGATATGGACAATTATGTAGCAAATGTATTTTATTTCAAACTGCACACAAGAAAACCCATCCACACAGAAACTGACACTACACTGAGAGTATACACAGGCATTTGCACACACTCAACACTCCGCAGCCCATCATTTCCTGGCTGCGCGTGCTGAAAAAGTGGCCTGACTTTAATAGTGCACATCTTGAGTTAGTTAGCATCTTAGAAAATGTTTAACTTGCTCCTTCATTGGGGTAGCATGGAATTCATACTTTTTCAATGCAATACGATTGATCGATACACTGTGTCCGTAGATTGTGAGATTAGATTGTATGACAAATATTTGGAGATGTAACGAAGGACGGTAAAAAATATCTAGAAATAAACTGAAAAGCTAGCTAGCAAATACTACATAAAAATGAAAATGGAATGGAAAAAGACATTTAGACAAATAATTTTTTTAAACAACAAGACATTTTATATATATTTAGATATATGTTCTATTGCATTTACACATATTTTATAAATGTCATTATAAGGTTCTACAGCTGCACGGCTGAGAGGATCTTTAGAGTTAACTGTACCTCCCTCAATTGCAAGGCAGCAGGCCTATAGAGGGTGACTTAAATGGGCATGCCACATCTTAATTACTGGGGCCAAGCGATCTGTCATCCACAACCTCTACAAAAGTCTATATTAATTGTCAATGATCCCAAACACCCAAGCTACTGGCTATTTTCTGTACTACTACACATGGCAGGCCCTCACATTGCTCATGCCTCCTGGGTTATAACTCCATGTGGCCTGGGATCCAAACTACACTGTTGCATTTCTTGTTGGCTGTCCCCTGGTCGCAAAAATAATTACTGATTGGCAGTTTAGGCTAGACGTCTTTCTATTCAACCATTATTGGATTACCTATTCTACATTCAGAAAATGTGTGAACAACCATTTACCACAATCAGTAAGACTCACATAATTGTGAGAGCAACAGCGTGATTGACATCATTGTTAACCCTGGTTCCATGGCCAGAAATCCCATCTGGCTCAGACCAACATGGATGGCTAATTATCCTCTTCCCAAGCTTCTGATTGTATTGCTGTTAATGAGAACGTTTTCTCAGTCTTCTGGCCTGGTAAATACAGGGTAGGTTAAATAATAAATAACGGTAAATTGAATAGCCAAACATACAGCACGTCAACATCCACCAGGATACAACAAGAATTATGTTATAGCGCTATAATATGTGACAGCAAAATTGTACCGGAAGGATATTAAAAAGGAACCGAGGAATGGAATTGTGTGCACAGCAAAATAAATTGTGGATCAAACTGTTGAATTACATATAGAATATCTATTTATTTAATATGATCTCTTTTGACCTGGCAGGCCTTGAAATCATTTTGTATGTGGCACAAACCCAACCAGTTATTATGTTTTTTTGTCAGACAATCTGTCAGACAATCACTTTGAAAGGGCTCCTGTTGGCCAGCTAGGCGTGCTTTGTCCATTTACTAAATCATTAGTGCATCCAGTGCACTACGCCCCCTGCTATTTAATGAACGGAAAGAGACAGCAGTTAAAACAAATCATAATGAAAGTGTAATGACAGTCATTGGTTGTAACGCTAACTATAGTGTTGGCCTGACCTGAATCTTCATGCCCCCTCCTGTAAGTGTCAGTCGCGGCTACTTGGCGCCCATCTGAACCGGAAACATGTTTGCGTGAAATATGGAGGGCACGCTGTCTATTTAATCAAACGTTTCTGCAGGTGACAGGCAGTGTGAAAAATGTATAATTCTCCTCTGTTTTTCATTTATTTTTAACTCATTACTCACTATTTATACTGCCAGGATGCAGTACTCCTGTTTTGGTTCATAATGACGATGACAATGATGGCAACAAAACGAAGAGATGAACATGTGCGTGACGCACGTTAACGGTAGACCCATTAACCACGTAATATATCTGTTTTTACCCACTACACAGAACATACTTAACAGTCTCACACACAGTATATTGAGAGGTCACTAATTAGTGTCAGACTTCATTATAGGCCATTATAAGGTGTCCTAAATTATTAACAATATATTATATATTGTAGATTGTGCCATGATAACATGTCATGTCATGTCTTCTTTCACTCATGGTTAGTTTCACTGAACTTCATATGTAGGCTAATAGAAATGTTCAGTTCTCTAGAATATACCAAGATATACAGGGTACAAACATGAACAATATCAAAGGAAGCTTATATTCACATTTGGCAGTTTGGAAAGCACTCCATACCTAACAAACATACTTTATCTATCTTTGTCCCCTCTCTCACTCTTTCTCTCTCTTTTCTACCAAATCTTTTCAGTTTAATGCCGCGGCCAGATTAGATGTTAGCCTTTACACTGATACAGTGTCAGTATTGGGAGTAGCAAACATATTTTGGATATCTACAGTACGTCTGTAATGATTCCGTGCCCTTGCTTTGGTGAAGACAGATTCATTTTTTAGTTTGGGGCATTCCCTGGACTGGACACACCCACTTAATATATGTGCTCCAAAGACATCCCTGAAATACCTGAACTGTGAGGAGCGTTTAAGAGACAGGACATAAACCAGAGACTAACTACAGTAGCCTTATAAACTACACCCTTTAGTATCTCAGAGTACTTAATGAAGCAGATGTATTCAGCCCGCTCTCTGCTGCTCTCCTCAGTTTGCTGACATCCCAAAAGGGATTTAAACAGGTGCCACAGTGTGGTTGCCGTGGGTTTTGGGAGAACAAGCAAAGAAAACAGGCCAGCCAGTGTTTTTTAAATGTTTTAATTTGTGTTTGTGTTCTTGGAGTGCAAACACTGTAACTTGTGCAAAGTGTTTGAGGATGTATGTTTGTGTTAGAAGCAGTGCTGAGACCGAGGCAGTACTGAAGTCTTCATGTTGTCAAGTGACAACCACCACGTTTCTATCCAAAGCTTTGATATGGATAAATGACCTAAAAAAGTCAAAACCTTTTAAAGAGGATAAGTTTGCAGGTTTCCTCAAGCTGGTTGGAAGAATAATTTTACACTGCTATATTCTTGTGCCGGGGAGTAGGGTCAGTTGTCTTTCTCCACTGTAAATCCTTGTAAACCTAAGGAATGCACTCACTACATTTTCCTTGTCTCCTGTTCCGTTTAAACTTAGGAGGACATCAGGTCTTGGCCCACAACTCCAGAGTACCAGGCTCTAAAGACTTGTTGCTGCCCCTGTCCAAAGTCCTCCTGGTTGTGCTGCAGATCAAGACGATACCTGACGATTCCAGCTGCCACTCTGCTGACCACCCCCTCTCGGTTGTCCCTGTCCTTGTCCATCTGGTCATGCATCTCATCTGGATTAGGTGTTATAGACACTGGACACATTATTAATTATTACAACTAACTCTTAAAATGTTCACATGGCACAGCCAGAAGAGGACTGGTCACCCATCTGAGCCTGGTTCTTCTCTAGGTTTCTTCATACAGTTTGGCCCATCTTAAGGAGTTTTTCCTAGCCACTGTGCTTCAACACTGTAGTTGTTTGCTCCTTGGGGTTTCAGGCCGGGTGTTTTGTAAAAGCACTTTGTGACAACTGCTGATGTAAAAAGGACTTTATAAGTCAATTTGATTGATTGATGCCGGACGCTCTGTTGTTTCTAGTATTTTTGCAATCCCAGAAATAATTTTTTTAAACGCGATATTAAGTCTCTGTCTCTCTGAAACACACAGACATTTACAGTTTATTTCCCATAACTCTAAACCTAACCTCTAGCACCATTTGTAATTTTTAAAACGAGGACCTGCGATGTTTCCACATGAGGTACATTTGTCCTTGTTTTACTGTCCTTGCAGGAAATTTTTTGATACTCACACACACATACAATGCATATGCACGCACCCACGCACACCCGCCCCAGAGATCTGTAGAGTTCTTTAGCTTGTCCCAGTCAACAGATTCAGCCATCAGTTTACTGTGGGGAAATGAGAGAGTTGTATTCCTAGCTCTTTGCTAGCTCTCTTCCTCTCCATCACTTACCTTAACATAAAGAGGCAGGGACAGTGCTTGTAGGGGGCAAATAGCTCCTCACAGTGTTTTTTAGCTGGTTCCCACTACAAATTTTTTTTTAGACATTAGGAAAAATTATTTGGTACATGCTAATGACATTTATTAAGATCCGGTAACCCCTTCTCTCCTATAGAGTAATTAATATTATGGTGTAACCCACATTTGACTGTGCCTTTGGTTTTATTCGCTATTTGTGATGTTGGGTTCTTGGTGGTGGCTCCGTTATCTTAGCAAAGGTTATAGGGAGTGTTTTAGAAGCAGGCTTTTTATATGTGGGTGGCAGGAGGTTACCACAAGGAGTCAGTGGAGTGCAGCAGGACTAAGCAACCATATTTGATGGTCAAACCAACGCATATCAGCACTTTTTCTTTTTTTTTTTTGAATTACATCTGAGGAAACACAAGTACAAATACACTAAATGTGTCACATTATTAAATTACCTGTAAGATGTGTCACATTATTTAATTACATGTAATGTATGTCAAAATGATTTTATTACCTGTAAGATATGTCACATTATTTAATCACCTGTAATGTATGTCAAAATTATTTTATTACCTGTAAGATGTGTCACATTATTCAACTGTGAAGAACGGAATAGGCATTGTACATATTATGTAAAATGTTACTCTCCCTCTATTTGTGACTAAAGTAGTGCCTTGGACACTTTGACATTCCGAATGGAAAAATATCAAAAGACTGAGGAATAAAAATTGGAGTGCGAAAGGTTGGAGTGTAGGATGTCCTGCTTTTGGAAGCATCCTGGAGCCAGTCAGTATGAAATCCCAAAGCAACAGCAATCCAGATATCCCCTCTGTTCTGACTGCTAATCTAAGTGGACATGATGATGTTGTTGAAGCATACATGTACTTCAGGAAGTCAACATTTTGCTTTCCATTGTAATACATTCAATGGGATCATAGGCAAATACTGAACTAAATTACAAACGCAACACTTTTGTTTTTGCCCCCATTTATCCTGAGCTGAACTCAAAGATCTAAGACATTCTCTATGTACACAAAATGCCTATTTCTCTCAAATATTGTTCACAAATCTGTCTGAATGTGTGTTAGTGAGCACTTCTTCTTTGCCGAGATAATCCATCCACCTCACAGGTTTGGCATATCAAGATGCTGATTAGACAGCATGATTATTGCACAGGTGTGCCTTAGGCTGTCCACAATAAAAGGCCACTCTAAAATGTGCAGTTCCATCACACAGCACAATGATACAGATGTCGCAAGTTTTGAGGGAGCGTGCAATTGTTATGCTGACTGCAGGAATGTCCACCAGTGCTGTTGCCCATGAATTGAATGTTCATTTCCCTACCATAAGCTGTCTCCAAAGTCGTTTCAGATAATTTGGCAGTACATCCAATCAGCCTCACAACCGCAGACCACGTGTAACAACACCAGCCCAGGACCTCCACATCCAGCATCTTCACCTCCAAGATCATCTGAGACCAGCCACCCGGTTAGGTGCTGCAACAATCAGTTTGCATAACGAAAGAATTTCTGCACAAACTGTCAGAAACAATTCTCAGGGAAGCTCATCTGCATGCTCGTTGTCCTCATTGGGGTCTCAACCTGACTGCAGTCCATCGTCGTAACCGACTTGAGCGGGCAAATGCTCACATTCGAGGGCATCTGGCACTTTGGCCCGTTGTTGTGCCATTCATCCATGACCATCACCTCATGTTGCAGCATGATAATGCACGGCCCCATGTTGCAAGGATCTGTACACAATTCCTGGAAGCTGAAAACATCCCAGTTCTTGCATGGCCAGCATACTCACCGGACATGTCACCCATTGAGCATGTTTGGGATGCTCTGGATCGACATATACGACAGCGTGTTCCAGGTCCTGCCAATAACCAGCAACTTCGCACAGCCATTGAAGAGGATTGGACCAACATTCCACAGGCCACAATCAACAACCTGATCAACTCTATGCGAAGGAGATGTGTTGCACTGCATGAGGCAAATGGTAATCACACCAGATACTGACTGGTTTTCGGACCCCCCAATACATTTTAGAGTGGCCTTTTATTGTGGCCAGCCTAAGGCACACCTGTGCAATAATCATGCTGTCTAATCAGCATCTTAATATGCCACACCTGTGAGGTGGATGGATTATCTCAGCAAAGAAGAAGTGCTCACTAACACAGATTTAGAAAGATTTGTGAACAATATTTGAGAGAAATAGGCATTTTTTGTAGATCTTTGAGTTCAGCTCATGATAAATGGGGGCAAAAACAAAAGTGTTGCGTTTATAATTTTATTCAGTATATTTGAGAATTTTGTGACATCGTATATTCAGATATAATGTGTGGAATTTTTTTAAACTACCTGCAGGCTTTTCCTACTGATTCAAAGCAGGTTTGGGTGGAATGGTTGATTAATTACTCTGGAGAATAATATTAAAAAACGAAAATAAAAAATACAGGTTTCGGTTTAGTAGCCACAATCAAATATCCAACAAGTACATCTGGTGGCCAACAAGCCAATTACGGTGTGATGCTTCCATCTAGTGGTGAATTCAAACCATTTACTGGGCCTACTTAGTGGACTATAGGCCACTTAAGATTGACTGCTAATTAACTGACAACCTATTAGATATGGACACATACCAGAAGGCTACTTACATCCATGCCCCTATAGCCAACACTGGCAACTAGAGACACAATAAACACATCTAGAAACCATCTCACCAACCCAGCCTAGAAAACTGTGAGCAATAAATAAGTCAATGTCTGGTTGACAATGTTCTTCTAATAACCTACGGCAGTGTTTCCCAATCCTGGCCCTGGGGACTCCAGGGGGTGCAGGTTTTTGCCATAGCATTCACACATCTGATTCAAATAAAATACTTGATAGGTTGATTACATCAACCAAGAGAGTAAGTTGTAAGGAAACATGAGAATCAGCTGTGTGAGTGCTAGGGTACAAATGTGCACCCCTGGGGTCCCCAGGACCAGGATTGGGAAACACATGCCTAGGGTCTAATCTTAGTTTAAATTAGAGCCAATAACAGAATTGACTAAACTAAATTGCATTTTGAACATAGCTTATCTTATTGTGTCTCCCAAAACACATACACTGCTTCGTTTAAGTGACTACCCCAATCGCACGTTACGAGTCTGAATACGGGGATACGGAGTTGATAATCTTTATAAAACGTAGTGGCCATGGGTCTATCCAGTCAGTGCTGCGTTCCCGTAAGTGTAATACCCGCATGCGCAGTACCATTAGGCTGGTTGTTCATTCTAGGTAATGTAAGCGGAGATGTGCTTCTGCTGCCAGCGAGGACCTCATACATGACTTCTTTGGGGATAGTTTTCCACATGCCTTTTGTCGTTTTTGCCAAATTCGGGATTGATGTCGAGTTGTCAATATAGCAGTGTTGGAGATCAACGGCTATAACGGCAGAATACGGTAATTTAAAAGCGTTGGGCATCATATTGCAGCGGATGTCAGTACGCGCACATAAATATCGAGAAGGTTTGTAGATATCTTTTCTTCCTTATCATTAAATGGTTGGTACGGAAATTGTGATTAGTTTGATTAGGCTGTCAGTTTTTGTATAGATTATTTTGTTAACAAATTCTGCACAGCCATGAATCGTAGAGGCTTAGACTTTATCATCAGTCATGAGCTGCTTTGAAGAATTGAGCCATTACCTTCTTTTTGTTTTATCAGTAAGATATTCTGTCCTCACTTTTGGGTAAATCCATATCACAAAAGTTCCGTATTTTTCTAAAACAATTATCCCAGACAGTGCTTCGGGAAATGTATTACTTTCTCTATTCCCCAATTTTTCCAGTTAACTTAAATGAGAGCATGCATGACTGATGGCATCACTGGAAAATAACTTGTTGTGTTGCACGTTGTTTAAATAACGTATTTTGCTCGTGTAAAGACAATCAATGCAGACTATAAGTGTTGCTATATAAAGTGTATGGAGACAATTTTGAATACTTTTAACCACATAATTCTCCTGAATAAAAACAACCACGCGATGACGCATGTGTGTATTGCAAAAAACTTCATAGATGATAGTTATCGCTTTGAAACGATCCCCCTGCAAATGTGGGTCGACCGGCATTTTTAGCCTACTTATATTTAAGCTCGTACATCAATTGGATTTAAGCCTCTTGACCGTAACGCGCAAAACCTGCTGACACACGCGCCTCGGGTCTTTTTGTGTGCTGATGGCGGTTTCCACGGGCGACCCGGCCTATTCGCCGGGTGAAGTTCTGCATCCTCCCATTTCCTGTTCCGTTTTCAAAACAGAACTAAACCTCTATTGTTAGTGAATGAGTGTGTTTTTTCGGGGTCCTCCAAACTTTCAAAAATGCGTTAGGCCTGTTTTAAACTGTACATAAGAAACTGTGTAACCCTAGTGTATGTTTCTTAAGTAGACTTAGACTAAAACGTAGGTAGGCCTCTACATACTCTTCAGTGGTGACTGTTATTATAGCATTGTGCTAAATAAACCCATCCATTCTTAAATTGATTCATTTGATTAATAATTTATTAGTAAAACAACACCTGTCATAAGTTAGTAAGGGATAGGCTAATGTAGCATTAACGTAGCCTCCATTAAATGTTTTCTATGGCTCATAATTTATAGCCTAAATAACCTCAAATAAGGCTTGAGTGGCACACTGTTATGAATAACATTTAGCAATTTCCTTTCATTTTCTAGTCTAGTCTAAAAATGTGTGTGGACAGAGAGAGAGCCATGAAGAAAACCCTTCATATGTGGATGAATCCCAAATGTCTTATCCTCTGTAATTAACTTACACTGTGTTATCATGGGGGTGAGCAGCTATTGGGTTCACTGGCATACATGTCGCACAAGACTCGAATACACCAACATTCTATTGAAACATTCAATTCATTGCAATCAATTCACAGCCATTGACTCATAAAAATGAGTTAATAATGATATTGTATCATATAATAGTGTAACATTTTCCGGGGGGGGGGTAGGCAGACTTGGTTATAAGCACTGTATAAGCTCTGTTAGATTTTGTTTTGATTATATTAGGTTGACAAGTATTAAACTGCAACAACAACTTATCTTCTTTTTATTTGCATACTAGCTCAAAATTAAAAAAATGCATCACTACTGCCATTCCTTCCAATTAGACTGATCTGCATTTCTCTCTGACAAAGAGTGCAAAAACTCAGATCTGGATCTTTGAGGGACTCTCCAGTAGCCCATCTGGAAATGTAATAGGATTTCTGTTGTTTCTCCTCTCTATCCACCACTGCAGCATAAGCAGGACCAAATCCAAACGCAGCCATGGAAGCTGTCACCCACTTCATGAATGACACGGTAGACTTCTACAGATGGAGCCTTACTATAGCAGGTAATTTAATGCTGTACTCCTCTTACAGATAGCAGCAACAGTTCAACCGCACACACACCTGCGCAACCACAGATATGTTTGCACACACCACACACACAAACACACACATATACAGTGGAGCCTGGACCACTTGGTATAGATGGAATAAAATGTATATGTAAAATGGGATTGTTGTTCATCAACTGTACTCTCATAATACTCTCTCTCTCTCCTACCCTCAAAATATGAGAGAAATCTATCCTTAACAAAGAAACACATATTAATGAAAGAAACATGCTGTTAATACTCTGTGCACACTCTCCTTGCCAAGATAACAGCACTGAGTCTATAATACTTGAGGTGAGATTGGGGAACACACAGCAAGTGACACAGGGACACAAATCCATGACCCCTCCCTGCAGACCACTTCAGAGTCCTTGGTCCATACTTGAACGCTCCTCTTCAGCCCACCCTGCAGGTTTTCAATGGACTTTACATCAGGGGACTGGGTTAGCCATTGCAAAAGCCTGACTGTGTGGTTAGGAAGCCATTTTGTATGGATCTGCAGGGAATGCTTTGGATCGTTGTCCTGCTGGAAGATCCAGCATTACCATGTTTTAGACTCCTGGCAGAGGCAGACACGTTTTGTCTAGAATCTCCACATCATGCCATATATCTCAATAAGGTTCCCAAGGCACTTTGAGAACCAAATAGGTCCGTAACACACGTCCACCACCACACCTCGCAGTAGGTGTACGGTTCTTTTTTTTCATGATTATCTTTTTCACGCCAAACCCGTCTTTAGTGTTTGGGGCCCGGAAAGCTCTATTTTTTGTGTCATCTATGTAGTTGTTGATGAGAGTAGAGGCTAGTTCTGGCAAGTCATCTAAAAAGCAGGTTGGTATGGAGATGGCTGTAATTTTGGAGACTTGTCTTTCTGTTTTACTGAGGTATAAATAAGAGGTGCCCGTAACATTCAAGCAACTCCAGCAGTTCTAAAATTATGATCCTCTGAGTTGTTTTTGCCACTTGAACCAACTTCCTTATTAATAGTGGCAATGTATATACATATGTTGTCAGGTTTTGTCTGTGTGTTCTCTGACTTCCCCAATGTTGACAGATAAGTGAGTTTAGCATGTTGTCACCTCTTATATATATACCTCAATAAAACAGAAAGACATGATGAAAAATGAATAGTTTTTAATTACTCAGATTTCTTTGGAAAACATACATATCAATGGGAAGACACTTCTGTTAGCTTTGGTTCATAGCCTGATTCCAATAATTGTGACATATTTTTAAGGATTATTTATTTGTTGATTAAGATGATTTTTTTTTTTTACAATTTGATATCAATTAAATATTAGGTTATTCTCACAGATTTAGTGTCGATCAAGCTGATGAACAACAATAACATTCAGAGGCTTGTTTGCTCATGTCAAGGGTGCCAACAAAGGTGGAGGCCACTGTTCATTCATTCCACAGTTCAATGAATTGCTTACTTTTATGTCACGGTTAGAATGTGTGACTAACTTACACAGTGCTCTCCTGCACTGTAACTCACACGCGTTCCCATTTGCCATCTGTGTTGCATTCACACTGAAGATATATGTGGATAACTTGCATCAAAAATACCTGGATAACTCGCTTAAAAAAAATTGTTTACATTACTTTTCTCTTGCTTCAGACAGTCTTACTGTAAACTGCGCGTGCGTGCGGGCATGAGTGCGAAACAATGAAGCAATATAAATCATTACGTTTGAATGGATCATGGACAGTCAAACGTTCACACTGGAGTCAGACACTAAATATCTATCATACCATGACCACTGATAACATTTTCTCTCCTATTCCTTTCCCAGACAAGCGGGTGGAGAAATGGCCGATGATGTCATCGCCCACACCCACCCTGGCCATCAGCTGCCTGTACCTGCTCTTCCTGTGGGCAGGGCCTAAGTACATGCAGAACCGTGAGCCTTTCCAGCTAAGGAAGACCCTCATAGTCTACAACTTCAGTATGGTGATACTTAACTTCTACATCGCCAAAGAGGTAACCAGCTCCACCCCCAACGCATCAAATGGAAATATAGGACCAGTTTCCTTTAAAGCCGTGGTTCCCAGTCCCTGTTCCTTCAGTGTGCTAATTGAAAAGTGCTTGATAGTTAATATGCCCTCTTTTATTAGTTTATCCATTGGTGGGCAAGGTGAAGGCACCACCAAATGGCTGATCTAACATGCCATGTTCCAGTGATCCATAACACATTTATAACCAGCTTGCTCAGTCATTTTTCCAGTTGTAAAGTGCATTGCTCCTCCCACACCGACCCAGACACAGTCATCATCCACACGCCAGCTCATGTGTGTATCATACCATCACTAAACTGCTCGAGCAGCCCAACAGTTTTCACCCCCATCATCGGTAGAGATAGGATTCTAAATTAGGTGCCTTATTGGCGCAGTTAAAATGTTAATGTCACACTCCAGGTCTTACAGAAAATGTAACTGTGGTTTTGAAAAGGCTCCTAGATAAAAACCATACGTTTGATGAAAAATGTACATGCCATTATTGAAAACTTAATGACAGTACAGGAGACATGCATGACTATAAAAGAGAGAACATTTCCGTCGTCTCCTTTTTTAACTGATTGGCCGGTATTTGCATCAGTGTATTTATCCTAAAATGTGCTGTTTATGCGTTTCTAGTACCCAGCAAAAAGATCATGCACTAACATAAGTCACAGTCCTAGGCTAATTAAAGGGATCGTTCATCCAAATAACAAAATGCAGTGAGATTGACACTAGTCCACAACATTGGTCCTCAAACAGGACTTGTAGGGCTGCTGGTCATCTGACGGTGGTGGTAAACTGGTCTCTGTTGTCCTTGAGATGGATTTTGAAATGCCAAACACTGTGCCACTAACGTTGTGTACTGGTCATTGTATTTCTGTCATCCTCAGCTTCTCCTGAGTGCGAGAGCAGCCGGGTACAGCTACCTGTGTCAACCTGTCAACTACTCCAACGACATCAATGAAGTCAGGGTGAGCCAGCATCACATGCTACACTCTGCTATTGGTTTGTGGCAGCTGGGCTGGTCATTCTGTTTATGCGCCAGCACACACAGGGCATGTTAGCCTACTATTTGATACAGGCTTGGTCTCTGTATCTGAGGTGTAAAACAAGGTCCAGCTTTAGCTGCATGTGGTTCTCTTTAAATCTGAGCAGCCGTGCTGTAATCCTATTGTTAGGTTAAGTAGACTATCACTCTATTTGAGTGTGTGTGAGATAGAGACAGAGCAAGGGAAGGAGAATGACAGAGAGACCTATGGTGATTCCAGGACAGAGGGGGCGTGAGCTTTAGAAGAAAGGGGAGGAGCTATTAGGTCTCACCACTTCTGTCCCCACCCATAGCATTATGGCGTTACTTAGGGTTAGGAGTAACACTCAGGACATTATGGCACACAGCCTGTCTTTCTGTCTGACATGCGTTCCTGTGTGTGTGTGTGGCAATTACTAAAGGCACAAGAGAGAGTTGCTAGTTCTTGGAGTTGGAAATGAACAGGCTGTTTTGTCCAGCTGTAGTCAACTGGGAACAAGCCAGCCAGCAGTCCTGATGCAGAAGCTATCGTCAGTGCTGTTACTCCACTATCCGCTTATCACAACACTTTCCCTACCAGACACCAGGCTAACCTCACCAATGACCTCTTTTACTGTCATAGCTGATCCCTTATGGACTGAGCTGACCCAAACTCTGACCCCGACGAGGCAGTTGAAGTTAGGTTTTGTTTTGGTCTGGATACTTAATCAGAACGTCAGTAAATTCTATAGATTTAATCAGTCCAAAAAAGAAAAACTCTCCAACCAGATGGTTTTGAGCGCCATTGATATTACATGTTAAGATAGCATACACTCCCTCTTCCCATTGGCAGATAGCATCTGCTCTGTGGTGGTACTACATCTCTAAGGGAGTGGAGTATCTGGACACGGTGTTCTTCATCCTGAGGAAGAAGTTTAACCAGGTCAGCTTCCTCCACGTCTACCACCACTGCACCATGTTCATCCTCTGGTGGATCGGAATCAAGTGGGTCCCTGGAGGACAATGTGAGTACGTTGGGGTTTGTGGGTGGGTGTGTGTGTGTGTGGAGGGCGGGTGGGTGAAGACATGACCCTACATGGGTGATCTCCCCGCTGCACTGTTTTGACGGGGGCCATGATGTCATAACTACCTGTAACTTGTATTCCCCAGCATTCTTCGGGGCCGGCATTAACTCATCTATCCATGTACTAATGTACGGATACTATGGCCTGGCCGCATTCGGACCCAAGATCCAGAAATTCCTCTGGTGGAAGAAATACCTGACCATCATTCAGATGGTGAGTGTCTGTCTCACTGTGACTGATCCTGAAATGCGTCTTTACGTTTCAGAATGTATTCCCTTTTTTTCAGAGGCTGCTGTCCGACTCATTAATCATGGATCCTATTTGGATCATTATATTGGGACTGATTGGTTTTGTGTTCCCCACAGATCCAGTTCCATGTCACCATTGGCCATGCTGGCTACTCGCTCTACACTGGCTGCCCGTTCCCTGCCTGGATGCAGTGGGCCCTCATTGGCTACGCCGTCACCTTCATCATCCTTTTCGGCAACTTCTATTACCAGACGTACCGGCGCAGCCCGCGCCCCGCCCACAAGGTGGCCAAGACCGTCACCAACGGCGTGTCTGTGGTAACCAATGGCTACAACAGACTGGAGGAGGTAGAGGAGAATGGGAAGAAACAGCAAAAAAAGGGAAGAGCAAAGAGAGAGTGAGGACAGGAAGGAGAGAAGAAGCCTCTGTAAGCCCAGCAGGAGGACTGTGGGGTGAAAGGGCAGAGTTAGGGGTGAACCATCTGATTCCAACACACCTCTTCCCCTGGAAGGATGTGATTTGTGACCAACTTGTCAGGTGAAGGGGTAGGTCTGTATGTGTGTGAGTGTGTGTGTGTGTGTGTGTGTGTGTGTGTGTGTGTTCAGGGTTTGGTGAGGTTTTGGTACAAAGGTATAGGGTGGAAGGAAGGGGGCTGGTTGTCTGTTTACAACAAAACAAAATGGCTGCTCTTCAAGTAGAGTTTGTGCTCTGTCTCTTTACTTTGAGGTCCTGGTCAAAGACAGGACCGTAAAAAGACCACAACACAACCACAGGGACTCCCAAACTGTTGGCAGCCACAACGTTTCCAACCAAAACTCCACCTACACCATTTTGTACTTCTCTTCGTTTTAACTTAAAGCTGATATAGTGATATAAGTGCTTATTTATTTTTTAGAATTGTAAACGAGATTCTACATAAAATCATTTCAATGGAAGCATCTTCCAGAAACATCTACCAAAGAGCGTTTATTTTGCATTGTGTGGAGTTTTATCAAGGAGAACAGTACAGGACACAGTACTGTTCTCCATTCCATGTGTGTTCCTCTCTTGGTGTCACTGGCACAAGTGTCCGAGTACAGGTACTAAAGACCTCCCCTAAAGTACATCATACACACAGACACACACACACACACACACACACAAAGGTTATGTTGGTGTCCGTACAGCAGATGAGGAGTTGACGACCAGTGTATGTTGAGCGTACGAATATCTATGGAATGTTGGAGTGGGTTAAGTTATTATATTATTATGACATTTGGTTGGATAACATACTGTACATGCAAGTTGGTTGACAAACAGCTTTACTGTCTAGCTATTGGTTTGGTTATTACATTGGTCCTGTGCATTTCTATTGGTTTAATGTTTTGTCGTTGTGGATCTTATGGGTACTCCGCATCATTTTTCTCTCTTTTTTCTTTTTGCTGTGCAATGTAGCTACAGTGCCGCTGGGGAACATGTCAGACAGAGGACAACCAAGTAGAACTGAGGGGTAAAGGGATGCCTCATCCCAGAGGGCTTTTTTAAAAATCAGTATATTCATTATTTTATTTAAATAAAACACATACAGCTACTGGCTGCAGGTATAATGGAAATAAAGAGGATGCCAACATCTAGTCCTTTCTTCATGTGCGTGGTAGTGTCTGTCTCTGCTATAATGTCTGACTGAAATACCTGATAATACCTGAAAACTCTAACAATACAAACCCTAATATACTTAATATCCATATATATATATATATATATATATATATATATAATTAACCCTAATCCATATGCTCTTTCCTATCGTAACCCTGCTAAAAAGCTCTACCACCATCTCAGAGGTCCCCGTCCATCCCCCCCTCCCCCAAAAGCATTGTCATTTTCAGAGATTACAGTCTGTATACATCCCTAATAAGCAGGCTTCTGCTCCTCTCCCTGCCCTCCCCCCTCTGCCTCTGTCCCCCATGTCAAGCAGATTCTTGGGAGTGTGAGAGAGAGGCCCTGCGTCTCTGGGGCTTGGCCAGACAGCTCGGTCCTAATCTGGGGGGCTAAATTGGCTTTAGCTGTAAAATAGCTTATGTCCACGTCACTCAGTTGGTTAACCCAAGAATTCAGGTCACTGTGGAAAAGAGGAGCCTTCTGTAATCTGCCATTGGGTCATGAACACGAATGTACATCCATGCATGCCGGTATGATTATATCCGCCCAGAAAGGTCACACACTGGATCACGCACTCAGTGTATAGATACATACTGGCTCACACGCACCTCCATTGCCATCCTCTAATAGATGCATGGAGACCTCTACTGACAACACTCAGATTCCAGCCTCATTCATAAAGCTCCAAATACAAACTTTTTTTCAAATACCTCCTCGTGCTCCCGCTCTCATTCCACTGTGTTGCCCTTCCTTTAGCATGTTGTTAGCATGTAGCCACATCCTCCCACCTTACTCCACATCCCTGATACATTTCACTTACCCAGTAAAGAAAAAAGTAGGAAGTGATGTGTGCGTTGAGGCTGGAAGTATGTGTGGAGGCTGGAGGTGCGTGTGGAGGCTGGAGGCACATGTGGAGGCTGGAGGCACATGTGGAGGCTGGAGGTGCAGGTGGGGGCTGGTGGTGTGGGAGGAGGCTGGAGGTGTGTGTGGAGGCTGGAGGTGCGTGTGGAGGCTGGAGGTACGAGTGGAGGCTGGAGGTGCGTGTGGAGGCTGGAGGTACGAGTGGAGGCTGGAGGTGCATGTGGAGGCTGGAGGTACATGTGGAGCTTGGAGGTGAGAATGGAGGCTGGAGGTATGTGGAGGTGGGAGTGGAGTCTGGAGGTGTGTGTGGAAGTTGGAGGTGGGAGTGGAGGCTGGAGGTGCAGGTGGAGGTTGGTGGTGTGGGAGGAGGCTGGAGGTGCAGGTGGAGGTTGGTGGTGTGGGAGGAGGCTGGAGGTGTGTGTGGAGGCTGGAGGTGTGTGTGGAGGCTGGAGGTGCAGGTGGAGGGTGGTGGTGTGGGAGGAGGCTGGAAGTGGGAGTGGAGGCTGGAGGTGTGTGTGGAGGTTTGAGGTGGGAGTGGATGCTGGAGGTGGGAGTGGATGCTGGAGGTGGGAGTGTAGGCTGGAGGTGTGTGTCCTCCTAGGGGACGCAGTGGGATCGAGCCAAGCTGTAAGAGGATTGCAGCAGGCCAAGGCTTTCCATCAGGGTCACTTAACACAAGTCACCATGACCTGCACTGCACATGTGCTTTACGTTCTAACACACAACCACAGATCTAGCATCAGATTACCTACCCAGTCCTATCCTAACCATTAGGAGGATGAACACAAGAGTCTATATTAAAAGTAGGAGCCAGTTTTATATACATCCAAACTCAGGTGAAAGCTTTACATACACAAACAATCCACACAGAAAAACTCATGCAAATTTAGATTTGAACTGTGTGTCTGTCTGTCTGCCTGTCACTCATATCATTACCACTTATGACAACCCCTGATTAAACTGTCTGTCTGTCGACCTGCCTGTCTGTCATTCATCTTATTACCACTCATGAAAACCACCCATTGTATCTGTTAGTCGAAACAGTCTGCACAGATTATCCCTTTACAACTGCGCGGGTGAACAGCACCCTCCTGTGGCCAATACTTATCATTGCATGCGTGGTTAAATTTTTGAACTATTTGGCCTGCTGGTTTCCTTTCCTTATAGAAAAGTGTTGGGTCAGGGTTAGAGTGGGTAGAGACTTGAGTTAGGAGCCTAACCAAAATGTTGCTGGTTTTAAGGTAAAAAGATAAATGAGCCACTAGAACTAATTACTCTCAAGTTGCTCAGGATCAGATAATCAAAATGCCTAAATTGTGAATGATTGGATGGAGGGGACTCACAACCAGTTTACAAGTCTGTATACAATGTAGGGTAGCCATTGGAAAACGTTACCTTGAAAACAAAGAAAAGACTACTGTATAGCTTAATCATCGAGTGAATCTTTTCATATTGTAGATTGTCACAAAATTCAATAGGTCGTATACGTCAGGCCTGAATATATTCTTGTTCCCTGGTTTGACGTTGACATCACATCATGAATAGATACTGTGTAGCTTATAGTCTTGTCCTTGCAGTGCCTGGTGGTATTCTGCCGCGTGTCAACGTGTCTCCAGACCCAGTATGGTATAATTGTAGAGCGCAATACGGGGGCGTTTTCTGGTGGTGGAGTTTCTACTTTCTAGTTCTCTATCGCTGTCTAAAACGGCATTTTCTTCTCACGGTAAAATCCCAATATAAAAACACACACGTTTTCATCAGAGATGCGAAAAAACATGTCTGCGGGTGTTTGTTGACCATCTATAGCTTAAGCAAAGTTAGGATATGTTTATTTTTATTCAATCCAAGCTATAGATCAGTGCTCACTTGCCTATGGACTAAATATGTTTGCATTTTATTATCTACTGTAACCTGAAAGTTAGATTCTCACTGGCCAAGTCTGATAAACTGTAACCTAATATTACCCCAATAGCAACCTATAATACGATTTCACATTTACCGGGAGACTTAATCAACACTTGTCCCGCTTTGCCTATATTGCTTAATTGTCTTATTATTGCGATTATTTATAATCATTTCTCCATGACTTTGGGATGGGTGAGTGGAAAAGTCAGGGCTGGTTGATGACACGATTAACTCTACCGCAAGCGGCGCTGCGGATTTTCCAGCAGCAGCAGACAATAGCTAATAGAGGAGGCAGTATCGGGCTCCCTCGCCGGCCAGATTCCGGTAATGCGCCTCAAAACCAGTCCTGAAATCTTCCATTAGATCAAAAGATATCGTTTCAAAAGGAGGACCAATAAATACATTGGTAAAACTAGGTGCTTAGGACCGCTATCGTGAGACGTGGAGTGATAGAAATATGCAAACAGGCAGCTGTTCATCCCGATGGTGCTGAAAGTGATGCTGTCAACACAAACTGGGCGGATGCTAGCAGAGTGGAAGATACGGAGCAGATATTTCACCAGCCGATAGATTTTAAAACCCTGTCGTTCGTCATTACGTTTACTCAACTTATAAGGGGAAATATCCTAACGTATTGACCAAAATACCGGTGAGAAGCCTCCGGCACTGCAGGTTCGGTGAAAGGGAAAGCGAATACGCGGGGAAGGGAGTCGGCTGCGGCACGAAAAGCGAAAAATACGTTGGCTACAAGCCGGGACTTGGTCTGTGGGTTAGTTGCAGACTAAACTGATCTACTTTCAGCATCTAAGAAAAGCGCCAGAAGATGCAGAACGAAGGCAGCGCGCCAGGCGACGAGGCCGCGGCCGACCCGGAGCCGGCTACAGAGGCGGGGACCGTGACACAGCATGACGACGGCCTGGAGGACGAACTGGAAAGACTGATGGACGAAAATGAAGATCTCAAGGTTTGGCAATTGACAGCACTGACATTAAATAATATTCAAAGTATTCAAACCTTTTTTTTTTTTACTAGAGTAGCCCATGCCACTTTATGAAAATCAGGACAATTCCCCAAAGTTTGGAATCTCAGACACATGCAGTAGCGAAAGAGCATACGCACATCCAGTGACTTTTTTGTAGATATCTGGTTATTATAACCATTCAAAGGAAATTGCTGCACAGCTATTACACGGAAACCTTCATCAGGCGTCAATATTAAAGTTGTAGCTGGAAGGGTCAATGCTTAGTGACACTGACATCTTCCTAAGCAATAATAATAAAAAAAAAACATATAGATATATAATACCAAATCAGAACCGTATAAATATCATCATAATATTCAATGTCAATATCCGCAATCTATATTTGATTATATATTCTGACACATTGAATATTGAAATTGTTATGTGTTGATTTATGAGATGTTTCAGGATGGTATGCCACTGCCGTACTACCCCTACAAATGGGATATTAATGCTGAATGATAGCTCATATGTTGCATGCAATCCTTTACATAGCCGAATAAGTATAGAGGTACGCTAATTATTTGTATTGTAATAGCACTTTTTACTGTGACAACTCCTGATGTAAAAAGGGCTTAATAAATACATTTTATTGATTGATTGACTGATAGTTGAAGATGGCTCGGCATCTGAGATAGTATGTATTGTACTATGGATAGGTTTTAGCATTGAGACTATATTGGAATACAATTAAGTAGGCTAAGCATCTTTTGTTAAGCCTGTTTAATTAATTTTTCTATAAATATATATGTGTGTGTGTATATATATTTTAGGCCATTTATGCTTTTGTTTTTGACAAAGAAACTAGTTAGACAATTTGTTCTGCCCTAAATTTTGAAATCCCAAAGCCCTCGAGTTAAAAGTGTTGCTCAGTCATGCTAACTGAACAATGTTATGAAAAGTTCCAACCATAACATTGCATAGAACTGATGTACAGTGGTTATAAAAGGTCTACACACTCCTGTTAAAATGACAGGATCTTGTGATGTAATAGAATTAGACAAAGATAAATCATGTCAGAACTTTTTCCACCTTTAATATGACTTATATAACGTGAACAATTCAATTGAAAAACAAACTGAAATCTTTGAGAGAAAAAAATAAGAAAAAAAACTCACAATAACCTGGTTGCATAATTGTGCACACCCTTAAACTAATACTTTGTAGAAGCACCTTTAGATTTTAATACAGCACTCAGACTTTGTGGGGTGGAGTCTATTAGCATGGCATATCTTGATGTGGCAATATTTGCCCACTCTTCTTTGCAAAAGTGCTCCAAATCTGTCAGATTGCGAGGACATCTCCCATGCATAGTCCTCTTCAGATCACCCCACGGATGTTCATTTGGATTCAGGTTTTGGGCTCTGGCTGGGTCATTCCAAAAGTTAATCTTCTTCTGGTGAAGCCATGCTTTTGTGGATTTGGATGTGTGCTTTGGTTTGTTGTTGTGCTGAAAGGTGAACTTCATCTTCAGCTTTCTAACGGACGCCTGAACGTTTTGTGCCAAAATTGCCCGGTATTTGGAACTGTTCATAATTCCCTCCACCCTGACTGAGGCCTTGGTTCCAGCTGAAGAAAAACAGCCCCAAAGCAGGATGCTTTCCAAACATACCTTTTGGAATTATGGCCAAAAAGTTCAACCTTGGTTTCATCAGACCATAACACATTTTCCCATGTGCTTTTGGGAGTCTTGATGTTTGTTTTCGCAAACTTCAGCCGGGCATGGGTGTTTTTCTTTGTAAGAAAAGGCTTCCATCTTGCCACCTTACCTCATAGCCAATTCATATTAAGAATACAGGAGATTGTTGTCACATGTAGCACACAGCCAGTACTTGCCAGAAATTCCTGCAGTTCCTTTAATGTTGCTGTAGGCCTCTTGGAAGCCTCCCTGACCAGTTTTCTTCTCGTCTTTTCATCAATTTTGGAAGGATGTCCAGTTCTTGGTAATGTCTCTGTTGTGCCATATTTTCTCCACTTGATGATGACCGTCTTCACTGTGTTCCATGTTATATCTAATGCTTTGGAAAATCCTTTGTACCCTTCTCCTGACTGATATCTTTTAACAATGAGATCCCTCTGATGCTTTGGAAGCTCTCTGCGGACCATGGCTTTTGCTCTGAGATGCAACTAAGAAAATGTCAGGAAAATCCTACTAGAACAGCTGAACTTTATTTGTGATTAATCAGAGTCACTTTAAATGATGGCAGGTGTTTAATGACTTCAATTTAACATGAGTTTGAATGTGGTTGGTTAATTCTGAACACAGTCACATCCCCAGTTATAAGAGGGTGTGCACACTTATGCAACCAGGTTTTTATTTTCCCCCCTTGAAGATTTCAGTTTGTTTTTCAATTGAATTGATTACATTATAGGTCACATTAAAAGTGGAAAAAGTTCTGACATGATTTATCTTTGTCTCATTCACAAAAACCTGGCATTTTAACCGGGGTGTGTAGACTTTTTATATCCACTGTATGTGTGCCTATTCATCACATTTTGAATGCTTGCCAAACTCACATGATTTAAGTCTGCAACCACAAGGCCGACTCATATTCCTTATTCAGATTAACAAAAAGCACCATCCTGTGTTCAGCCTACTTCTAGTCAGTGATTGATATAATAATGAACAAGACCCTATTGATTGGTTCTGATTGCCTTGACCCTATCCAATAACATCATGGTACAGAGGACCTAAACACAACAACTACATTAACAACACTGAAGTGTGAGTTCTACCACGGGAGCATGTGTTACTACTGTCTGATTGGATGAGCACACACACTGACATCCCCAGGTGGAGATTGAGGAGATGAGGACGGAAATGGACGAGATGCGTGACACATTCTATGAGGAGGACACATGCCAGCTGCAGGAAATGAGGCGCGAGCTGGAGAGAGCCAATAAAAACTGTCGGATCCTGCAGTACCGGCTGAGGAAAGCTGAGCGGAAGAAGCTGCGCTATGCTCAGACTGGAGAGATGGACGAGGAGTTGGTGAGGAGCCTGGAGCAGGACCTGAAGGTACTGACATCCACTGGTGCACGTATATGCTTGTGAGCGTGTATGACAATGGTTTTACTGTCCATTGATCACCAGAAGTCAACAAAAAGATTTGGGGAATCTTACAACTCGGACCCCACATTCTTTTTTTTGCCAATCCCCAGAAGTTCAAATTTAATTCCTGTTGCATATGGTTTAGATTTAGGGTAATAAGTGGTTAGGTTTGGGTACAAAGGTTAGGTTATTGAAGTAAAGGTTAGGGTTATATTATGGTTTGGTTAGTGTTGGGGTTAGGTTTAGGGTTAGCGGAGAGGAAAAGTATGGAATATTTTTACTGGTCTCCACGAATATTGAAAAAAGACGTGTTTATGTGCATGTGGGTAGGCCTGATCCGCTTTTAGTGTTACACTTTAATTATTAATGAATGCTTTGTCCACTCACCCCCATAATGAATTGAATCAACATCCCTGATTTTGTGTCACGCAGGTAGCAAAGGATGTGTCTGTGAGACTGCACCATGAACTGGAGAACGTGGAGGAAAAACGCACAAAGACAGAGGACGAGAATGAGAAACTGAGGCAGAAGCTGATTGAGGTGGAGGTGACCAAACAGGCCCTTCAGAATGAACTGGAGAAAGTCAAGGAGGCAAGTGCATGCAGAGACAGGACATCACACAACTTATGATGTCACTGGTTTGCTGTAATGCTCACATTAGATGTGTGTTTATTCTGTTATTTAATTCCCAACAGTCTCAGAAGAGAAGAGGGAGCAAGGATGCCCAAAAGTCAGAGAAGAAGTGTACCCAGCCCCCAACAGAGGTGTGAAATTATGAAAGGTTTTCTGAAATAAGAAATAAAAAAAACATTTTTCATTAATGGTGTTTCATGAGCAAACGTTGTGTATACTGTACATCTAAAATGCACTCTCTCAGGAGGACAATGAAGACCTCAAGTGCCAGTTGGCCTTCATCAAGGAGGAAGCCGTGTTGATGAGGAAGAAGACGGCTAAGATCGACAAGGAGAAGGACCGCCTTGAGACTGAGCTGCAAAAGTACCGCTCCTTCTATGGAGACCTGGACAGCCCACACCCGAAAGGAGAGGCTGGGGGACCCCCAACCACCCGCGAGTCCGAGCTGAAGCTACGCCTACGGCTGGTGGAGGAGGAGGCTAACATCCTGGGGAGAAAGATTGTGGAGCTGGAGGTGAGAGAGACAGGATGTGATCTAGAGGTTCTGATCCCGGTTATGTCATAAAAGATACCAGGAAATAAGTCGGCACACCTGCCGTATCATCCAATTCCATTTAACTACATGCCTACAGAGAGGCAGAGGGATTTGCAGCGTAATCAATCAATCCTTGTTTGTGTGCTTCCAGGTGGAGAACCGGGGTCTGAGGGCGGAGCTGGATGACCTCCGGGGAGAAGGGGAGGGAGAAGCGGGTGGAGGGGCTGTGGGCAGGATGGGGGCTGGCCGGGGCCATGGGGAAGCCATGACAGAGCTGAGGCAGCAGCTGCAGCTGGTGGAGGACGAGGCGGAGCTCCTCAGGAGGAACCTGGCCGACGCAGAGGATCACAACAAGCGGGTGACGGGAGAACTCAACAAGCTCAGGTTCAAGGCCGGGACCCACGAGGGAGGGGCAAGGCACGGAGGAGCAGGAGGAGGCGCAGAGAAAGCTGACACACTGCAGGAAGAGTTGAAGACGGCTCGGCTGCAGATCAACGATCTCAGTGGGAAGGTGGGTCGCCGCCATTTCCCCCCTTTTTGACCTCCATTAAACACAAGATTGTCCACTATGAAACCCTTTTCACCCATAACACCTCATTCACCCCTTCTGTCCCCAGGTGATGCAGCTTCAGTATGAGAACCGTGTCCTGCTGTCCAACATGCAGCGCTATGACCTGGCCTCCCACCTGTCCCTGAAGGGGGGCACCAGCCCCCGGGACAGTGATGCAGAGAGTGACGCCGGAGGGACCGGCCCGAGTGGGCACCGAGAGAGCGACGATGACTCTTCCTCCCGCCTCCTGCCGCCGCACCGCAAACGCGAAGGCCCGGTGGGCGGGGAGAGTGACTCGGACGAGGTGCGGAACCAAAACCGCTGCCTCACGCCCACCCGCGGCCTCTACACCCCGCCCCCGGAGGCTGCTACCCACTTCCTGCCCCGCAGCCTACGCGATCGCCAGCAGATGATCGATATCCGCCTGGAGGCCGAGCGCCTCGGCAAGACAATTGACCGGCTCATTAACGACACGGCAAACATCATCGCAGAGGCGCGGGTGTACGTGTCCAATGGTGACCTGTACGGCCGAGGCAGTGGGGGTGAGGAGGAGGAAGATGGGGGGCGGATCAGGGAGCACGAGCTACTGTACAGGATCAACGCTCAGATGAAGGCCTTCAGGAAGGAGCTACAAGGCTTCATAGACAGACTGGAGGTGCCCAAACCAGAGGACAGGGAGGAAGAGCCGCTGTCGGTAATTCTGTGTGTGTGTGAGTCTGCATCGGTGTGCGATGAAAGAAAGGACCATTTCAAGCCCCTATGTCAGAGATAGGTTGACTGTATCCGGAGTCTCTGACCAGTGAATATTCTGCTGACATGATTCTCTTCTTTTCCTGTGTTTCCTGTCTGGTTTCTTTTCTGTTGACACTCATCTTCTTTTCTTCCTTGGCCCAGATGTTTCAGCCCATCATTTTACTTATCCTCATTCTAGTCTTATTCTCCTCCCTCTCCTATGCCACCATCTTTAAACTTGTCTTTCTGTTTACCCTTTTCTTTGTGCTGTGATCCCACCTCCCTCTATAGCATAGCCACATTTTTGTTTGTTTGTTTCTGTTGTATTTCTTTACATTCGTTGCCAAGGTCACCCAAAGCACAGGATCCTCCCCTTTCAAGCACAGGCCACAGTCACATAACAGGATGTATGCCTAGATAAAAAAAACTGGAGACTACATTTCCCATCACCAACCACTTCCTCCATCAGCCCCAAGAAAAGGTGAGTTGGCTTAATACATGTTTTGCCCATTTCAAAAATCATCTTATAGACAATCCCATAGTTTCTGCCGACAATTAAATGTTTGGCCTGACCTGACTCTTTTAATACTTCCAAACTCTAATACTTTAAATACTTAGTTTCCTTAAATATACTTCTGATTCGTCAAATATTGTTGATTCTTCATACATTTCAAAAATGTCTGTAAATGTACATTAACATTAACGTCACTTGTAAAGTTAACATCTATCAGTCACAACCTCTATTAAAACAAGTGAGCCAGTTCCAGTGGCAGCCATACAGTTGTTATTTCTTCACCACAGAAAGTATTCTTTAGGTATCCACTTTTGTTTAAATATTCATAACACTGTATACAAACACTTGCCATTTACTCAACTCTTAGAGCAGAGCAATGGAGGATATTTTAAGTATTTTAGGTGGAAATCGATTTGAAAATAGTTTACTATAGTCTACTTTTAGATTCAATTTAGCAGACTAGTGTGTCTTTACAGACCACCATTGAAATTGTCAAATCAAATTAACTGTTATGGGTTGAATATATGAATACTTAATTACGCAAAAACAAAAAAACATTTTATATAACTGACAAGCAATGGCAATGCAAGCATAAAACATTAGTTGTTTATCAATACAAAACAATTGCAGGGATTCAGAACCATCGACAACGACAATCGTAATTCCAAAATCCAGCGCCTGTAGGGTACACCGTGGACATTGACGATGCAAACTGTAACATTTGGACAGTTCTTCTGTGTTTTTTTTATTCTTTTTCAGGTGTACACATCAATCAGCAATTATACTGCTTTCATCTCAAAAGGGTAACAACGAATTATAATTTTAAACAACTTGATGCCATTTGCAACACGTCTGTTGAGTAGGCTTATTTGAACTTATACGTTGATATTGTGCGAATTTCATCAACAGCAATTACAATTTCAACTTGAATGTATTTAAATGCAGCCTACAAGTCGGCTTGAAATCCTATAAATCTAAATGTTAGCACACCAGACATCTTGGTTTGCGTGAAACCCTCTCAAATAAAACATACTATAACTGTAGTAATTTCTGGCATAATAAATAGTAAACAAAACAGTTGAGAGTGATTGGAGTCACAAGGCGTAATCTTCCAAGCACCCTAATGCAGAGTAGCAACAGCAGTGGCTATTGGCTAAGAGCGTGGTATCTGAAATAGCTATGTAAACACTTTCCCTCTTCCCATTGCTTCATAATTATAGTCTGGATGCGAGTGTCGACAGTCGTCCCGTCGAGACCTCAAATGCTGGAATAAATTTGACATTATGATACGTGATCCTGGCTCCAGTGACGTGACGTAAATACTATAGTTGCACTATAAAGCCTGGGTCCCCCTCTGGAACAGGAGTTGTTTACCCTGAAAAAAGGCACCTACACCGGACTTAATCCGCTGCAGGCATGACAAGAGTGCTCCTTTAAATTCAATCCGCGGGACTTTACGTAATAGAGCGAAGGAAATCAAGGGAGGCACGAACCTACCGCCACTCGAGCAGCGGAAGAGGGGACATAAACCACAACTGGGCAGACACAGGCTACTGAGAGGTTCATCGTGAAGACCTTGGCCAGATTAACATCTCGATTAATTATCTTCTATTACTTGTACTTGACATCAGCGATTAATAATCCAAACGTCAAAAAGAATACTGAACAGCCAGGTAAGGCCACACAGAATTTAACTTTTAAATATATAAAATGTTATGTATATTTAGAGTTTAATTAAGTTTTGTTTTAGATAGTTTAGTGCGTTAATTGCATATACCTACTACGTTTGTTTCTAACAGTAATTGGGCATAATCATTAGCCAAATTACTCAACCAAATCATTAGCCACATGGCGTAAAATGTAAAAAAAAAAAAAAAAAAAGTTCATTGGTTTACGTTTCATCAAGCTTCCGTTTGTTGTCTTTTCTGTTACGCCACACTAAATATAATGCATTTGTTATTCGTTATTATATTTAATATTCAAAACAAACGCAATGAGCGTGTCCTTCCCGCCCCCTCTCTCTCTCCCTCTAAGTTTACTATGCATAGTTACATGTTTATAAATATCTAAGTACTCTTGCATCACACGAGTGGGGGTTAATGTTCGGGTAATTTCGAGAGAGTAAAATAATACCCTTAATATATAACATTCGTTGATAGCCAACCATCTCTTCCCTACATGTACTTTAATAAATCAACGCAGCTCCGGAAAATCGTTAAAGCCAGGCTAATATGTCAAATTTCTAGAGGCAGTTTGGCTTTGCAGTTTGTTGCCAAGTGCGCACTGATCTTACGGTTTACGGGTGACATAGGACACACATTCCCAATGTGCGCGTATTTAAGTGTCCAAAGGAAAAATAAAAAATAAAAACCAACCGTGGGCCAACAAGAATATAAAAGTAAAAACAAAAATCAAGTAAAATTGTTTTTTTAGCATTATTTTACAACAACAAAACATAAATGCATGGGTCTGTTAATACAAAAAAAATACTGCAACTGTAAAATGTATGCTAAATGCGTCCCTGCGGGTCACCTGAAACTGAAAGATGACACCAGTGTCAAATATTTGGAGGGTGTATCCAACAAGCGCCTGGGTGAATTGTTTCCCAAGTCCCGTTATAAAACATTGGGAAAGACATAGCACCTGTAGGTGAAGTGAGCAGGTAGTGACTGAACACTAAACAGTGAGGTTGTCACATGACATCTGACCTTCCTTGGTACCACACGTGTCATATGTAACTTACATGGCTATGAAAAATATCTTGGAATGCAGAGGTTTTGCACAAAATAATGTAGCTGACCTACAAGGTGTGAAAAATAGGATTCTACCATTTCCATGAAATCCATGAAATTTTTTGACCATTTGTTTAGAATGCTAGTTCTCCAATTTCTTAACATCCACAATAACCCCCCTCCTCTTTTTTCCTTTGAAGTGTTCCCCAACATTTCTACACATTGTTGACAGAAAGCCCAAAACTACAAAAGCCCAAAAAGTCTGGAAGTTGAAAAAGAAGGAAGAGATTGTGTTTTGCTGTACCAAGAAACAGGCCAAAATGGCCGCCACGGAACTGCAGCGCGGCCTGGAGCGTCCCGGGCGAGGCTGGGGTACAGAGAGGGGGGTGGAGCTTCAAGACAGCTTTGACTCAGAGATGCAGGAGTGGGAGGACCAGCTGCAGGACATGCAGAGGAAGATCGAGAAGGTGAGTGGCCCGACGTGATCTGACACGGCCCAACACCGCTGTGACACGGTCAAATGGTATCCCCGAGAGAGTGACATGAACTGACGTGGGGTATCGGTAGTGTGAACACACTTGTGAATATTCTCACTTTCAGAGGAGGTTTTTCTCATCTTGCACCCTTGTTGTTCCCTGAAGTGTTGAACAGGGTGTGTGTGTGTGTGTTGGTGTGTTAGTGTGTGCTGTCCTATAAAAAACTGTTGGCAGCACTTTATGTGACCCTAGCCCCATCTGGAGGAATGATACAGACAAATGTTAACAAGCTAATTAAATTGTGATGTGTTGACAGTCAGAAAACACACACTAACAAACACACACACACCCACACAAACACAAACACTGTGAAAGTTGATAGGTATATGCTTGAAATGCCAAAGGAAGTATATTCTACTGACATAACGTGTGAGTTTTTTATTTTGTTGCATTTTTCTACTAGTTATTTGGTTTGTGTCATTTTCTTTGACATTGTCATATGTTTGGAAGTATTCAAAACATTCAAAAGTTATTCATGTAAATAATTCAACTCTGGGATGTTGTAAAACCTGCTTTCATGTTGTGAATGTCTGTTTTTGATTACAATCAGGTGTATGCTCACATTTCAGATTTACAACGAGGTGCAGGCTCGTAGAGGTGGAAATGATATTATCATGGACCACAGCAAAATTCACAGGATGCACCATGGAAATGGCTTCAATGAACCGCCTGCCTGCCACAGCTACAGAACCACAACCCACCCAAGAGGTGCTGATCACTATAGCAAGGGCCCTAATCATGGTCCGAATGGTTACGGCGACCTTGTCAACCAACAGAACGGTAGCTACAATTACTCCAATAGCAACAGTGCGTTCGAACTTGGAGACTTGTTGCAGGATTATCTTGGACATGGTCACGGAAACACCCGGAAGACCAACGTAGCTCTCTACAATGTGAGTAACTGCAGTTATTAAGGGTTAAAAAGGCAGCCCTGTCTAAGAAAGAACAACCTGTAGGAGGAACAATGATAGATGAAAACACAGAATTGATCAACACTTGAAATGATATGCGCAATATGAATTGTTTTTTCAACGCCGAATATAATGTATTCATGCTATTTGCATTATTCTGCTCCACTGATTGTTTTTCCTCCCAAGTAACCCTTGTCCCACATCTTGCTCAGATAACCAATGGGAGCCATGAACAGTTTGAGAACCAGGATGAGATGATGCGGAGGCCTACTGGGAACGACAGGTAAGAGAGGGAGAGCCAGCGTCTTCACTGACAACATGAAATTACAGTACAATCCACCTATGCATTTCCTTATTTTTATTATTTTAAAGAGGCCATATGTAAGATTTGTACTGTACTACTAGCATAAATACGTGCAGAAATGACCAGAAGACATCTGACTCCGTGTGTTTGTTAATCTGTTTAAGGATTGGTCAGGTGCGGTTTGCGGTTGAAGAGGCAGAGAACAGAAAGAACAGGGTGTCACACCGAAAGAGTTCCCCCTGCAGGGACCTTAACAAGGAGAACACAGGGGCTAAGCCCCCCATTAGACAGAGAGAAGGCCCTCCTGTCCCTCCCCGATCTACCTCCCAAATGGCCCTTCCTGAGACCGCCCCAGCCCTGGACAGAACGTCCCACGCTGCTGGGATCCTTGTGGACAGGAAGTCTGGTAGCCCCTCAGTCCTCCGGAAGTTTGGCGCAATGCTCCAGGAGAACGAGGGCAAGACCCTCACCGACACCGGGGTGGTGACCAACCAGGCGCCTACGGACAATAAATGCCCCACCCCCATCTGTCAGCGCAAAGGGCTGGTCAGCAGCAGGGCGCCCGGGAACGTACCTGTCCGGAAATGCCAGGTGGATTCCATTGTGCTGACAGCTGAGATGGAGGGTGGATCTGGTGGGGAAATAGACTCCAGGAGAGATACCCACCTGGGTAAGGCCAAAGCTGCCTCAATGGGTAGCTATTCTCATCCTAAAGAAGCCCATTCAGGGAGTCAGAGAAGAACCCTGGCAGGAGGCAGCCCCAAGCCCAAAGCAAGGGCCCAGGGAGGGGCCGAGGGAGACACAGTCCAGGGCGAGCCCAGAGTGGAGTACAGGAACCTGAGTGAATCCCATGTTGGTGCTCAGATGATCAGGAAGGGAGGGCCAGTTGTGGGTCAGAGTGGACTCATTGAGCTACTGGATATGCTGGACATTGAGCACGAGTATCGCTCCAGCCCCCGAACCACACAGACAGCCTACAGCCAGGGCAACCAGCAGGTGAGATAGCAAACACGCGTACACCCGCATAGCACACACACCCAGACTCTCTTTATCTGACCCACTCTCATCTCTCTCCAGCTGAGGCCAGATGAGTCATCCCTAGCAACGCACACAAGGAACTTTTCCCGTCCTTCCCGGCCGGCCAACCAACGCCCTCCGTCCAGGTGGGCTTGCCGCACCCCCACAGCCTTGATCTCTGCCCCCTCCAGCCCGGTGTCCCACCCACCAAGCCCCTTGGCTCACACCCCTAGCCCTGTAGCAAGAACCCCAAGCCCTGCCTTGAAGAAGCAATCCTTCTGCTCCTATCTGCCCCACACCGAGACTGTCATCATGTGAGAAACCCGTGCCCCTTTCAAGCCCACCTCCCCTCACCGGACTGAGATGATGTAGTCCAGCCCTCTCTGTAAATACTTCACTCTTCTTTCTATCTGGCTTGAAAAAAAGTGCTTTAAGAGGTTTTCTATGATGTGACTTACATTCGTGTATATATGTGGTCTATAAGATACTAAGCGCGGACTCATATTTAGACTCCAGTGTTACTGTGGCCTTCTCCTGTGACAAGATGATTTTTTTTTGCTTCTCTCACTTCTCTATTGTAGGTCCCTTTCCTTTTTTTCTTTCTTTCTTTTGTTCATTATTTCTCTGTTTTGTATTGGTGATTCTGGGATGGCTGTGTATAATATGTATAATGTAATATAGCATGCTCCCCTTGATGTGGGTGCATGTTTCTGTATGTCTGTTTTTATGTTATGTGTGTATGGTATGTATGTGGGTGCGTGTGTGTGTGTGTATGGATGTAACTCAATCCTGACAAGTGTCATGTAGGCTTGTTTTTAAAATGGCCGACAGGACATGTGAGAGCCAGCCGTGTGTTGTATAGCAGAAACATGCTTACTGTCCATGGTGTGTTACTGTATTATATTAGAAACAAATATTTCATTATGTTTAAGTTACCATTGTGACAAATACAGTTAGGACTATGCAACGCTTGTGTCATAATTTTTTCTGTTGATAATAAACACGTCAGTGCTTTGACCAACTGAGTACATCTGTCTGTAGAACTGCTTATGCCACTTACTGAAATAATCAGTAAAAGCGACTAGCTCAGCGACAGAGGTTCAGGGGCTACTTTAGGTCTCAGGAAATGTGACATCACCACCTCAGGTCAAGCTAACTGTGACTTTGCTACATTAGCGGGAGCTAAGTGGAGGTGGGAGGAAGGAGGAAGCTAGTAGCCAATAGGCAGGGTGACAGGATTACAGGATTTCAGGAAAATCTGATCATAGAAGCTATACTTTCCTGTGAAATCCTGGTTACTACATGAATAAGTTAACAGTGAGTCCGTGCGCAATTATACATGCTAGCTAGATTTACCAAGCAAAGTTCTACAAAGCATTTATTCATCTTAGGTCAACGTTTGCACCTGTCTCTACAACCGAAATGTTCTTTAAAACGGATGTTAGTGAACGGTCAGTAAATAAGGGCCTATGGCCATAATATCAGGGCTTTTACTGTAGGATAGTGATCCCAGATAGGCTAACACAGACGGCTGTAGGTCTCTGTGCCCTGATGTTCTCTCATCATCAAACAACATTGGCCTGTCACATTGTCTGCAGCCCACTAAACATATTAGATGGGCCCTCTCTGACACACACACTCCAAACGCACACAGACAATCACACACAGCCAGGAGAGGTAGCTACAGTGTGAAATGTCATGTTGCAGGCCTGTTGGGGTACGGAAGTCCCTTGAACCCATGATTCCTCAGCTCCGTCACCCTACCCCATTCTGAAATGTTGCACCTCTGACTGAAATAGTAAGCGTGACGTTGTTTCGGTGCCAGAAATCCTAGCCCGTTGCTGGTGGAGGTATAAATAAAGGGCGTCGGGGGTACTCTTGCTTCCTCCGCCTTTTTCTTAATTTCTCAGCACTTCCATACTATTCTGCCCCCCGTCTGTCTTTTATATCTACTTCCTGGTTTATTTTTAACCCTGTCATATCTCTCTGTAACTAGCTCACTCTGGTTTTCTCTACTCTCACTGTATCTCTCCGTAGGCCCACATTTGTTTTCTGTTCCCCTATCCTCCTTACTCCCTATATTACCGGTATCCCAGCTAGTTCATTCTCTTTCTTTCCCAGAGTCCTAGTGCGACTGGCTGTATGTATTTGAGAGGGAAGCTGACAGCATGGCACCTCCCTGAGTTCCACGCAGGGGTATTTTAACCAGGCCATCAATCTTGTGTCCTGTTTAAGCCCCCCGGTGAAGCTGGCTGTTGCTTTCACAACTACGCCACAAGGACAGAGAACAGAGCCTGGTCCCAGACAGCGACAGCTCCCTCCATGTCGTAATATCTGTCTCTGTTATAATCTCCTACTCCCTTCTTCTTCTGTTTTATATCAGTCTCTACACCTTTCTCATTACTCACTCTCCAGCACCATTCCTCCCTTTCTTTCTCCTCACTCGCCAATTGTTTCTCCCTTTTCTCCCGGCCTCCCTCCCCCTCTGTCCTCCCCCTCTGTCCTGACCCATGGCCTAATGAAGGACGGGCTGGCTGAAGGCACACCGTGTTCCTTGCTGGGTATTTGTGAGGAGGAGCGCAAGGAGAAGGGGATGACACATGACCAGCGTAGGGAGAAAAAGACCAGCGAAGGCCTACGGGCACAGACAGATGAACTGTAGCCATGTCCCCGCTGAGGTCACCCCAGGCCTTTTGGGCACACTAAGTTATTATACTGTAACCCCGGGTCACACATTACGCACCACCATAAAAGCCGACCACACACAAGGGCCCACACATTTGTGCGGGAATAAGAGCTGTCTGTGTATAGGGTCGGGTCGAGGCGTTGTGTTTGCATTCAGAGTCTGCTATTGGCGTCTGTCAACATGAGGACCAAACAGCCTGCTAGGTATTTCACAACATTGGGTTTGCAGCTTTAAATTAGCGGTAAAAAGGAAATATTTTTTTTAGAATGGGACCAATGGGTGTGTTTGTCGGTTTTCCTCAGTAGCTTTCCTCAATAGCACCCCAAGAGTGGAAACAAGTAGGGTTGCAAAGGGAAGATATATTACTGGAAACAAGGACATTAGCATCTTTCAAGGATTTTATGTAATGTAGTGGCCCTTTCAGGATTTTTATTGGTGCTTGTATTAGTAACCCTGTCCCCAGGACCATACGAGCCTGGAACAACTACCATTTGAAGTTGGCCTTGTGGGAAGAACTGTATCGTTCTGTGGGTGTGTTAAGTATTTGTGTTTTCAGGGATCACATGTTGGTAGACTAAGTCAGTTCAAGCAAGGTTAGCATTTGCTTTGCACGTTAAGTTGCTTGCTTAACGATGACTCATGGTCTAACTAGCTGCATTATCCATACTGAGATCACAGCTGACAGTTGTTGTCTTCGGGTCGAAAACGTACAAGGTCAGTGCTGAAGCGTTTACAGCTGAGAAACTCAGCTAACATCCTTCTCTTAGTTTCCAATTCTTAATTCAAATCTCTGCCAATGTAATCCCAACCGAACATAGTGCTTTATCTGGTGACAGACTTTCAATAAATGACATCAAGTTCGGGGAAGTTGAAGGAACATGCAACCATTTTATAGAGCTGCTTGAGTTATGGGGGATTGTATTCAGACAGGGTGAGTCCGTTTGACCTCCTGACCTGTAGTATTCTGAGGAGAGCTCCAGGGTGTGAATCTTACCCTTTCAGTCTGAAGGGACAGCTGTGGTTGTGCAAGCATTACCACATTGGAATATGACGCCCCGACAACCAGCAGGAGGCATGACAACAGACACCTTTCCTCCCTCACACGTTGTCTCCTTTTCTCATTTTTCCTTCACACGTAACTCCTCCATCGTTCTAGTAACATTTCAGTTACACTCAAAACTCCTAACGGTTAGCTACAAACGTGATCAGTTACGCCATACAAATAGGTCTGTGTGTGTCGATAAAAAAGGATAACGGCTGACGCAGTAAAATGGTGAAAACGGGAATGTGGTGAAATACGCATTTGGAGATCTAATATTGAGTGGAGGCCTGGCGTGGCGTCAGTGGGGGTCCTGTGCTGGGGAACACACACTGATGACACCAAACAGGTCCTCCTGCGGGTGCCGCAGCACACGGGGGAGGCCCAGTGACACCAGCAGAGGTCCTAGAACTGGCCCGCTCCCGTTAGGGGATAAGGTCTTGGTGCTGGTACCTGGCCGTACTGGGTATTGCCCATCAGATCCATGGGCCCTCACCACCTTCCAATGACTGTTGGACATTCTGCTGGGGCCCTATCCGAGGTACGCTGCTGTCTACTTTGACACTGTCGCCCCTTACGCTGGGAGCTGAGCGGAACACAAGGGCAGACTCTGGCAGGTTACAAGCCAGTGTCACCACCAACCCCAGAAACTGTTGCCTGGGACCGTCCCAATGGAGCCACCAGGGCCACCGGATCTGCTTGTGAATGGTCTGCCGGCGGCAGAAGATCTGAGCAGTGGTACTAACATCTGGGACAGAACTTCACCCTGGTTATAGACCGTGAGCTGCTGAAATTGAGGGCCCAAGCCAAGCACTCCAACATGCGTGTGAACCACTGGTTCCTGGCTTTTACTTGGTTGTGGCAACTAGCCAGGGCATAGCATGGGCTATTCCAGAACGTTCTGCCTCATCACTCCTCACCTGCCCCTTGTTAAGTCTAATCGGGACAGCTGTGAAGAGGTGGACTAGAACTGCATGGGGGTAAGAAGTTCTTCAGGGAAACTTACTACCTGTTTTTGTGTCCCCCCACAGACTGTGGATAACGGATGCTGTCCAAGAGCCTGGTAGCAAAACCAGTTTTTGCTGAGAAAGTTGCCGACATGAAATAACCTAATTTATTTTTGCCCTGTAAAAATGCTTCATAAAATAATTTTTTATTGAGCAAAATTAAAAGCCAATTCAATAATTATAACACGCTACTAAATATCTACAGCTGTCCTTAAAATCGTATTTCCCTCTTATGACCTTTGTAAAACAATTACACTAGCTTAGTACAAATCATAAATCTATCAGTCTGTGCTCTCATGTCACCGCTGAGACTTTTTGTGTGTACTGTACAATGGTGGAGATAAACTAAAAATAATTCCTAGAAACAAAATACTATATGTACTAAATACGGTACCATACCTACACTGGAAGACTTCATCAGGACAGAACGGTGTCATGGGACATTTATGAACATTGGAAGGTGATCCTAACCGCGGGGAGACATCCATATGTGAGAGATATTAATGATTGCAGGGGCGTGGTTGAGTGCCTTTTGAATGGTATTAATGGTGTGAAGTCGATCATAGTTACAGTAGAATGAGGTCATGCTGGCTCCTGTTGGGCCCAGACTACAGGCATATCTGTCCTTCCACTGAAAATAGTCTACTAACAACCGCAAGCACGCACGCACGCACGCACACACACACACACACACAAATCCATGCACACGTGAACAAAACTAGTCTCTTACCTAATGGCAATGGGTTTTTAATAGATGAAATAAATTGTCTAGAATAGAATGGGTTAGTTCAAACACATATCACCCTGTCAACACGTCTTAACTTATATCCTAAGTAGCCCACCGGCCCTAAGCATTAAACAAGGGAAAGGTCCAGAGCATGGTCACAATTAATAACTGACACAAAAACAATTGTGCCTTCAGGACTCCGGGGAAGTAGGAGACAGACAGACAGGACTGATCCAACTATTCCTGGAAGACTGGGGGTGCATCAGTGTACAGAGGTGACATCAGGTGTTTTTGACCAGAGTGTCATTGGAGAGTTATGTGCATGCACATAACTGTTGTCTCAGTCGGTCCGTCTATCCACTGGTCTGTCTGTCTGCACTATATACTGTACATCCCCAAGATGAATTCGCTCACCCTACCGTCTTTCATCATCCACATCCTCCGTCTGCTTTTCCCAGACTTTCCTCTCTCCCGCTCTTTGCTCTCTTTTACGTTCTTATTCTATTACACTTTTGCTTAACCTATTGCTGCATTCCTCCCTCTTCTGTCGCTCGTCATTCCGTCTCATCTAACTCCCCTTCACTCAAACCACCTCTTGATATTCTCCCTATATAGTATCTTCACATGGATACCATCAGCCTCACGCAAGATGTCTGATCCCGACAGCTTACATTATCTGTGTATCATCTAATGTAAGCTAAGAGGATCAGGAGCGCGAGGCTACCCTAACACCCAGATGTATTCCATTTCTATATGCATCCACTGCTTACTATTAGAACATCCTTAATACTCCGTCTATGGACACTACTCGTCTTTGACAAGACTCCCATCTAAATAAGTCTCATACATGACAGCTAACATATCACTTCAGCCCAAGGCTTCTGTAATCTTCTCAAATACTCATACTTTTACGGCATTAGAACATCTTTGACAGTACGTTCACACCACCGGAAGTGGACCTCCCTTAGTGTTCATGATTCCTTTTGGTAAAGGGCCTACGTATGTGGTTGGCGTATCAGATGGATGTCTTGTCCACGCACTCATTGGTTCTACAGTTTGGTTAACTTCTACAGTTTGGTTAAGAAAATATGCGAGGATGTCACCATTGCGTGACCTCCTTCGGTAGGAGCCCCCATTGTCTATTAAACACTGTGTGCGGGTATTTCTTATCTCCTTGTTGTGAGGAGCTCATGACAGTCTGTCACCAGCTCTGCTCCTGTGATTGTGTACCTCCTTCCTCTATGGTATAGTGGATGTGTGTGGGTCTTCCTCTTCCCCCCCGCCCCATGTTTTTTGAATCGGGCTGGGACTCATTACAGTTGCTATGACAACACATGACTGAAGACCCGTACGTGCCTAGTTGGGACCAGTTTGATATTGGGACTGACAGGGAGTACATCTTGGGCATCGCCCACTCCAGCGTGAACCACTAGGAGCAAAGCCCCTCTAGGGGGCGGAGCTCCACGATATATAGCGATAGTTACTTTGTCCCCTGCCGGCCCCAGCAGAGGGTTGAAGACCTGTGCTTTAAAGTCGTCTTTGGGTTTTCCACAAAAACTGACTTCCTGGTTGGGTTTTAAATGGGCATCCCATCTAGGATGTTTTCATATTACCCAACTAGTATCTGTATCAAATGTCCTGCTCTCATCTCATCCAATGACTATACTGGCTGGATTATAAAATAATTACTCAATTAGTTTTGTGTTCCTGACAGAAATTTGATATTTAATATTTATATTTAATTCCATATTTAAAGACCTTATCAAATGTACATTATTTGGTCATAACATTTAAAGCATTCCCTTTAGCAGTCACTTGGTTGAGGCTTTAATATGTTTCATATGAAACTATTTGGATAGTATGATTGTAATCAACATGCATGATATGAAATGTTCAGGCCTAATAGTTCAATTTTAGTCTAATCAGAACAAATATATTTCCTTGTTGTTTGGCAAACTACAGGTATGTCAAATGCCTTTCATTTAGGAGTGAATATTGGCTAGCCACTACCATAAAGGCCTGATTGGTTCTCTGCAGAAACTAGAGCTGTTAGAGTGGTTCTTGGGCTTTTGGTCCCCTCCCTGACACCTTTCCCAGATAGTTTGTCCAGACAAAACCACTAGGAAGAGTCCAAACTATTTAATGATGGAGCCCACAGTGCTCCTGGGAACTTTCCATCCTTAAACAATTTTGTATGACTTTCCCCAGATCTGTCTCAACACAATTCTCTCAAATGTTTACAGAGTTACTTGGACTTCATGGAAGCACTGAAGTGTGGGACCTAATATAGAAAGGGGTGCCTTTCCAAATCACAATCCATGAAATTTGCCACAGGCAGCGTTCAATGAAGTTTTAGAGGCAACTCAAGGACAATCAAGTAAAACAGAATGAATATGAGCTCTGTTTGTATGGTCATAGAAAAGCTCATGAATACATGTCTTCATATTGGTTCTTAGGTAGGTTCATGAGCTAGACGGATCTCTATAGGGTGGGTTTGCAGACATTTTGTGGCCAGGCCAACAGCGACCTCCTGTGTTACTAAATTCACAATGACGAAGCACCATGCAAAATTAACATACATTATCATCTTAAGCAATGAGTATATATAATCCCGAAGCTCTACCAATAACTAAAATATTACTATGTTTAGAGGCTACTAGGGAATTTTTCCTAGCTACACTGCATTAACTCTTGTCGCTTACTCTTTGGGGTTCTGGGTGTCTGTAAAAGCACTTTGTGACAACTGCTGAGGCAACAATGATTTTATAAAATACATTTGATTGATTACTGTAAGGTTACTCAAAACACTAAACACATTACTTCAATTAAGGTCAAATAATAGATAAACACTTTATTACTGACAAAACAACACAGTAAAACTAAAAAGACCACACAAAGAAGTTAAATATTATTTAAGTCAAAAATGCTTTGAAAACAAGTTGACAGTAGTGTTAAAATAATAGGCAGAAACTAAAAACATTCAAACTGATAGCTTGTAAACAATCAGGTGTTTACATTTCCAATACAGAATACAAGATCCAGATGGAAATCCACACCCAAAGCATTTCTCTACAAGTACTCTCATCACCTTACATTCACCATAAGCTCACATTGAGAAACATATACAGTATGTACATTAACATGGAGTTACTTCAACACACACATATACATGTAACAAAAAAATAATCTCTTATTACCTCCTAATAGAGACGAGATGCTACATTTAAAAGGTACAAACATTAAAGTAACTGTCCAGCCTTAATCTGACCTTCAAAAGCTCATATTCTGTTATATCATGTCCATATGATTTTGACTTGTTTTATAGGAGTCCAAAACAAATAAAAAAAACTCAAACAGACCGCTTAAAGGAATGCTTGAGAATTTGTCAAAGAAATCTCAAGAAATCTTTTTATCTACTCCTGAGGGGGGTGGAAAGCTGGCCAATCAACAGACCAAGCGACAAGGATGAGCTTGCCTAATCAGCAGTCTACCTGAAAAACTTTTTTTCATTGAACAATATACATGGGGATTTCACATATCTGGAAACACTGGGCAGTTACTTTAAACCAATATAATTTCACATTGCCTCTTTAGGTATTTAGTACCAAAGACATGGTTAGCCATTATAACACAGCCTCAAGGGGTTACAGTGGAAGAATCTCAGTATGTGGGCCATTTTGCATAATCTTCCCTGATGACATTATGAATGAAGGATTAGCTAATGTTACTGGGGCAACTGTATATCTAATGTAAATGGCTGATCTGCTATCATCCACTGGGTTCTTTATCACCACCATAAGCACGGCGTGAATGTGTTTTTTTTTTTTGCTGAGCCGGGCGAGACAGTCGTCCAGTTGTGCTCACACCTCAGTGACAGTGCACTGACCATCAGGACTGCGTGAGCGCACACTGACGCCTCCGCTAGAGGACGCGCCACCAGGTGGCGATCTGTCGGGCTGGACCTCCCTGAGCCACCGCTGTAGGAGTCTGTGTCTCGGCCTCCTCCGAGCCCCCACCTCCCGCCCACCCCTCTCCCCGTCAGCCCCTCGCCCAACCTCGTCGCCATCCTCGCTGCTACCGGACGCTGATTCGTACACCTGGCTAACACTCGAAGCGAGCTCCTCTTCGTCCTCCACCTCCTCCCCCTCTGGTTGGCCTATGAGGAGCTGGGACAGAGAGTCTTCCAGGGACACGGTGGCGGCGGTGGCAGGGTGCGCCCCCAGAGCTGTGGGGGGTCTGACTGGAGGAGATGGAAGGAGAACCACGGAGCTGCCTGTCTGAGACTGCGCAGTCACATCCTCCCCGTCAGCAAAGCTTGACCGCTCTACTGTCACAGACGCCACCGCAACACCCGCCATGGCGACCACGGGAGGGTCAGGGTCCAATCGAAGTCCGGCCACCCCTTTTTTGGGAATGTCCACCACGTCACGCTTCATGCGGCGGCGGCGGCCATGCTCGTTGCGTCGGTACTGAACCATATTTTCCAGGTCAGCCACATAAAGGAAACCAGCGATCAGCATTTCAGCACTTTTCCTGCCTTTGGCGAAAGCGTCCTCCAGCTCACGACTGGTCCTGTCATCATATTGCCACCAGCCATTCCTCCCCTCATAGTACCAGGCATGATCACCCCCAGAGCTCCCCGGTCCGGCTCCCCCTTGTCCCCCAGCGGCTGCCGCCTTCAGCTCCTCGGGGGAAAGCAGGGTGGGGTTCTCCAAGAAGTCCTCCGGTACTTCCTGTCTGCACAAAGCGCACCGCTTGCTGTGCCATGAGGCTCCTTTAACACACAGGAAGCAAAAGACATGGCGACAGGGCAGGCGAACCGGGTGGACACAGGTCTGCAGGCAGATTGCACACTCAGGCACAGGGTACACCATGGGGGTAGGGGAAGTGGGGGTGTTGCTGGTGCAGGCATCCCCTCCTTCCACCTTAGAGGGAACAGAATCCACAGAGTGGTCCACCTTGCCACAGCTCGCCATGCTAATGGGGGAAATACAACTAGTTAAGCTATAACTGTGTCACGAATACAGTCCGTCCCGCACCCATGTTCCTCAATTAACAAACCAATATTAAGAAAGAGTACAAGTAATAGGATATTTAAGATTGAAGCATTGGAAAGCAATAATCTCAGCACCAACAAAAACAAAACCAGAAAGCTGTCATGGGAGATAACAATGGCAACAGTAGGCCTAAATATGCAAATGTTAATTTTTTATACAGATACCGGTTGTGAGTATTTTAAATCACTAGAATTCTGCCATAATGGCAATCAAGGAAAATAAAGCATCCTTACTGTAGTGTTTCAAGCCCAATTACTGTGATGTCATCAGATTCACAATTTTGTTCACTCAAAACTCCTCTCTATGGAAAAAAACTGTTGAAAAGAAACAAGATTTAGGACCAATCACACTTTAATAAGTTGGTTAACTCGCTTCTCTGTTTCGTTCAACAAAAACAAAACATGGCAACAATTATTGATAAATGTTTAGCTAACACCATCAAGACAGTAAACTACCACCAGAAAGTGCAGTGGTATTAACTGTAAAATATTAGCTGTTCTTTGGCCATCGTAAGAAAGACCAACAAATGCATTCGCTAGTTAGCTACATAGCCATTCACAGGAAATGTCAACATTACAGAAAATAACCAGTGAACTTCAGTGAACAGTCGGTAGCTAGCTAACGATAGATCTCAACGATTTACCAGCGTAATTACGATACTGCTACGCTAGTGGTGTGTTTAATGGATTAGCTTAGTAGCTACCGTTACCTATTGTACTAGGTTGCTAAACAGACACGTTGATGTCGTATGTCGCTAGTACCGTGTCAGGCTATTTAGCAATTTCTTGTTGACAAACTAGCTAACCCAGCTTCTACACAGAGTGTTCGGTGTGGCTCCCGAATATACAATCCCCTTAAAGCTGGTATTGCTTCTAGTGTACTGTATATAATTAACATTAGCAAGCTATGTGGCGTTAGCTTCGAAGGCCCAATTGTCAGTGACACACAGACACACACCCCTTGTCTCCAGCCTCAGGCGAATTTCATCCACACTCACCTGTCATAAATACCGTTTGCACGTTGATCAGTGATTAAACTATTGAGACAACTGACTGATTATTTATCATTTTCAACCAGTAAGCTATTTTGCTAACAGTACTTAATAACCCAAAACACTGTTACCAAAACAAAGCAAAACACTAAACGTTCACCTACTCTGCCTTCCGTGTATTCATATACGTAATGACGCTTACCCGCCCCCTCCGGAAATGAACGATTTATAGTTGACCCCCTTCGTTTTTAGACTTGTTTTTCGGGGTGTTTCACAGCACTTTGAATAATACATGGAAACTATGGGGTGCAGACCTAGGTTTGAATAAATCTGAGGATATTTGCATCCTTTTAGAATGAACCATTTGGAAATTGAAGCATGTTTTGTACATAAGCCCCCATTTTAGCGTAGTAAAATAATTCAGAGATTATAATTAGGTACGATAAAGTGGTTGATTGCATATACTTTGCATACAATGATTGCCTGACGTTTGCTACCCATTGACATCTCTCATGCTCGCTCATGTGCAAACGCACGCCCGCACAACTGTCAGCAAAATGTTGTGCATTTCAGAGCATGCAAAAGACTCAAGAAAAAAGTATTCAAATAATACCAAAACAGCTTACATTCATACATCCAGGCACTAATACATGAGAGTGAGTGACACTTGGGCAAAAGCATTGGATTTGAATCGGTATGGGTGACACTGTTCTACACAAATTCAAAATACATGCAAGAGTAGCTAGTCATTGGATTACTTGGTAAAACACAAATTAAGCTTTTTATTTGTTGAGTAATAAATAACCAGAGGACAGAGCAAAGAAACAACAATAGGATTATGTAAATGATACAGTATATTGTAAATGGCAAATCAATATATAAAGATACATTGACTCAGGATGGTATAAAGTTGAAAGTTAGTTACCAAAACTTGTTCTCATCTGTTCATGAGACAGCCAAACATTGAGTGTCACTGTCCCACTGAGTTCGTGCAATTACAAAATAATGGATAGGTGTACCTTTGATGAAAGCATTCTTCTGTTTTTGAGATTTGACATATGTACAAAAATACCTCCTAAATAGTTAATTGTTACTGAGATAGATTCATTGTAAAATCAAGAGATTTTAAAAGTTAAACTACAAAATCTTTAATTTTCCAGGTAGATAATGTGTAGAAAGCTTTATTAAATATTTTTAAGAGTATACTTCATCTAATTGGAATTATTTGATTTTAAAATCCAAACATTTGCAATACAGAGCCAAATATTTTTTTGTACTTAATAGGGTACTGTAGGCCTAATAAACAACAGCCTAAGTAAAAACAAACTAATAAGACACACAAGCAAAACTGTAGACAAGCTACATCTTACACCAAATCTCAACAGAACATGGCCAGGACAAGACCTACACAGAAATATGTATATGTAAATTTGTAAATATGTAAATTTCAAACAACAAAACAGTGACCAATAAAATGTAGTCTGTATCTTGCGGTGTTCCACCTATGGGTGAATGTTTATCTTAAGTCTCAGCACAGGAACAGTTCAACATGAACAATCAGTTGTTATATCATGTTGTTATAGAAAGTTCTCTCCCCTTCATCCTCTGGCTTGTTTCAGCAGTTTCTAACAAAAAACACAAAGAAAAATAAATATATTTGTCACAGAAATTAATCAAACTTCATCCACACCCATTCATATAAACATTCCTCTACATGTGACAGAGAAATCTACAACGACAATCATGTCTAGGTCTTGGTTTTGGCCGGTGTGTGTCGGGTGATAGCGTCCAGAGCACGTTTGCTTCATTATATTTAGCTTGTGTACAATCTTTGTTTTTAAGTGGTTGGATTTAGTCTTGAAGTGACCTCATCCTGTCTCAAATACAGCCCCACTAATCACAATCAAAATGAGGTTCAGGTGTGCAACAGTAGGGATGGGGAACCAAGGCATTCTGAACCATTGAGGCTTCATTGCTCAAAGCTTTCCAACAGTGCACAGCAGGGACCTCTGCTGGACAAAATGTAATATGTCATGTTAGATTTGGATGTATTGTGTTTAGCCCGGAGCAGTGTATTCGAAGTAATGGTAAGGATGAGTGAATAATGAAGACCATTGAAAAGAGTAACCTCAATAAAACAGGAATTTGTGGAGGGAGAAAGGATGACATTTTGCTTTCGACAAAATCGTATTAACTCAAACAGGAAGAATCGAACACATGAGCACGGGAACAGCAGTCTGGAGTGACAGGGCTGCGCCACGGTATTAGTGGCCTTACTCTGATATTTGGTTATTTGTGCACTGTGGGAAGTTGCGTTCCGGTTTGAAAATCATTTAGTCAAACAAAGCTTTGGACGTCATCAATCACATGATAGTATACTAAAATATATTTCAGTTTTAGCCACATTTATATAATTTGAATAATGATTAAGCCATTTTAGTGAATGAAAGGCCCTTATGTTTTAGTATCATTTTAGTCAATTCACAGTTATTGCCTCATTAACATATAGTAGCCTAAACATCACAATATCAAATTAGGCTAATGGAACATGTCAATGTTTCGCTTACAATGTTGATATTGCCTACAATTAGGCCTATTAATTAAAATTTTAAGCGCAGCGTTGTGCACATTATGGAAGCATGAAATGTCCAAAATGTAATAAGCCAGTGGAAAATGCGTATTTTACATGCGTTATTGTTCGCACAGTTTAATTCACATGGATGGAAATATCAGTATGTAAGAAATGTAAGAATGAGGGGAGAACAGAAGATTAGGGTGTACCCACGTCTCCATGCACCACACCATGGTCTTTGCCTGTGCGTATATATTGTGGCACATCTGAAAGACCTCCTTGAAGAAGAAAAAACCCCTGAGAACCTCTCTTTCCAACTATGGTAGACAAAAACAAGACAAGACGAAATTATCATTTGTGACAATAGTCTTATATAACTACCATAGTTGGAAAGGAGGATTTTGGAAAGAGAGGTTCTCAATGTTTTTTTTCCTTAAGGTCTTTCAGATGTGTGACAAAACTTATGAAAGCGCTTCCCAATATATACACACAGGCAAAGACCGTGGTGTGATGCCTGGAGACGTGGGTATACCCTAATTTGTTAACTGCCACAAAGATTTTTTTATTAAACATATATTTTCATCATTATTCATTTTGATGAAATGAACACTGTCATACATATTCTCAATTGCTCTCTAATACACAACCCTATTACCCTTTCCAAGGATCTAGCTAAGCAACAATCTTAATAATTATCTTGTCTACTTAAATGACCTACTCTTTGGAATGACTCTCAAATAATAGCTAATCAACACTAAATTATTCTCTTGAATGACTCTCAAATTGCTGTTCTACAACAACTATCAAAGCTACTAATAGCTCTATGACTTGACTAACTTGCTCTTTCTAATCCTTCTCTGTAATTTCCATTTGCATGCATGTCTCAAACTCCTACTGCCAACCCTCGAAGTGACCGGATTTCATTAACCTTTTATACACACAGTTTCAAAACAGCCATTCCCAAAAACGACCCCTGTTGGGCCCTCTTGGAACTCGAAGGTGATTTTGTGTTGTCCGAGGCTTCGAACCTCATTGGTCACGTGCTTATACAGTCTATGGTCACGTGCTTATTTATACAGTCTATGGTCACGTGGCGTTGTACTTTGAAACGAGTTTCTGGTACAACGAAACAGTAGAGCTTGGAAAACTGAACCGTGCTTCTTCGTCCTATCCCTATGCAGCAGGTTGTTTGGGGAGGGAGGTGCCCGAATCTCTGGGTTGTAATAGACTAGAAACCGGTTGTCACTTATTGTGTGCTAAACCAATTATTTATTTGCAAGATAGGACTTATCAGCTGGAAAGACATTTCATGTGGATGATCATGTGACCTGAGTGCACAGCAGATATTACTCTCTTGGTATTAATGCAAACATCAGGGTACATTTGAACACACTGCAACATCTCTACAATTTAAGTCAGAGAGGTACCAGCACCTTGTGAACATAGCATAACCACATGTTTTAAAAGACCCAACTTGCCTTTTGAACCTCCTTACTTTGGCATGTTTGTAAAACTGCAAACTTCAGGCTACTTATATTGAACGATAAATTTAGCGGTCAGAGACGGATAGACAAATGTTATGTTTAGTAGAAATCTATATGTAAAGTGAAGCGAAGGCAAGTATTAAATAGCAAGCATTTAAGTACAACTTAAGTAACAATAGTTTGGGGATTTTTAAAAAATGCTCTTGTAAATGCTTTTGGGGAGCTACAGTACATAAGATCTGAGCTGATGGTAAAGGACGAGGAAGCCCTCAAGACCACTGAGATAACCCGGTGTTCTGCCCACATAAGTTGCTGGAAAACCCAAATACCTTGCATACTGCTTTCACATGGCATGCTTTGATAGTTGCCGATTTCTCCTCAAAAGCTTTCGTTCTTGCCTCTTCTGCCAGGCTATGCAGAAACAGCAGCACGTTCAACTCAACCTACAAGGAAATTCAAATTTGAACTGTGACGGTATGAATATTTAATATTAATAACTACACAACTAAAGCAATGCATTCTTACCTCTACATATAAGTAACTTGACAAACTGTATAACTATCTAGATAGTGGTCACTTATTGCCATTCGTTGTAAAACAATTAGTTACTGTGACGCGTTAGCATACATGCTAACGTTTACCAACTTAAAGAAAGTATATTCAAACATACCATTGCATCTGCAGCTGTCCCTATGCGAATGTGGGCTTTCTTCTTTATTAGAGACTTTAATTTAGACATGGGTACTCGTTTCAACATCTTGACACACTTGTAGCTAACACGGCTCAAATATAGCTATTTACATTACGTTTTAAAATCTCCCGCGTTGCGCACATAATTTACGTCGGTTTTGTTCTAGTCTTTGTCGCGTTGGTTTGCGCAATGACATGTGCGTTTGTTTACGTCTGATTTCATGACGTGGGACGTGTAAAAGAGGTTACGTACTTCGAGGTGAGTATCTTGTAAAAAGACAGGATGGATTTGTAAATCTGATTTGTATTATTCCAAAAGTGTAACATTTATTTCATGGGTATGATCCACATTTTAAAGAAAATAATTATTCGGTTGGGATTAAGATACACGAAACATGTTTCTTCGACGATTCGTATTTTGGTTTTAGAATCCGTTTTTAATCAATTCACGTTCCAACAAGACGCCTATTGCTTGATGCCAATCGATCCGAATGAATAGAGATTTGGCCGTCTGCGTACAATTCTAAAGGACACTGTAGTGTATATGATAATGAAAGTTAATGGTAAATAACAGAAACAAAAGTTCAGTAACTGGACTAACAGTCAACCTTGAGAAGGGTCAAGTGCCTCCCTGTCTTTTGTCATAAACAATACAGACATGGCCTATATAAGACTAAGTAAATAAGTAAGCATGCACACAAGCCAATGACAACAAGTAACTAAGCGGCTAGGAAAATGTTTCAACATGGACCATTATTTATTTTATTTTGAACATGGCAACAATACAATAAATATATACTTGGTGATATTCACAAATTACATTTTTGGATTCACAGGAAACAAACACTTTGGAAACCTTCACAGTGAGAACAACATCTATTACACAAAAATTCACAAAACAAAGCCACAGCTGTATGGATTTGTGGTTAGTGGGATGCAGAAAGGGGAATGACATTCTTGAGCAGGAACAGGTTACACAGTTACAGTATTGTCAGTATGTCATGCAGTAGGAATGGTCAGATTTGATAACCTACTTGAGACAAATGAACACTCCCTCAACCCACATTGGTCTGGAAACTGGTATAAGATCTCAACAGAACACGTTGAGAATTTTTTTTATTTCTGTTTCCCAAATTAAATATCTGCAGTCTTTTGTCCTTCCCATATGTAGTGGTAGAAAATAAGTGACTTTTACACAACAAACGATTGTGTGAATTACACGGAACAGACAGCGCGAAACACCACTCTGTAATCGCCCTTGGCTTTTGTATTAATGAACAATAGACTGAGCCGTCCCCTCTACAATCAAGCTCTACTAACAAAACCATATCTGGTCAAAGTTAAGACAGGCTGTAATACTGCCTTAATCTATTTAGTGCTTGGATATATCAACCTTGTGGCCAATATAGGGCTTCCCTAAAAACAACAGAAAACATACATGTACAACAAAATGTGAAACTATTTCAAGAGGCAATTTAAATAAAAAAAAAAGTTTACAAATAAATTGTAAAACAAAATATCTCTATAAAATGTGAGAAACACAAAATACAATCGTAAAACAAAATTTGGTCATTGAAAAACCTTACCCTTAATGTTCCCTTCTTAGTGGACAGTTGTGTTGGTAAATGGCGATGGAATGCGCCTATATGCTATACAACATCCTCAATAGTCTATATAGGTCTATATAGGACAACAGACATGAGAACCTTCTCATGCCTCTTCACTTTGTAAACAATTACTCATTATGGTTCTGGGGTGGATAAAGCCCCACCTAAAACTTCAAACTTTTCACCTTTTGTTTTTAATATCAGTTCCTAATGCCAGGGGGGAAAAAAGATTGCTTCTTGTGTCCTCATCTGGCATTGTCTTATTGGCTGCGTAGAAAATGTATCATTGTATATTCCCCTCTGATCACATACTTATTCCCTTTTCATTTACAATTCTCCTACAGTCCAAATAATCTCATTCACCATGCCCATGTTTTGATCAGGTATTTAAAGTCACCTATGACTGATACTAAGGCCAACTGCAGGACAACAGTCTCTTTGAGCCTAAAGGAGTTTTTAATTCTTCATCTCCCCCTCTGCAGGCAGGCTGCATGCTAAGATAGCTGGGTAGGTGGCGTGGGAGGTATAAGGCAGCTAATAGAGTGAAAGGGAAAAACATCAGCCAAAGCTTCTCAACCCTCCTTCAGGACAAACCTGCTAGCATTAACAATGTCAAAGTCCTAGTTCCCCATCAGTATGAGTGGGGTTTGGGGGGATGGACTGTGGGAGGTGGAGAAAGGGATGCTACTCGAAGGCCCAGACCTCAACACTCTGGATGGTGAAGTCCTGGGTGGTGAGGGGCTGGTTGTGGAAGGTGGCACAGCTGGAGGTGGTTCCATGGTACAAGTCTGCATCCAGCCACAGCCCTATCTGACCACTGGGGAGAGGGGGAACAACAGGGACAGTGGTAGTTGTGTGCCGACACTCATTTCACTTGCATAGCCGGAGTCAGAGGTTCCCAAACTAGGGGTCACGACCCCATGTGGGGTCACCTGATATGAAAATGGGTTTGGGGTAGAATGTTTTACAATTGACTCTCATAGCCGCAAATAAAAAAACAATTATATAATTTTTCTTCACATGGTTGGGGTTCGCGAGAATCTTTAGATATCGAAATGGGGGAACCCCTGGCCTAAGTCATGTCCCAAGCAGAAGATGACAAATTGAAAACAATGTGGATCTGCTTGAATGACAAGCCAGACAGTGTTCAGAATGTATGACTTCCCACAGTGCTACTACTGTCAATGGGGTCTTGGCGACTGACAACGCCCGTAACAACTTGAGCAAATCGACTGAAAAGTAACAGTGCAAATGCAATGACAAACGAGTCAGAAAGTCATACACAACAACATGGATATTCATCAAATACATCATGATTTATTTATTTATTATAACAGGCCCACGGCATGGTCACTCAAGTCTGATTTTAATATTTGTCAGTTGGTTCAGAAATAGGGAATATTCAACCTACCTCCCATTTCTATAAGCTAGTAGCATAGTTAGCATAAAAAAATGTTGGATGGTAGTCAAAGCCATTTTTCCTATAATTCAGTTGATTGGTAATGATGACATGTGGTCAACATATATTCAAGGGGTATATTGGTGTCAAACATCCATGCAAGCATCATACTTAGTTTGAAATACAAAGTCTGGGCAGTACACTCACCCTCCTCCCCCCATCTGAAGAGAATCAATGTTGCCTTTCACAAAGTAGGAGTTCTTCCCAGTCCAGCGATACACCTGAGAAAAGACAACCCACGCTAATTCAGGAGGCAAAGCATTGGCATAGAGGTTTTATGAACATACAGCAGGTATGTGGATACAAGAGTGTATATATGAGAGCAGGTCAGACCTTGATCTCAGGACAGAAGCTGAAGAGGAAGGTCTCTCCTGTGCCATAGCAGTGCTCGCTTACTCTGAAGGGATGGGTGGAGTATCCCCCAAACAACTGATAAAGAATAAGAAAAGTCAAGAGTCTAATATAAACTGTGTGTGTGTGTTACTATACTTGAGAGAGCCATAATTTCTCACAAGCATAGTAGTAACCCAATGCAAATCAGGTAAAGTGAGGACATTTTGGGGTTCAGGTTAGGGTTTAATAAGGAGGGTTAGGGTTTGGCATTAAGGGGTTGGCATCTGTCTTATGGTTTGTTTACATTTTGGGGTTGAGGGTTAAGATTAGTTTTAGGGTTCATTTTTGAGTTAGGGGTTAAGGAAAATAATATTTATAATAGGAATGAATGTTGGTTCCCAGAAAACCCCTCCCAAGTATAGCAAAATGTGTGTGTGTGTGTGTGTGACTGTGTGAGAAAGTGCACACGCTCGCACCTGGTTCCCCATGTCTTTGATTACCAGCAGCACAGGACTATCCACCTCTAACAGGCTCCTGTACATGGTCTTTAGGCTGGTCCCATGTTCTAATGTACTGTATGCCAGTCGCCATGGATACCCCTGCACTCGTGCCGGCAGCCGACACGCAAGCTGTATGGAGGAAGACACGTGGTTCAGGAAGGAGTGTTTCAGTGTGGATCTCTGAGTGCAGGTCCTGTAGGCAGGTTAAAGTCTGCTTGACTGAAAGGGTTGGGTCACACCATGTGTGCGTCTACCTTCTCGATGTGCGTGTCTTGAAGCAGAGCACTAGGGTCACTGAGCATGGGCAGTAGATCCCCCAAAGGCTCCTCCCCATCGTAGCTGCCAAAACTCTGCCTACGCTTTGCCTCATCGATGGTGATGATCTACGAACGCAACAATGTTGAAACATCCTCAAAATCATCTCACGGTCCAAACACTCGATACAAACGTGGACAACTTCAGTCACACAAACGTGTACATATCCAGACTTATTTCTCCGGTGTCCTGTTGGATGTTAGGAAGAGCCAAAGGACCAGACAACAGCACTTCAGGGCCTGACAGCTAGCGGTCCCTAGCCAAAGTCCACGAGGTCAAAACGCTGTTCATCTGAAGATTTGAATGTCTTGATGAACGATGTAGCCAGGGAAAGGTAATGCAGTCTGAACCTCCACCCAGCACAGCCAGAGGAGTACCAGGCCACCCCTACAGCCCAGCTACTATCTAGGAAATTTCTAGGTTCCTTTGTAATTTACTTTTTTTTATTCACTGAGCTTAAACTTATCGCTAACTATCTAGGGTTTTAGATTGGTTATCTATAAGCCCTTTGTGACATCCGCTGATATGAAAAGGTGAAATAAATGTGATTGACAGATTGTGCAGTGTTATGTTTCAAACAAAATCCACCACTTTGAGCAGTCAGGCTGTGTGAACTTACTTCCCAGCCGCGAGGGGACTTGGGGGGACTAAAGAAGTTATCAATCATGTTGAGCTCATCCTTCTCCACCACCACGAAGCCCTGCTCCCTGGCCTCCTTACCATACACGTCAGGAGACCACTGGATGAAAAATGCATACAGGTGGTCCACCCTGAAACACAACAAACACAAACATTTATTTTATAGAAACACGGTGAATAAACGCCAGTAATGAAAAGGGGATCAACCTCTAACCTCTCCTGGGGCACAGCGAACCAGTACTCAGGCTGTTTTCCACGCGTGTTGGCAGGGCTGGATGTCCGGCCAATGACAAAGGATTTCCTCATGGGTTTGCCGACCTTGAAGCAGAGAAACATGGGAGGGGTCTTACTCTTCTCCTCCATGGAGATAAGCATGTCTGCAAAGAAGAAATGAAATACGGGGTCAACGCGATACAGAAACGGAACAAACAGTGCCACCATCCTACTTGCATTACATGAATGTTTTCACATGCGACTTGCAATTTTAATTCAGGAGCAAAATAAAAAATTATAGACTGGGTAAATCAATCTGAATTCTCTTTTTGATCGCACCACTTTTTGTTTGACTATTGTTAACTTTTCAGGTGCTAGAACATTTACATGCTAGAGGTTTCTGTGTTCCGCCCACCACTGGTTGAGATTGCTTTTAAATACAGAGTGGGTCTCTAAGTTTTGACGGTTTGAGTTTTGAAGTTCATCCATTTTTACATATAGCCAGATTTTCACACTTCCTGGGCCCCAACCTTCTTGCCACCCTTCCCAAATAGTTAAAATAAATAAATGTTTGGTTACAGCAAAATCACACTGCCATAGTTTCACATTTATTACAATTCAAGCTGACAAATCATAAAAATTTGATATCACATTGTTTTCTGTTGTTAGAGAGTAATCTTTGATTAATTGCAATGCATGCTTTAGCAGTATGTTGGAAATACAAATAGTGCCTGAAGGGTTTACTAAGCAATGTCCTCTTGTTTGCATCTTCATTTTTGGTTTAGTCTCGTTTCCTATTGCTGTGTGTGCTTGTTTGTCTACCACATTCAATAGCCATTAGCAATTATGCTAATGTGATAACAGTCTTTCCCTACCAACATACTCAAATAAATGTTAACCAAACAGCATAATATAATTTTTTTAACCTGAAAATCAAAAAAGAATTTGCTTGACCTTGCCAATATAGACCACACATACACTATTCCTCTCTGGAGACATCTGTCATCTACTATGAATTAGATACTTTTTAATAGTCTGCTATGACACCAATCAACTGGGCACATGTTTCCTTGGCCTGATTTCATTAAGCAGCAGACAAGCAACGTTTAAACCATATTTGTAAGCTTCTAAAAAATATATTAATGTCAACCAATCATATTTTACATCTATGAGGACATATCTAATCGTATGGCGGACTAAGCAAAATAGCTAAATTTTGAGCACCTTCATCTCTTGAATGTCTTAGAACTGAGGTCCAAAAAGTCACTTACTGGACTTCTAGAATAGGTAAATATGTATGGCCTGTTTGGTTCAAATCAAAATAAGTGGCTTCAAAAAATTATAGAATTTAATGGGACTTAAATTGGTGCTACTAAAGGAATTTCTTTGCACCCAAACCCTTTGAGTCAGGCTCACACCTGCTCCTTTTGTTAACCTGTTGCAAAGTCTGATCACTCACTCTGGATTGGTGCCTGCATCTTCTCCAGAAGCCAGGACTTCACCTCGGCCTTGTTGCTATTCTTCTGCTTCTCTTCTTCACTCAGCCCCTCCTCAACCATTGGTCCAATCTGCGGACCGCCTGCAAGGCTGCATTCCTGAACACAACTTTTTCCCAGAGAATCTGCGGTCTCACTCAAGCTCAACTTCCTGTTTTGATCCACTTCTGATTCTGATTGGTGGTTAATGCTAACACTGTTTACTATTAGCCCTGTTGACTTCTTGTCTTTGACGTCACTTGCAGCTAGGCTTGAGGACTTCTCCTTTAAGAGTTCATTCTTCCCAGTCTCCAAAGGGCCAGGCAGTGATACTATTGTGTCCTCAATGGAGCTGTTCTGTACCAGTCCTTCATCCTCCTCCTCCTCCTCCCCTCTTTTCAAAGTAAGTAGGACTGGGTCAGAAAAGGACTCATCCTTGGGCTCCGACTGTCTAGTAGTAGGGGATCCTTGGAGCGGTCCCTGCTGTTCCTGGCTGGTAGATAATTTGAATCCAGTCTCCAGTTCCTCAGTGATCAAGGGAAGATCCAGCTCTGTGAAACCCTCATCTGATGGAGACTTGTCAGCTGGCTCACACTCTGCTGTCTCTACAACTACGACAAGACATTTCTAATCAGTGTTATTAAAAAAAAAAAATTTGTGAAGACAACGCATACTCGTATTTGTATTGCTATCCATTTCATCATACTTCATGCTGGTAATTACTTGTCATCAGAAAAACTGGAAATCCTCTTTAAAAAGCTCTGAAAGTTTTAAACAGAAGTGTGCATCACAATGCTTAAATTCATTCAAAACGTGGTTCAAAGCAAAGACATTTGCTTAGCTGAAAAGCAGAATTGAAACGCAAAAGAGAAAAGAGGATCTGGTGAACAGAATGGAGCTGTGTGTGTCTGACTCAGAATGAGAGGGAAGGTCAGCAGGATTATTATAATTTGTTCGTGGCAGAATGCACAACTTACACACTACACGTCTTTACAGACAACCCAATAGAGTTATTAAGAGTACACAGCTCAACACTGCTGGAAGGACAGAGATCCATGCTGCAATAGAAATATGATTTACTCCAATCCAGTAAAGTTCCTATGTGTTCTCAGTCATACCAGTCTCTGAAAGGGCAGAGTCCATGTCATCCAGTACGATGGGCCGTTTGGGGTCCAGCGCCTCGTAACGGCTGAAGGGGTTGAGGTCATGCTCTGAGGGCAGCTCTTCCCACTCCCCAGGCCTGTACAGAGGACACAGATCCTGTGGTAGGTCGCTGCGGTGGTCAGGTGGCACCAAAGACAACACAAAAGGAGGATGGGAAAAATAAAAAAGGAATGGAAAGAAATCATAAATGGACACAATGAAAAAGCAACACAAAAACAGACCACAAATAAAAATTCTAAAGGCAAAATGATGATGATACTAAAAATAATAGTAACTAAGCAACAATTGGCATGTATAAAATTGAATTGAACAGATAATTCAAAAAATAAATAACCAAAAACGTAAAAAATAAATAATAATAACTAGAAAAATAACCATATTGTATGATATCCACAACATTAACCATTTTCTTTCTTTTTGATGCATGTTGCTGCTGTCATTTATTGGATTTTGAACCAAAACCTATTAGTGACAATTTCAATGTGAAAAACATGTTTTTAATGGGACAAATACTATTTCATAATACTGTACTCAAGGTCCTCTTTGGTTCAGTACAAGTAAATAGCAGTTTAAGTCCCTGCATGAGCTCTGAAAATGAATTAGGCTTTTTACCTCAGAGAAGGAAGAAAGGTCAAGGGAGATGGGAAGAAGTGCAGAAAGAGTTGAAATGCCAAAGGTGAAGAATGAGTAAGAAAGCATAGGTTAAGAGGAAGAGTTAGTTTAAACGGAGCGAAATAGAACAGTAAGTGTCTCTGGATAGCAGGGCGAGTTCTTACGATGGCAGCGCATCCTTGAGCTTCATGCGAGAGATGTCATCGTAGAGGGCCACAGATACCACCTCCTCCATGGGGCAGATCAGGCCGTACTCCTCACAGCCGTGCTCGATCACCAGGGGGTCCGACTTGTGAGGGTCAAACATGATGTTGTTGGGCGTCACAATCATCACCCCTCCCACCACACCCTGGTAGACACAATGAGACATGTCTATTAGCCTGGTGTCCTAAGGGCGGGGGTCTTCATTTTTAAAATGGCCTCCGATGTGGCCACTCACCATTCCATCAGTAAAGTACTTGCAGCTCATTTTGATGAACTTGACTGTCGCAGGGCTTTCGTCCTCAGACAGGGGAGACAGCTCACGTTGGAACGGTTTAACTGCCCTACTACAGGGGTTTCCATCCTGTAACACATCGCCAGGCAGCATAGATGAGCACAGAACTAAGATCCGATTCATTACTGCAGTCTAGGGACTTAAGAACGGACTTACCTCTGAGACCTTCTCACATGTGCTGTTGGTGGAGCTCGGCCCAGAGGAATCCCCTGACTGAAAGTCTGGAACAAACAGCTTCTGCAAGATTGGCGGACAGGCATGGTTAAACAATCCGAAAGCCACGACTGCCAGAAGAAAAGTGATGCAGTCCAGTCACCAAACTTGCAGACCCAAACCCTCAGTCCTTGAGATTGTGTCACCAGTAGTCTCTAGGTTCAAGACCCAGTGGCGTTCACATCAAGTCTGAGTCCCACGTTAAAGGGTCCAACTCTAAATTACTGCATGATTACAGCGGTCAGTAAAATGGCAAGAGGAACTGTGGAACAACTGTTTGCTATACCATTTCCTTTCACCATGTCACGGAATTGTTTTGCCCAATATTCTTCCAACATAAGCAAGAGGCTGGTCTGTGCTGTGTGTATCAATGGTTGGGCAGGAGAGGAGCATCCCTCACTCACTCTCAGCTAAACTGATTCTGAGGAATAAAAACCGCAGAAAACCTGTTTTAAAAAGTGCCAAACACAACAACCTGTCAGGTCCTTGGAGTGCAGAACTGCACGTGACATGACGAACCAACCATGTCCATCGCCACGCCCCCTTGCTACACCAAGCACCGGAATCCCTTTTTGATCTAGAAACTCCCCTGACGTCGTAGGCCCGTGCTATGCAAAAAGACCATGGTCCTGAAGGCCCAAAACACTTCCGGTGTCCTTCCTGTCCTTCTAATCGTGATCCAGTTCAGATCGGGGTCAACAGGTGAGTGCTTCTAACTACCAGGTAGAAACTACAAACTGAAGTGTTTCAGCATTCCAGGACCTACATTTCCTGCCCTTGTGATTAACTAAATAAACTCACAAAGGCATGGGGAGACCGTCTGTTTCTCATCAGACTGTCCACGGCTTTAAAAGAAATATTAGAAAAAAGATGCGCCTGCATTTACCCTCTGTCCAGGCTTTTCAACATGATCTTTAGTCATGATTCATGCAGTTCTGGAGGGGGATAATATCTTACAGGTTTCGAACCACAGCAGGACAAAACACGACACAGCCTGACCCTAGCGGGATCCAGAGTGATATGCGCGGCATGCTCACCTGTCCAGGATAGACACTACGAGAGAAGAGGCGGTTGAGCTGCACCAGTTTGTTGGGAGTGATGTTGAACTTCAGAGCAATGCTGTTTAGAGATTCCTGTGGTCCCACCTTCAACATGAAGTAACATCCATCGTTAACTTTATAATCAAGCATCTGTCCAAATCACCTTGCAAGAAAATATTTGAAAACAGAAAAAGACATGTCCCTGAGAAGGATACCTGACTTTGAATGAAAAAAAAAAAAAACTTGATTGGTTTATGGTTCACATTGCTTTGTTAAGCTGCAGGTGGGGTGGAGGGGGGCTTACGGTATACTCCACTGTTCCGGGGGGCCTCCTCTTCTCTCTCTTGGCCTGGCTGCTCATGTTGCTGCTGTCATCTGCATGAGAGTAATGTCACAGACAAATGAGATACTGCTTTCACTACGATCGTGCAACGATCCAAAACACTTACACGGATACATTACTTTCCAATTCAAGCCTTTATTCTAGCGAAAGACGGCACTCAATATTGCCCAAGCCAGCGCATTAGCGCTTCATTCAGTGTGCTCAGAGTCATGTGCTCAGAGTCATGTGCCAAACTGGATTTGCAAGCCAGACAACCAGAACTTCCGGGTCCAGTCTGTTTATGTGTGCAGGGCACACATCAGACTCAAGGCATGTCACCTCAATCAGTCCTCAGATGCAGACAGGGGAGCCAATTATGCTGTGATCACAAATGCATGTGTGCTTGCACAGAGACTACAAGCGTTAAATCACTGCTTTTTCCATGTCCGTGGGTCAAAATATATAGGAATGGATCACTAGCTTCATAGGTAAACGTAATACACAATATCACTATTACCCATGATAGATTTCTACTGCAGCGTTGTAAACAATCTACCCCTCAATGCATACAACTTTTTTCTAACAGTTTTGTTCAACCAATCACTGGGCAAAGACGTTCTAACTGGCCTAAATTAAAATGGACCGGACTTCCGGACAAGGAAGTTGACAGAGCAGATTCAGATTTTATTGAGGTAATATTGGGGAGGTGGGCTTGTTGTGCTTCAGTAGAAAACTTCTGAAACCACTGCCACAGATAGATATATATTAAGATTGGACCTGAACTAAAGAATCATGTTTGGATTGTTTGTTAATCCACCACTAAATAAATATGGGCAGATACATAATATCGATAATCGGTGCCTCCCAAAACTCTGTATCAGTAAGACAGTGTGTACCTACGTTGGCTCCTCGGTCAGTGGGGATTATCTAGGATCATAGGACAGTTTGGATGTAATTTTATTATATTTTTATCCATTAGACAATGTCCTTACAATTAAAAGGTGGCAGACTGTACAAGACCACCTTGGTTTTGCAATAATCTATTAGAACTTGAGAAGTAGGCCATAGAATGCCTCTCAAAGTTACATTTCACCTAAGCTGATGGCTTATTTGGAATTAAGAAAAAATACAATTCTATAGCAAAACATGGGAGAATTCTGTCTGCCAAAAGGGTTTATAAAGATGAGAATCTACTCAGTTACGCAACTTTTGTTTGAAACACAATACCTCTGACCATTTGCTACTAACAGCAAGGGTCCTGTATGTGTGAGAGTGTATTATATTTTTTTACCTAAATCGCCAGGTGGGTTTGGTTTAATCCTCTCTTGAGGGTCAGAAAAAGCAGGGATGTCTGGGCAGGAGATGACGGGAGTCTTCAAGGACGAATCGGAATTGTTCTGCTCGGTTATAGTCTTCTCTGATTGGCTCTGCTTGAGCTGTCTCCGCCTCTTTAGCCTGTGGATATGGAGAAAGAAAGTGTAACCTTGGATTACACTACCCATGGAAGTTACGGGTCTTATTCTAGCAGCCTTTTTCCTCCGCTCAGTCCTCCCTATCCTCTTCTCTCTACTCCCCCAGCCTCTTTCCTGTTTCATAATTAATCATTGATAGGTCAGGCGATGATGGCGTCTCCCTCCCCGCTCATCAGGGTTCATTACCAGGACAATCGGCAGCTGAATAAGCTGACATGGCAGCATGTGGCTCTAGAGTCGCCCAGTATACACAGGGACAGTGCTGGGCCTATCACGGCACCTACTGAAAATACTTGTAAAAAGGTATGCCCAGTATGGAAAGAGACAGAAAAAGAGAGCGAGGAGGCATGGACATCAATATTTAGGGGAAAACAGCACATGCAAAATTGAAAAGCAGGAACCTAGACAGCATGAGAGACAAACACAGTGAGCACTAGAGGTTGCCTAATGGAGGACCACTAAGCAGTGGATCAATAGGGCTTCAGACACGAGACAGACAGATGCAGCTCTGACCTACCCAATAGCTCCTCGCCCCTTAATGTGCCAGCAGCTGAACAGACTCACATCTGGTAAACATTTCAGAATTCCACCAGAACACTCCTGTTTCCGAGGAACATTTCCACAAGCAGAATGTATAGACTTACGTTCTATAATCCGGTAGCAGAGAAACATATGGTCTGCACTCAAATAAGGCCACAGAAAACACAACACACAAACAACTTGTCCAAAACAGCAATAACTTAATTAAGACGCTGCCAAGTGGGTTTGTTGATTTTATCTGTAACCATGATTTTCCAAAGCTTTCCAAATGTTAATCCTAAATTCAAGGTCAACAGAGATGATGTCAACCTATACAGTACATTTCCATCTATTTTCACAGACAAAGGTTCATACTGCAGCTATATTATCCATTTAGAAACAAGCATATAGATAAATAAAATAAAAAGCAGCAGCCACAGAGACAACAGGCCAAAATCTGTTGTAATTTGGTATCTGTTTCCCATGGATCAGTCTGGCCAAAACCATATAGCAGTAGACAGGCTATCATGCTTCCATCAGCAGTCATCCCTACTGGATTTCCCATGCCTCAGCTACTTTTACAGAGATAAAAATACTCCATAAACAATATTCAACAATAAAAAATGATAAACAAAATGGTCGGTGTGAAGGCAATCCTGTGATACCACAGAATGGGTAAGCATGAAATGTCATTATCAGCTGTTAGTGAGCAATCTAGTAATTTGCACCTCGCACGATCCTATGTACCTTACAAGTAAGCAAATGGAGCTTGTAAATTCAGGATTGCAGGTTCAATTCCCAGATGTTGCCAGTGCAAAGAAAGTGTGTGAAAATGTATGCACCCGTTATGGTAAGTTGCTCAGGATAACAACATCTGCTAAATGTCTGGAATGTAACAGGAAGAGCGGAGTCCCAAGCTGCAGCTGTAAGTTCAGGAGAGAGGTGAGGTCCTTTCCTTCCTCCGATCCCTCTCTGGCAACATTGGGATAAGCCTGGCTCTATTCTGAAAGGCTAGGACTGCATTTAGACACGGATTATTCATGTTTTAAATGTATTTACCAATACACTTCTGTGCGCACAACTCCAATTAAAACAAACAGCCGTACAGCCTAATATTTCACCATGATGCAGCAATTCGATTTAAATGTGCACTGCACTAATCCGCTACTTTAGTGTTTGTGAGCGTTGAGGCATGACTCAACGGCATCTGTGCCAGTATCAGGTTTACCCATTGCAGTTAGGGCCAGATGGCTGCAGAGTACTAGTCTGTAAACATGTCGTCAGTAGGGGTATACAGACAAAACAAAATGAAAGCCGCTTAGTGTACTGTGCCAAACAACCTCATAACTAGGAGTCATTCAGAGGTGCCACAAAACATTGTTCTACGTCTTTCAAACACGCACACAATGTGATGGAAGAAAAACACAGGAAAAAGCTTTGACTTACCTGGCAAAGTAGCCTGGCTTCCTCTCTCTCTTCTCCATCAGTGAGGTGTCCTGATGCTGCATGTACCACAAAGCACACGCTTTGGGCAGAAGTCCTCCGCACTGTTTTCCTTTCGCAGACTCTTCACCCTTCCTCATCCAGGGAGATAAATAATTAGCTGAGTAACTGTCGTCTGCAGCAGAGTAGCAGCATACAAACCAGAAAGCCAGCGACGGCAAGAGATTCCACTGATGGCTAATGCTAGCGCCTGGTCATCAGCTTAAGTGTAGCATGCTGAAAGCATACTGAACAAGAATTTGTGATGCTGCTTAGATGATACTCATTGACCAGAGAGTACATCCCTCAACTTCCTAAACAAAATGTCCCAAAGCTTTATTAAGCTACTAACTACTTTTTTTCATTGTTGCATCTTGTAGCCTGAGTGGTTGCTGACCAGTTGTCTCTTTCTGTTATCATGTTTTCCTTATTAGTTTTTCATCTGCAAAGTATATTGTATCAGTGTCAGTGTGTGTACGTTAAATATTTACCCTACAAATATTCTAGTGGGTGGATGTGTGAATGTGTTGCAAGATTATTTCCTAAACCACTGTAGCTTACAATGGAAACCCTTGTTAGAGATTTATTACAATAATTGTTACATAACAGTACATTTTGATGGCTGAAGCAACATTTGCAGCAGATACTAAACAGCAAAATATAAACAGTCAACATTGAGCCTTTTCATATTGGCAGACAGACATCTAGAACCAAATGACCAGCTAGCTAAACAGCAAATGCCACACTACAAATACATAGCAATAAGCAAGCTGTATAACAGTTTCAAAAACATAGTTTTCCCCTCATTAATTACACTATATCTTATTTTTATGATGGTTTCTGTTGGAGAAAGTTTGATTAGAAAGAAAATACACTATGACTTTAATTACTGTTACTGTCCCTAATGTCTGAACAAACAGCAGCAGGTAGGGCTTTCTCCCATAGAGCTACCTCAATTTTTATGGAATGATCGGCCCATCTAGGCGACAGACACTGACTGTCTCAACCTTTAAAGGGGAATAAGAATTAATACCTACAATTTGTTTAATTGCTTGACGTAATTGTTGGCCTAGCTCTCTATGTATGCAACTCAATCCCTGGTTACACTGCTCTCCCCTAGTAAAGAGAGTTGATAGAACCTTGTGAAATAATGGTTAAGTGAAAAACAAATGCTCTGTCACTGCGAAAACAAAATATTGGGAGTTATTTTGGCAATATTTGAAGTTCACCATTTCTAACACCTCCTTACCGCACAAGCCAGCGAACCGTCTTTAGAGATGTTAAAAAATAATATGCCATCAATAACATTGGTGCTATACCACCTCAGGGTGGTTTGCTGTCTGATACTGCAAGTAGATGGAACCATGTCCTGCCCTGTTGAACCTGGTCTATGGATTGGGCCATAATGCCTCTGAACATCTTTCCGTTATCTTTGTCATTAATCCATAGAATATTTTTGTGAAAGTTCTTCAAATTCAAGGACAGAAAACATTTGATCAAAATGGCAGTTTGGGGTAAAACATTGCTTTTCGTACAATACATTTTCTTGACTAACTACAATTCCATCCATGCGGTGTCCAGTACTATAGTTTCTGACGACAACTGAAAACGCTGTTCATATGCGTTCAAAACATGTAGCTAGCCATTTATTTTATTACTAGATATTACTGAATTACTGTCCGGCCTTTCAGACATTTTTAGGATTCATAAACTGTATGTTTGGGAACTCCTGCAAATGGTGCAAAAATGACAATGGCGATTTACAATTAGCTATCGTTAGCTGGTGTTGTAGCACCCAGTGTTCACCTTAGACCAGTTAACTGTTTTTGTCTGTGCATTACGCCATTAACTACGTAATAAGCTACAGAACCGTTGCTAGCTAAAATACGCTAACTATAAAACAGAACGCTAACGTTAGGAAACCATCTAGCAAAATTAACGTCACCCACCTTTCTGTTTTACATGTTTTGGTTGCTTAATGTCCCTGGTGGATCAAAATAAATGTCCAGATAATCATGGATGCAACCCAATCAGTCTACAATGTAGATGTTTGCTTTGCAAATCTGTGCAGGGAGAATTAGCATTTTCTGCCCGAAACCAAAACACAGAATATACACACTCGCCTAGTCGCAATTTCATACACCTCGCGTCGTTTATCCTCCTCGCCAACGTAAAAGTCTACGTTCAAAAACACAAAACCCATTGGAGGAGAAGATATGAGGGCGGGATCGCTGGCTTTCTTATCCAATAATTTTAAGAAACGAGAGAATCAACTTGCAGGTCCGGAAGATAATTTGCAATCCTTATGAACCGTGGTGTAATTTATAAGTCTATTTATGCATATATTTTTTACAAGGTTAATTGGTGCTATTAGAAGTAGAAAACACAAATACATATATTTAACGAGTAATGGGAATACAACACTACGGTATGTAAGCAAGAAATATATCCTCTTCTTGATTTTAATGTATTCATGTTATGCATGTACAGTATGTCCATTGAGAACCAATTCAGTTTTAATGATGACCTGGCCAAAGACATGCAATTGCAAAATGACAAGACAACAAATAGAACAACATAAATAATGTCAAAAAAAATAAAAAATAACACTGAATACAAGGAAATAGATAATAAACATCCATAGAAAGCAATACACAGAAAAGTTTTGAGGTTTCAGCAGGTGAATTGTTCACATAGCAGCTTGGTTAGTTTATTTAGTTTAGTAAGTATTAATCTTAAGATTGTTTTGTAACAGGGTCTAAGGCTTTAGCCAGATTAATTAAAAAAAACAATGCCAAAATGCTGCTTTTTATTTAAATCATTTATGCCATTGTTTTGGAACTATAGCGATGCTGAGGCAATAAGACACCCGTGGCCAACTCTGAAGCCTGACCCAACCACAGCAGAACTGAAGATGATGGGTTAGAGATTTGTTAACCAAACAATCCAAAAATGTTGACAGGCATGACAAAACGTGTATAGGCTTATAACAGTTAAGGTCAAGCTTGTTGCCCCCTTTGAAAAGAAGAATGACAAGAGAAGCTTTCCAATCCTTTGAGATTGCATCAGTTTTTAATGAAAGGTTTAACTGGCAAGGGGATGAGCTAATAGATAAAGAAAACCTCAGAAAAAATACATTAATTTGAATTTGAAGTCACATTGAAGTGACTATATTTTCCCTTTCCTTCTGTCACAAGAAATCGTTGATGTTGCAAATGATTAATGCAAAGTCTAAACAATTTTGAAGCATGTGTCTACTTTTCCAGTTAATCTTTATTTAGGTCACTAAGCTTCCTGTTGTATGGTTTTTCATACATTCAGGTTAGCTTGTTTTTTCTTTGCTTATCTTCCAAAGAATGTTGCAATGATGTTGGCTTCTGTCCAATAAATTCCCAGCAACATAGAAATTTGAGCTGAGTTAAAAAAGGTCCAATCAGGAAATAAGACAACCTGATAATGTATATATTTGTACCTAAAATATCCTGAAAATTACTTAGCTCAGCTTGTAGGCCAACATTTTATTACTCAGTCTAGTATAATACCAACCAGCCTTTTAGCCTGGATAATCAGATTTACAATACAACCACCATGCTTCTGCAGGCCGCCATTATACTGTAATTAATAGTATTTTTAAAAGCTGACAGTTAATTTATTAGCTGACAAAAGAACACATCATAAAGATTATATGGTATAGCCCACATTAACCAATGGCGGTAAACTAAATCGAACCAGCAACATTCAAATAATACTATAGTCCTCCACTACTGGGTTAGTTTTATCATTTATGTTCACTCTGCACTTCCTTTATAACCTTGTTTGTACTTCACATGTCCTCTAATTTTACTTTTGAATCTGAAAAAATAGCAGGCTTGTCTCTTGGACATAAGCCACCTGCTTAATGTTTTTGCAACAATTTACGCCACTGGTGCTTCTTCTATCCTCCTGGGACCCAGCAATTCAATTTTGTCCTCTGTAGTGTCTGGTCCCGCCTCCAGGGGTTTATGTGCGTGGTGGCTGTGTGGTTCTTAAAACACACCTTTGAGCAGTTTCGCCACCTTTATGTAACTGCCCATGGCCTGGTGTTTTTGGTGCTTTCGGCTTGGGGGACGAATGGCCTGGCAGCCTCTGTCAATCCCATCGCCTCTCTTTTTTGGGGAGGTTTTCTCGGCCCCTCACATCAGTATTTCACCTTTCCGGCATTGTGTTATTTTCCCTATTATCCTTATTGTGGTACCAAAGTGACCAAGTGAAAAGTAGCCTTAGATTATATACATAGCCTTTTGTAATTTAGGTGAACTATTCCTTTAAGTTAACTAATTAGGAACCTACCTAACTTGCTGATGTGGGTCTTCATTGGACACAAATTAAAAAGAACAAAGGCTTTCCTATACCGCCCTGAAAAGATTTTCACACCCAAATAAAACTTATTCCAAGATCATTAATCATTTAGAGTTAGGATTTAAACCTACGTATTTATATTATTTTTAGGTAAGATAAGTATGCTATGATCAAATTCTTACATACAGCAGCGACCTGGGAGCAATTAGAGTTAACTGTCTTGCTCAGGAACAGAACGACATGTTTTCACCTTTTTGCTCAGGGACGTTTTGTTCACTGGCTCAATGTCCTTAACCACTACCACCCCATATACCTGTGAAAGGGTCAAACCCTTCACAGGAATACAATTATTGAGGGCTCAAGGGTTATTATTATAAATAATGTGGAATTTTTTTGTAATACCTACAAGGGAAGCCTAGATGGTAGCATGGGCCAACAACAGTTCCCAGAAAACTTTGATCTCTATGAGCATGCGCATTGGCCTTTTGATATAGGCAAAGCAGAGAGCGATGTCACATGTCACCCGCACGACTTAGAAAGTGATTGGTGCAGAATCTACTAGTTGCGTGTATTTAACAACATCTAGTGGTTGTCACCAGAAAAATGCGCACCAATACGAGGTAAGACTGCTTATGGTGCATACTTATTTGGAACGAATGTGTTTAATACTCTCATGCGTCTGTGGAGATCATTCGATATAGGCACCGGCTAAAATATATATATTGTGATGTGCGTCTTGCAGAAAAGATCCAGTGACGCCGGCAAGAAGGATCAGAACTACAGAATGTATTGGACGTATTTAATTCTGTTTTTATTCGTATTTTATTCATGTTTTTTAATTTGTTTATGGTTTTACCTTTCTATACGCTCACTGAAATGCTGTGATCTAGGCATTTTCTCGTACTTTCATAGACTTATAGTTCGAATCTCTTGACAGCCTTAAATTCAGTGTCGTTCACTAAAGTTTGTAGACTACGTCAATAATTTGAATGGTACATGCAAATGCTGTTTGCATCTCCTGAATGACAAACATTCCCCTAGTCTAGCCTGATTCCATACTCAACTGGTTTAGCAACCTTAGGTCTGGACGTAGCGGGAGTTTGAGTCAGGTAGTTAACCTGTAAGTGGCAAGCACACTGATCGTTATTTTAAAGGTGGTTAGGGATCGCTACATACTTTATTAAAACCATATTATGGTAAATTAAACCCGTTTGTTAAACATAGTCCGGGCATGAAGAATATTCTGATGTCTCGGTTTGCATGTAGTCTACCTGCTCCCTAGTTATTTCTTATCTTATATTTATGTACATTGGCCGAGGTGCGAGCTTTTGAATTGTTTACTCATGAGTAGCCAACATTAATTTCGACCATCGTTTTGTTCGGAACGGATAGTCTTTTAGTGTCACTGCATGAATGAGATGAGTCACTGGATATCCATTTAGGTTTATATATGTATTTTCAGGTTTTCTAAGGCTGGTGTATATACGTTACACTTGGTGGACACGTCTGTTCCACTCATCTCCATTTGTAAGCTGAGATTAAGAAAATTATTGAAAGACCATTTACTCATGTGTGGAATAGTTGCCCTCCTGAAAGATGAGTGCATATGCAGTGCTCTGTACTTTTTCGGGTCGTTTTCTAAATATATATTTTTCTCGGCTATATTGCTTAACGGCTTTTTAAATGCATTATAAAATTATGACATGCATTTATTTGGGGGCTTGGTTGTTTTCCCTGCCAAACACTTTCAGTTTAGCTATTTTCACGCAGTGCAGTTAACCTTATTGTCTTCTCATAGAAATGCCTTTTATTCTAACTCCTTCCTGGATACCTGTCTCACTTGTTAGCCATCACCTGCCTTAACCCTGAAATTGTCATTGGGTTAAATACTGTAACAATACTGAATAAAAACAGTTAATCGTCACCATGGTGCTTATAGGAGCATCATCTATATTCATAAAATGTATTGCAGAGATATTATCATGTTAATGAGATTACTGTACTTCTTGTCAGTCACAATTATCAAATCCCTGCTCAGTAGCAGTCTGCCAGCCAGCCACTACCAACCAGACAACTATGTATAATGCTGTCATCTCTGTGCTCAATTTAGCTTAGTAGTTCAGTTCCTCAATGTTGATAAGACACACTTCTAAGTGTGTAAATGCATTACCAGGTCAAATATTCAGTGTCTCATTGAAAGAGGGTGGTGACAGAATTATTCGGTTTGCAGTCAAGGAAAACTGACATGGCCTGCGTTGTGTTGTTTGGATCTGTTTGTTCACTTAAATCAAAATGTTCAGCCTCATGAGGGCTTCTTTGATGTTCATTGTCACCTTTTCGGTCCTCATATTTAGAGAAAGGCTAACGCAAAGCCAACAATCAAACGGGCATAGTGGGTATACTGGGCATAACTCTCTTATGCTTGCACATACTATGCGATGGAACACACCTAACTAACCAGAAATCACTAAATAAACCTAAAATGTAAAATGTTGTCCCATGTTTCAGCTAATGGGCTGATTTTTATTCATGGGATAGCCCTCTGGTGAACGTGTATGTAGAATCCTAAGCCGTGATGCTGAAGTAATGTAACGACGTATCTTACGAAGACTGCTAATTACTTACTAGAGCTCAATAGCGCATCTGTAATCTATCACTTGTCCCTGTTTTTTGTGAAGGTTTACTTTTTGCCTAGTGTAATCAAAACTTACCGTTGAGCTTTTTGTAATTAATGACAATCAATTACAATAGTAAAATAAAAAATGGTAATCGATCCATCAACACCCTTGAATCTACGTCCAATGTATTTAGTTACTTAACATTAATAGGTAACATTAACATAATACGTAAACACAACTTATTTTATTCACGCTAGCAAAAATAAACTCTCACTGTGCCATTAGGCATGATACATGGAAGACATATCTATTGGTCTTTAGACCGCAGTAGCTGCAGAAGAGTAACTGTCGAAATGTCCCTAGAAGGTAACGTGACAATCGACATTTGTACCCGTTTTGGATTATATAAAAGGTATCTCTGATGCATTCTTTTAAATAAAATTGTACTCTATAAATACTATTGGTTACATGAGGGAATTTGGTTTTAAGTACCCATCTCTAACCAACATTTGCCCTCTGAGTCTTTGGCTCATAACATGGACCCTTCAGGTAGTACATGTAAGCTCAAAAGGGAATGTTAAAGGGAAATAGCTCCAGTTTTCCTCTATGCTGTCAGTGTTATTAGTTCAGAATATCATGAAGTTGACATCAGTGATTGGGTTATTAGGCCTAACTTCATGATTTAACAAAACATAATTTATTTTAAGATGGTAACATTCCTCCCTCTTATGGGCATTAGTACGTTTAGTATTTGAGATTGCAGGTCTATGTGGCAGCATCCTCTGGTGACTTGACCCTGGTATAGAACAAAAGCACAGGGTGTGTGGGTCCATGAGGGCACTTTTAGGGTGGTGATTTTATCAGTTCTCTCTAGATGAGGCGGATGTGTGAGTCTTTGTAGCAGGACCCGGGAGTGGAGAGGGTAATGGGGAATGAAGTGGGTGTTGAATTTCATTGCTATGCCTGAGTGACGATGGGGCTAGACACCACTGGCTCATGTTTGTCAATTGGAAATATGAGGAGCTAGGAGAGACTATGCCGGATGGGGAGACTTAATTAATCATTTCCTGTAGAGGCGTTGGGGGTGGGCTAGGAACCACACAGACCGCAATCAATTTAAAGACAAATGAGATACTACAGTCATGAGAAAAAGCCAGAACTGCGATTAGAAAGTTTTTTTTGGACACATGGATATTTTAAGCTAAATTCCGACCATATTCATTGATAATGTTAACCCAATTCAACATATATCACAATAATTAACTTTGAAATCGTTTAGGTAATAAAAATATAGACATCTTTTTGTGGAAAAAGGTTTATTCATCTCTACTTTTATAATCACAAAAAAATGTGTACAATTACAATCAGGTGCACTAAAACCTGTGTGTATATCTCTCTATCTCTGTCTCTCATTACAAAGTAACTTGGGAGGGTCCAGCCATCCATAAAGGTTATAAAATTTCTCTGGTTTGGTCGTAACAAATGCCAAGAATAAAATAAAGAAAATATTATTGATTCCCATGAGTCTGGGGCTTTACAAAGCTATTTCCAAGCATTTCAAAGTACATCATTCCACAATCCGACAGATCCTCTGCAAATGGAAAACATTCCAGACCACTGGCAATGTACATACAACAGATCATCCCACCAAATTCAGAACTGACTCAAAGAAGTCACTAAGAACCCCAGAGTAACAACTAGGGAACTGATCTCTTGCCACAATCGGTGTTGAAGTGCATGACATGGAAGGTCAGGAAAGAATAAGCCTCTGCTCTCAAAAAGGATATCAAGCCAACTACAGACATTTGCCAGACAACACCTGGGTAAAGACCAAGACTGCAGGAACAATGTCCTCTGGACAGATGAGTCATTCCAGTTGCTATTTTTGGCCAAAATGGAACACTTGAACCACACATGGAACATGCATCAGGACAATGATCAAAACACACAAACAGCTACAACAGAATTGTTCAAAAAAAGAAATGGAATGGCCAAGTAAAAGCCCAGATCTCAATCCTCTCAAAATGCTGTGAGGGGACTTGAAACGGGCTGTGTATGCAAGAAATCCCTCCAACATGACACAGTTGGAGCCGTTCTGTAAAGTTGAGGCGTTAAAAACGTACTCTCACACATTCACACTACACTGGAAAAAATTTCTTATCAAGTATGTTTATCTTATTTTCAGGTTAAAAACCCTACCATACTTAAAATGTGGTATATTTTTCTTAACAAGCTAGATTATACCACTTGTTTTTAGAAAATATGCCTTGAATATTGTGTAATTTATCTTGTTCCTTTGGCAGATTATTTCACTTAGTTCAAGCAAATATCTCCTCAAATATAGCTAAATTGTCTTGTTCCATTGGCAAAATGTTTTGCAGTGTATCCATTGTTCCCACCTTGATGTTGCCACACCGCCAGGCATAATAACACGTTCACAACATAAGCCTTGTTCAAAGTCTCCTCAAACATCATTCCTTGAAGTAAGCACATGTTTACCATGTTTTCATGAATGTAATATAATACAGTCTGTCAGTGTTCAGTTGTTTAGACCAATCCAGTCCCACTAGATCAGTGGTTTCTTCAAGAAAGTTAAGAAGGATTCAATGTAACGTTCAGTTGTCACACCTCTATATTGCTTGACACATACACGTGTACGTGGCTTTTTCCAAGTTGGTCCATTAGAACAGGGTGTCATGGCTCATATGGGGCTCAGGTTGGGGCCTGCGCATGATATCTTTACTGAGGGATGGCTGGTCACACCCAAATATACACGTAAACCTCAAAGCCCAGCACCGTGCAGCTCGATTTGGCATTCATCAGAGAAGACCAGAATTGACAGGTCTGCCATTGGTGCCCCGTTCTCTTCACAGACGAGAGCAGGTTCACACTGAGTACATGTGACAGATGTGAGAGAGTCTGGAGATTATTGGTGCAACATCATCCAGCATGACTGTTTGGCAGTGGGTCAGAGATGGTCTGGGGAGGCATCCTTGGAGGGTTGCCAAAGACATCCACATGCTAGCCAGCGGAACCCTAACTGTTGGTAGGTACCGGGATGAAATCCTCAGACCTATCGTCGGCCCATTATGCTGATGCAGTGGGCCCTGAGTTCTTCCTGGTGCAGGACAATGCCCGGCCTCCTGTGGCCAGAGTGGGCAGAGCAATTCCTGGATGACAAAGGCATTGATCCCATTGACTGGCCCTCATGTTCCCCAGACCTGAATCCAATTGAGAACCTCTAGGACGTTATGCATTGGTGTATCCGATGCCGCCAAGTAGGTCCACAGACTGTCCAGGAGCTCACTGATCCCCTGATTCAGGTTTGGGAGGAGGTACCCGAGGACACCATCTGCCGTCTCATCAGGAGCATGTCCAGACGTTGTTGGGAGTGCATACAGGCACGTGGGGCCATACACACTACTGTGTCACATGTATTGCCATGATGAAATTCACACAAGAACAGCCTGTGATTTCAAATGTTTACTTTGATTTTCGGTTTGAGCTTGAACACAGTCCTCAATCAGTTGATGATTTTGGTTTCCATTGACCATTTGTTCCCAATGAATTACAGAACGTACAGTAAAGATTTATATCATCAAGACCCGATTTGATTACTTAATTATTTCCTAATTAATTGTACAGGAGGCCAAATGCTTAAAATAGGATGAAGGCATATGCAAAGTGGCTAAAGATGTTTCTACAAATCTATCTATTGAGATACATAATGATGTGAACTTTAAATTAATTAATGCGTTGGTACCTATTTGTACACCCATCAGATTGTATACACTGAAACATTAAAGGAGAACTTTTTGAAATGATGTAAACCGATTAAAGGGAATTCCTACTGTGTATTTGATCTGCTTATGTGCCAGCAACACAGGCCACCTCTTATGCACTGATTAAGTTTGTATAAAACAAAATAGTCATCTCAAAAATGTTTTTTTATAAGTAGTCTTAAAAGTACGTAAGTAAGTAAAAAAAAGTAGGGTTTCAGATAATGGACAGCGACTCCGCTGTCCTGTCTTAGCTGGGTCTACCATTAGGAAACCAGGACAGTGAAGACCTTTCAGTGGGCTGAACGAAAGGTGCTCTCCTGTAGGGGTTAAACCAGAGGCGGCAGAATCAAGAGCTTGGGTAAGAATGTAAGGCATCCAGTATTGCATGAAGGTAGGGAGGGGCTTTTCCCTTTGCTGTTCCGTAGGTCACCGTGGTCACCATGGCCAGTCGCCATGGTTTTTATAGTGAATGCAAGCTTTCCTACTGAAAGCCAGTGAACTGTGTGGAGGAGCAGGGATTGAGATAATGGCTGCGTTGACACAGGCAGCCCAATCTAGACAGTCTATCTGTTGATGCAGCTGTTATAGCCTGGATTTTACTAGAGTAGTTTCCTGTCTAACATCAATTAGACACTCAAGAAAAGCCTTGGCTAATTGTAGGTAAATATGGCGAAACAATTAACCCAAGTAAATTAGCCATGACTGAAATATGTGCACTTTATATATACATTTAGAATTTTAGTGTTTTGTGGCACCTACAGTGGTTCCCTCTCTAGATTTGAGAAGCCAGATAGATAGTGGAACAATTCTAAAGTGCAGTAAAGACCCAACATTGTGCAGGCCCACCATACCCTATGAGACAGATCCCTGTTGGCGATGAAAATAATAGGCCTGTGTGGCCATTTGAATGTCCTATTATATGTCCAGTGTGCTTCACTTGGGCCAGACAATGGCTTCATTTAACGTCATCTATCCACTGAGGCCCTGTCTGTCACCATAGGGCTCCCACCACACCCCTCGCCCTGTCTGCTGGGGATTGAACGATCAGGCTTCGAGTTGACCACACCTGACCCTAAAACATGATTAAACGTTAGTGATGTAAACACAGTGGGGGGGAAAAGCATTACGGATCATTCGTAAACAGTATTTGGAGAATATAGTGAAATGGTATTAGGGCTATATCAGTTCTCACAAAATTGTTAATTGGTCCATCTGGGTGCTTGTTCTGATTTTAGAATTCCCATATTCCCCTTCTGATTTCTGGAACCCAAAGAAATGTAAGGAAATCTGGTGAATTTATCTAACCTCCTGTGATTTATTTTTTCAACCCTTTGCTTGTCATGGTTATTGTGCCTCAAGGTAATTGAGACAGATTGGAATTATTGGTGTTGCATGGCTGTCAAGTTAGTCAATGGCCTTGCCACAGTAATGTATGTCAATTGGTACCACATCTATATTAATACTGTATGACATTGGTATATGGGCATGGCATGAGAACTAGTTATGAGTGGTTTCCAGAATTCCATTTTAGTTATTTTTTAATAGGCTGCGGTATTCAGCACTATTGGCAGTGAACACATGCCATACTTCTCACCATTTAGAAAATATCTAATCCGTAAGTATAACATTGAATTAATATAGAAGCTGGTTGTTTGGGCTGGAAGCCATAGCTGAATATTAATTTTGTGCAGTTTTCTAGCAAGTCATGTGTGACGTGAGCATTCTAGAGAGGTACGAGATGGCAAATATATGTTCCAGTTTCTCACATTGTTGCTAGTTGCCCAAACTGGTCTAAAGCTACTGCATGAATAACAGGAAAAAAACATATTCAACATGTCATTTTGGAAAGACCCCTTCACATTCTCCACATTTTGTTGTGTTATGGACTTAATTTATAACTTATTATGTTTATATTTTTGCCATCATTCTTAAAATGTGTAGATGTGGATTTGACATGTGCTTTTCCCTCTCTCTAAAGGAAAGAAATCAGCTAAAGCAAGCTAAGCTAATGTTAGCTTACTGGCTAGCTTAGTAAATAAATATACACTCACCTAAAGGATTATTAGGAACACCTGTTCAATTTCTCATTAATGCAATTATCTAATCAACCAATCACATGGCAGTTGCTTCAATACATTTAGGGTTGTGGTCCTGGTCAAGACAATCTCCTGAACTCCAAACTGAATGTCAGAATGGGAAAGAAAGGTGATTTAAGCAATTTTGAGCGTGGCATGGTTGTTGGTGCCAGATGGGCCGGTCTGAGTATTTCACAATGCTCAGTTACAGGGATTTTCACGCACAACCATTTCTAGGGTTTACAAAGAATGGTGTGAAAAGGGAAAAACATCCAGTATGCGGCAGTCCTGTGGGCGACAATGCCTTGTTGATGCTAGAGGTCAGAGGAGAATGGGCCAACTGATTCAAGTTGATAGAAGAGCAACTTTGACTGAAATAACAACTCGTTACAACCGAGGTATGCAGCAAAGCATTTGTGAAGCCACAACACGCACAACCTTGAGGCGGATGGGCTACAACAGCAGAAGACCCCACCGGGTACCACTCATCTCCACAAATAGGAAAAAGAGGCTACAATTTGCACGAGCTCACCAAAATTGGACAGTTGAAGACTGGAAGAATGTTGCCTGGTCTGATGAGTCTCGATTTCTGTTGAGACATTCAGATGGTAGAGTCAGAATTTGGCATAAACAGATTGAGAACATGGATCCATCATGCCTTGTTACCACTGTGCAGGCTGGTGGTGGTGGTGTAATGGTGTGGGGGATGTTTTCTTGGCACACTTTAGGCCCCTTAGTGCCAATTGGACATTGTTTAAAAGCCACGGCCTACCTGAGCATTGTTTCTGACCATGTCCATCCCTTTATGACCACCATGTACCCATCCTCTGATGGCTACTTCCAGCAGGATAATGCACCATGTCACAAAGCTCGAATCATTTCAAATTGGTTTCTTGAACATGACAATGAGTTCACTGTACTGAAATGGCCCCCACAGTCACCAGATCTCAGCCCAATAGAGCATCTTTGGGATGTGGTGGAATGGGAGCTTCGTGCCCTGGATGTGCATCCCACAAATCTCCATCAACTGCAAGATGCTATCCTATCAATATGGGCCAACATTTCGAAAGAATGCTTTCAGCACCTTGTTGAATCAATGCCATTTAGAATTAAGGCAGTTCTGAAGGCGAAAGGGGGTCAAACACAGTATTAGTATGGTGTTCCTAATAATCCTTTAGGTGAGTGTAAATAACCACTATACGATAGAAATCCTCTGGTATTTGCTAGTACAGTTACATTCTCTGGTGAATGAGGAGAACCTATCTGCATACCATACACCCATTCAGCAAATATATGAAAATGTATTTCTTGTCACATTGAACACTACCTTCTGTAAACACTACATTCAGTGTGATTGCAACTAAACTAAACAATTTCCTTTGGTACTAATAAAGTATTCTGAATCTAAATAATCAAATGCAAGGTATGATTACTTTGGGCTGAGGGGTCATTCTTTTTCTTTACCTTTTGTGAGACCAAGCAGGGCTTGCATGTAAAAGCCAATGCAAATAAAAACGTGTGCAACAACCCAATTGATGAAACTGCTCACATAAACACACCAGCAGCTCCCGGACTGGTTTTCTCTTGATTGTTGTGGCATTATCAAGTTAAACATTTATTTTACAATCCACCTTCCATTGATTAGACCGATGTGCCTCAGTACTTGCTTTGGCACACTGGGCCACTCTGGCTGTGGTGCTGATTGAATGATGGTCGGACACAAACATCAAGCACAAGCGCCACTTAAAGAGCAGCAGCATACATTATATTATTCTTTCTTTGCTGAGTTTCTACTTCACCAATTGCTTTCGGTTCTGCAAATGTTTTTCTTCTGAAGATGTTATGGCAGTTATTTTATTTTCATGACCATTTTCATCCATAACTGTTGGTTACATAGTAATTGTGCCAGCCCTATACTTATTGTTACTCTGTGATTAAAGGACTGGGGGGAAAAAAGGAGAAGATGATAGCACGGAATGAAGAGAAGAGTAAACATTTTAATGCCAAGTCTCAATGCATAGGACGTGGTTCCCCTCCTGGAACCAATGACATGTTGACAGATCTGTCACATAGGTGCCTCTCAGATTCTGTCATCAACAGATTTCGCCATGGTTTGACCATCCCCTCATCTCTCAACAGGTTTTTCCCCCCTTTGCCTCCACACCTGTTTTTGTCCGCCTCTTTTGGTAACTGTGACAAAGCATTATCTTATTAGACACAGGGAACCAGGAGTGCAGAGTAACATTTTAAGAAAGAAAGGGATGAAAGCAAAACAATTACAAATATTAACAATCCTTGTTCAGAGATTTGACATCTCACCATGAATGTGGCTTGATAGTCATTATAATCATCTTGTTTCCAGTCCTGAATGTTGTCATGTTTTTCTTAATAATTATCAATACATGTATTACCAGGGCTAGTAGAAATATTTTTATAGGGTTTGGCTCTAACCCAGTATTTCTGATCTGTGGAAAGTTTGACTTGTCCTTCGAACCTTCAGCAACAGTGTTTTTGGTTAAATCTAGGAAGGACCAGAAAAATAAAACATGGAACAACGTCCCTACGCCATCTGAACTGTGTCACATAACTGGCTCATCAGCGACCAGTGTACAGCTCTTACAGGGAGCACCGAATGACATGCAGTTAAGAGGATTAGGATAATGTTCTTGTTAACTGTGAAAGAGGAGATAAGCAGCATGGGTTTTCTCTCGTGACTGTATAGGAGCACGTCTCTCCACCCCTTGATCTTATCATGTTTGCAGTATGCTGATGTTTATGCTTGCATGTGGCTTGCTAGCTGTCAATGAACTTGCCAGCACAGAAGTTAAAGTGAAAGGGCAGAATGACAAGTTACTGTAGTTTTGGTTTCTCAAGAACTTTGTCATTATGTCTCTTGCAATTCCTTTCCTCCTTTAATCCAAGTTCTTTTTTAAACAAAGGGAAGATACTGAAAAGTAATATTTCTCTTTTTTAAACAAGGGATGTCATAAGGATGAGAACCTCCAAATGTGTTTGTTTGAATATTCACAAGAGAAGAGTCCTTGTTTGCTTGCTGCTTCATACATACAATACTGTACATATACTGGCAATACAGAACTACATGTAGGAGACCTATGTTGTCTTTTTAGGGGCCATTCTGAAATTCATAAAAATATGCCCTTGAGTCCAAGGCACAGGCTGTCCTAGTTCTAGTGTAACTGTGCCAACCTCTCTGGTTTCCCTTCGATGAAGAAGCTACAAGGACCTGCAGAAACGCATTCAAATTTTGGGATGTTTTGGAAAATAGTTTTGTCTTATTGATTTTGTCCCCTTGTTAATATTAGGCCTACAATGTGCTGTGTAAGCCTGACCCAAGGGAATAGTTCAGCAATTTAACAATTAATACAAAATACTTCAAAGACTGTACTTTTAAGGGCATTCTACGTAGTTAAATGCATACCGGTCCTTTCTCTCAGTTATGGAAACACTACAGTTTCTGTGTTCAAACTGTGTGTAAACGGTCTATATAGCCCACCTCATAATCATCTGGCCCAGGCCATACATAATGAGATGTACATTGTATTTTATCAAATGTGTAACATTTATTTTGAGTTACTTTTGAAGGCTCACATGGAGTTAATATAAGGGCTTTTTTGTTTGCACTATTAGGGGTCAATTATTGGTTTCTTGATGATGGGAGTGACTCTGGCCATCTTGAAATCAGATGGGATGCAACCACTGATCAGGGATGGGTTGATAGGTAAGGACTGGGAGAAGGTCTCCAGAGATGGTCTGGAGAAGGGAAGAATCGCCTTTATTCACTAAGTGCATTTATTCAGAACTTTGGTGTTAAGGTGCTGCTGGTGATAAATTATTGAAAGGATTTAGGTTGGGGCTCTGTCTGGGCCACTCAAGGACATTTCATTTTCTATTCCCTAGCCACTAGCTTTGAGTCAGGCTAAAAGTGCTGAACCAGACTTTCTACATTCCACTCCAATACACATTGATTGAGACATCATCATGTCGATGGAGACAGTAACTGCACAGAGTATCTATTGGGAAAATGTCCCACGTTTCCTTGGAAGGTGACATTTTCACTGTTTACACTAAGAATATTTATGTCTGATGCAAATCTAGGAAGTATTTTTCCTCTAAATAAAACTCAGTGTAAAAACATTCTTATGGAGATAGAATACTGCCATAATATTTGTATTAACAGCATACAACTCACAGATTAGCCATGAGTCATAAATACTCAGCGTACAATCCACATATGTAAACCATGATCTGTAAATACACAGCATTCAACTCAAAAGTGTAGTTGGAAACGTAAAAAAAAATCTGAAATGTAAGTCACTATCCAGAAGCAAACACTACCTGACTCATATTTCTAAAATAGAATTTGTATAAATGCAACCATGTTTGTCAGTCAGCACCATGTTAGAATTGTTGAGTGTGCTGTTATGGATCAAGTTGTGTGCGTGGATCAGTTTACATTTGTGCACAGAATTTTGGCAGTTCCGTTCCGAGGTCTGGTCACAGGTCAATGATCAAGATGCTTGATCTTCATTCTTGTTTATACTACCAAATAATCTAGGGGACAGATTATTCATGAACCCCTTTTGGAAAATGGAATGTAGCAAAAATACTTCGCCTATTGATGACTGAGTAGCAGAGGTGAAAACTTTCCCACTCCAGTAGAGGCACTGATAAACAAAACAATGACCAATTGTTCTGCCCCCTGTAACCTTGTTGATCTCTCAACAATGTAGGGGTTATAGAAAAATGTAGAGTATATTAAAACATTGAACACTGCAGTCTGTGTTGAATGCCTGCTTTTAGTGTCACTGCTTTGTCCCCAATTGACAGTTGCTTTGCCAAGGAAGCATGAGGAACCAGAAGTGGAGCCGAGGGCTAGATTACCATGATAATGACCAGACAATGCACAAATGAACAGCTTGCAAAGCGTGGCGTGCACCTCTAACACCCAGCGCAAACAAAGAGGTGTGTGTGGTGTGTGTGTGGTGTGTGTGGTGTGTGTGTGATCAGCTGTCTCCAGTTAAACTGTGACCAAAGGGGTGGGGAGGGGCTTGGTGTATGTGGTGTGGGTGTGTTTCATAACTATGAATACTCCAGTTAAATTCTTTGTCTCCTGGTCATATACTTTCATTGTACATAAAGGATGGTGCTGAGATTGTGGTTGTCTGAGGTCCCTTTTTTAGACCTCATGGAGAGCCATTATGGTTATAATCATCCAACTGTTAGGTTTGGTAGCCTTTCCTTCAACTCTGACTATCTGTACAGAGGGGTTGGAGCAATAGTAACGCATCGGGACAAAGTTTCCTCAGAAACCAAACATAATGGTAGTTTTCTGCAGTATCAGGGAACGAATTGAGGGGACCAGAGATTATGTGTGTCTGTTTTCAGAACGTAACCTCACCGCACACAAGCAGAATACCTTCTAGACAACACACTCTTGTTCTTACATGTTATTGAGCCTGAGTGACCTCCCATAACTGAATATATACGTCTGAAATATTTTCCATGCCTAACAAGCAATAATAGTCAAACAATGTACTGTGGTACAATAAAGAAGTAGACGTACTCTGGGTATTGTGGTCATTTTATTACAAGGCTGTTCCAATGTTTTCATGTCAAAGTGGGAGAAGCTCTGTAAGAACTTGAATAGTTGTTTAAATACTGTAGCTGTTTGTGATCTTCAAGCAAGCGGAGCCTTGCCTCTTGGTTTATGGATCCCGCCCCTCACAAGGTAAATTATTGCCTCAGGCATCCACACTCTCCCATGATTGGCCATCATTTAGAATTTGACATACAACACTTAAAAAGCTACACCACCGGCACCGAATGACCAATCAATAAACAATGTCTGCTATTACTGTTTACTATATAACAAAACATGATCCATATCCATGCGAACTATCTCTCTGGCTCGATATTGACAAAATGTAGGTCGTGACGCCTTGCCATGGAGATCCAGCATTTACCAAATTACACTGATCGTCCAGATGGTGGCACCATAACAAATCATTCAAAATGTTGAGAAATAGCTCTTTTTGGTTTTACCTGAAGTTTATTTATTTCTAATTATACTCACCCTTGACCTTATATTGGATGAGTATTAATGTAGTATTTGTATGACCTATCTGATGTCAAAACAACCTTTGTTTTGTGGTTGAGGGAATATAAAGCCCTGGTAGAAACAAATGCCGTTGTCCAGCATCTTTTTTGTTTTTCAATGTGTTTGTTTTGCCAAGCAGAGTTTTTGGGGGTATCCTGGGATCTGTCACCTCCTGTGAGGAATGTTTGGAACATTCAATTGCAATACATGCAATTCCTAGCCTTAATGCTGATGTAAGTCTTAATACATCTACCTATCATTCTTGTGTTATATTAATATGTACATGTGGGACATTGATTATGTGGGACATTTTTGGGGAAAGCTTGTTTTGCTTCATGACCAAACCCTGGGGTTATGATGTTAACTGGTTATTGATAACCTGCAGAAAATAAGTTGACATTAATGGCATAAGCAACTGAAATATCTCATGTACATAAGTATTCAGATCCATTATTCAGTATTTCTTAAAGTAGTAGATCATGACTAAGTATCTGTATGTTTTTATTTTTATTTTCAGGAATTGGCACAAATGTCCAGAAACGTGTTTTCGCTTTGTTATAATGGATTATTTTGTGTAGACTCATTTTTGTTACACCAAATCTAAATTAAGTCTATAATTGTATAGCAGTTGGAGCATATGACCACTAACCAAGTGGTTGCTAGATTGAATCCCTGAGATAGCAAGGCGAAGAAAATGTTGATCTGTCCTTGAGCAAGACAATTGCTCATACAAGTCACTCTAGTTTATATTGTATGCTTAATGTTGTTACTCTTTTCTTTGGTTTTCTACGAAATCTTTGGACAAGAATCTTGACATGCCAAAGCGTGTGTGCGCGTGTGCGTGTACATATTCACACACATTAACCCATAGGTAAACATGCATCCACTCTATTTAGCAAGCATATTATCTATTGTTTTCCTTTCCCATTCTCTCTCTTTCTCTCTTTTCTAATTGTGTTGACACATCTGCACTCGCACTCGCACACAAACACAAACACTCACACCTAGGCAACTCTTTTCCAGGCAAACCTTAAACACTAGAGCAAACCTGAGGTGGAGAACGGGCTATAGTGCTTGAGGGTTCTGGCTGTTAAAAAGGGGTGTGGTCTGGAGCCAGTAACATCTGTGCCTTTCTCCTCAGCCCCCACGGCATGCTGGTGGAACAGAGAGAAAGAGGGAGAGATCGTGACGGAGCAAGGGAGGGATAAACCATTTGTTTTAGCAGATTCTCCGGAGTAGCAGGGAGAGGCTGCATTCGCCGGCCGGCTGGGGGAAGATCAGGAACGTCTGCTGGTGCTGTGTGCTGTTTACCTCCCTGAAAACTGGCCTCTGGGAGCCGGTCCAACCAGAGCTAGCATATATTCTTTCTCCCTGGCATTATGGACAGCCCGTGGGGAGTTTTCTCACATGAGGCTTTTTAATCATGTACTGAGGTCCAATCGGCGTGTACCCTGGATACTGAAAGTTCCCAGTGACGGTCTGACTGGTTATCTGTGATGGAAGCAGTTATGTAGGCTACTGATGTGCGTGTGCAAAACTGGATACTGCAGCAACGTGGACTCTTAAAGGGGATGCCACTGCGTGAGCACAGCAACTCCAGCTCACTTCAACAGGGGGTAAGAATGCATTTTTATTTCCCCCCCCACACGATGAGACGGGAGCTGTGGGTTGAGCGTGGACCTGTCTGTGAGCCCGTCCGCTATCTCTGCAGATAGGAATGTGTGATGCTCGCATTGTTACCTCTGTGGGAGAGGGGCAAGACACGGACGGGCTGTTAACCCTTCAGTCGGAGCTCAGTGTGACACTGTATCCCATTTGCAGGAAGGTGTGAGGGCGTGGATAACTGGGAGGTGGCCGTCTGAAGAAAGGGTTGCCTTAGTTACTGGAGGGTGGGGGAAGGGGGTGCGTTTGTGCCGTGGGCAGTTCGTAGAGATCTGTCGTCTGCGTGAGGGGAATGCCCCGTAATGACAAGCTTCGTCTGGAGGTGTGGTGAGGTGGCGGTACGGAAAAAGCACCCCAAACCTCTCACCATCAACAGTTTTCTCTGTCAGCGCGTATATGCAGTCATCGAGCAGAGGTGTGTGTGTGTGTGTGTGTGTGGTGCGGAGATGAGCTGGCATACATGTTTATCAGTGGGGGGTGGGGCACTTCAGATAAGGAGGTCAATGTAATGAAAGTCACCTTGAGAAGAGAAGACTCTAAGCTCCCTCTCCCAGGCATTCCGCTCTTCGGATTCCGCTCTTCTCTCTCTCACATGAGCTGTTTAATATTACAGCAGTAGATGCAGAATATACGGTGTACAAACACTTCATCTACGGCTGTGGCGGTCATTGAATTGTGCATATCCAGGATATTTATTTTAGATGGGTAAAAAGCTAGACCCATTTACTCCTCTCCTCCAAACCTGACTGCATTTGCGTCTGCTTCATGGAGATGGATGTCGGTTAGTCAACCGAAGACCGATGTAGTCTTTAAATAGTTATGGCATTCATTCATTTTCTTGACAGTCTTCATCCATAACCGTGGGTTCCAAGGTTATAAACTATGACAGACCTGAGTTCAACTTAAAGGTCAGTTGACTTAAAAACATAAATGGGTTGTGACTTCGGTGTTTCATAAATAACATTGATAAGTTACACCCACTCACCAGATACAGCTACAATATCTGGGCAGAGAAGATGTGAAGTCAACAGGGTGTACTGATCAATCACTCCCATGTTTGTTGACACCATTCTTACAGAATACATTTGTATTGTTAGGCAATGAAGGGTCTGGTATGATGGCGCATTAGTTAGCTAAAGAGTTGAATGTTATTTCTGTGTTATTTCCAAATGCCTATGTAGAGTCAATGTGGTGAGACATTGAAAGGGATTAAAAGTGATGGTTGAGAATGGTGTTGTAGTCTCCTGTGTAACCCAGTCCCTCTGTGTACAGCCCTACATCTGGCTTCCATCCCTGTCCTCCCCCCTTCACTAGCCTGTAACGTTAGGCAGAGTGTGTTTGTGTGTGTGTTTGGTGTTTCTGTCTGTGTCAGAGCGAGATCTCATAGCTGGCTATTACGACAGTTCCTAGAACTCATCAGTCCGTCCATCTATCCATTTATGAGTATTTAAAATGTCATCAAAACATGTAAATGGAAGTTATTATACAGCCACAAAATAAGGCAAGTATTTTTAACTGATAGGTCAAGGGATTTTGAATGGACAGTGTGTCTGAGTTATATCTTTTATTTTTTTTAAAATATGTAAAAAAAAAAATATACATTTATTATATATACAATACTATACATACAATATTAAACAATAGTGCTATTTATCAGGCCACCAATACCTCTCCTCCACACTAAAAAGGCTTTGTGCAGAGCAGCACAACAAAACGCGTCATTGGTCACTGTCATAAAATCATCACTAGCATTTTCCTGCGAATAAACATAGCTCTGTTAATCTTCCATAAAAGTGAAAATGCTGGCAAACAGGTGAGCTGGCCCAACTTCTTCATGGAGAATATGAGCAATATGAAATGACTGAAAATGAAAACGGTGGGGCTATTATTTCCTTTATCAGTTTCTTCTGGTTTTGGGCAGACAAAAGATTCCTGTTCATTTCTAGTCTGCCTTTGGTGCCTGTTAACATGAGAACCATAAAGGTTTTAAGAAATGCCATAAACAGGGCTATCCTGAGTCCTGGAGCCTTGGTAAAATCACTGCTTTGCTGTTAACTGTGTTGCAGTGCTGAAATCCTGGATTTGTCCAGGGGTCCCATGAAGGGCACCATCTGGACTGGTCAATCCAATATCTTGTCGTGCTCTAGTGACTCCTTGTGGCGCCTGTGAACTCAATCGAGGTAGAACGCTGGAGAGTGTATTTCGGCATTTTAGGATGTAACAGAGGTTACACTGCAACATTCAAACCGATAGTTAGGCTCAAAAACAGGATGCAGAGAATTGAAAAAGGGTGTTGTGGACAGATGAGACAAATATATTAAGATTTACCAGAGTAATAGCAAAAGTAAAGTATGGAGCAAGACAAAAAGACTGCAACATACCACCACATTATCTGTCAAACATGGAATAAGGGTTGTTATGGCTTGGGCATGTATGGCTGCTACTTGAACTGGCTATCTTGTCATCATTGATGATGTGACTGCTGACAACAGCAGCAGGATGAATTCTCAAGTGTACTGAAAGACACTGAAAGTACAAGCAAATGTATCCAAATTCTTTGGATGACATTTCAACATAGAAAGCAAGACAATGTCTCCAAACATACTGCCACAGAAACCAGAGATCTAAATCTAATTGGATATACATTTAACATTTACTTTTGCTGACAACAAAAGGCAAAAACATTGTATAAATATGTATATTTTAAATATATTGTATGTACAAGGTATTAACTCTGCAGGGTGCCCAAACTTTTGCAGACACCAGTTTTCTGTTATTTTGAAAGTGTAAATGATGGAAATAAAATCAAACTTTTTTTTGAACATATTATAAGAATGTCTAATCTGTCATTTGATGCCTTTTGGAGATTTTTCCTACTTTTCTTGGCTTCTTTATGCACATTAATAAAAAATGTACTTGGGGTGCCCAAACTTTCGAGCCCCACTGTACATACAGGAATTACCATGGTTTATTTTGTACATTTTTAAAGAGTACCATTTACATTTAGCAGTAAGTTCATCCTAATGAATTAGTTAAATGGCAAAAGTCCTTTGCTGAAAAGAAAACCATACAAATAATAAACATAAAACATTAAAATGACTATCACCTCTCATCTCAAAATGGGACTCCTAAATGTTAGATCCCTTGCTCCAAAGGCAGTTGCAGTAATTGAATTAATCTCTGATCATAAACTAGATGTTATTGGTTTATGTGAAATGTGGCTAAAGCCTGATGATGCTAATATTTATGGCAGTAAATATAAATGTACTCTCAAACACATCACTGATTTACACATGAAAGTTAACCAGGCCGATAAATCGTTTTACATAGCTACTATTTATACACGATGTTCCTCAATGAGTTTCCAGAATTCTTGTCTAACATTGTAGTCATGGCAGATAGTATTCAAATTTTTGGCGATTTCAATATTCATATGGAAAAGTCCAATGATCCTCTTCAAAAAGCCTTTGAAGCCATAATTGACTCAATGGATTTTATCCAACATGTCTCAGATCCAACACATTGCCACAATCACACCTTAGATTTAGTCCTGTCACGAGAAATAGATATTGTAGATCTAATAATTTCCCCCAAAAATCCTGGATTATCAGATCACTGTCTTATTGCAGTGTCCCCCAGGAGATACTGTTGGAGGTGCTGCGGGAGTATGGGGTGAGGAGGTCCCTTCTGAGGGCTATCCAATCCCTGTACGTCCAAAGTGAGAGCTGTGTTCTCTGTAGTAAGTCGGACTCGTTCCAGGTGGGGGTTGGCCTCTGCCAGGGCTGCGCTTTGTCACCAATCCTGTTTGTAACTTTTATGGACAGGATATCGAAGCATAGTCGGGGTGGGGAGGGGTTGCAGTTCGGTGGGCTGGGGATCTCATCTCTGCTTTTTGCGGATGATGTGGTCCTGAAGGCATCATCGGTCTGAGACCTTCAGCACTCACTGGACCGGTTTGCAGCCGAGTGCGAAGCGGTTGGGATGAGGATTAGCACCTCTAAATCTGAGGCCATGGTTCTCAGCAGGAAACCGATGCAGTGCTTCCTACTGGTAGGGAATGAGGCGTTACCCCAAGTAAAGGAGTTCAAGTATCTCAGGGTCTTGTTCGTGAGTGAGGGGACAATGGAGTGGGAGATTGGCCGGAGAATCGGAGCAGCGGGGACGGTATTGCATTCGCTTTACTGCACCGTTGTGACGAAAAGAGAGCTGAGCCGGAAGGCAAAGCTCTCGATATACCGGCCAATTTTCGTTCCTACCCTCACCTATGGTCATGAAGGCTGGGTCATGACTGAAAGAACAAGATCGCGAGTACAAGCGGCTGAAATGGGTTTTCTCAGAAGGGTGGCTGGCTTCTCCCTTAGGGATTGGGTGAGAAGCTCAGCCATCGGTGAGGAACTCGGAGTAGAGCTGCTGCTCCTTTGCATCGAAAGGAGCCAGTTGAGGTGGTTCGGGCATCTGGTAAGGATGCCCCCAGGACGTCTCCCTAGGGAGGTGTTCCAGGCACGCTGCTGCCCCCGCAACTCGATACCGGATAAGCGGATGAAGATGAGAGATGTCTTATTACATTAACTGTTAAAACAAGAAATCCACTTGCTCTGCAATCAATGAGTTTCAAAAGCCGTACTATAAATTCTCTGACTACAAAGAAATTCCTTGATATTCTTACAAGTTCGCTCATTAACAACAGAGGAAATAAATCTGTAAATGATCAAATTGAGGATCTAAACTCAACACCGCGATATACATGCACCACTAAAAACAAAAGAAATGCACAACAAGAAACTTGCTCCCTGGTACACAGACAATACTAGAGCACTTAAGCAAGCCTCCAGAAAATTGGAGCGAAAGTGGCGCTCCACCAAGTTGGAAGTATTCAGACTAGCCTGGATAGACAGTACACTACAATACTGAAAATCACTCACGTCTGCTCGATCAGCTTATGAACAATCCAAAATTTCTCTACGATACAGTTGCAAAGTTAACAAAAAAGCAAAGCTCAACAAGTGAAGTGGGTCTTCACTTTAGTTGTAATGAATACATGAACTACTTTGATGAAAAGATCATCACCATTAGAAAACAAATAACTGACTCCTTAAATAGCTATGGTCCTCAAAATCTCAGTTGTCCTGAGAATGTCCTGAAAATCCCTGACCAGGTGTCAATGGTTTGATCTCACTGTGATCTCACTGTGATCTCACTGTGAACCTCGACGGCTGCATGGTCGTATCCTAAAAAACCTTGGCGTTACCCTTGATCCTGACCTCTCCTTTGATGAACATAAGAATTGCTTATTTTGATCTTCGAAACATTGCAAAAATCAGAAACTTTCTATCAAAAAAATGATGCAGAAAAACGTATCCATGCTTTCGTTACTTCTAGACTAGATTACGGCAATGCTCTTCTTTCCGGTTACCCTGACAAATCAATAAATATACTTGAATTAGTGCTGCACACGGCTGCTAGAATCTTAACTAGAACACATTACTCCTGTACTAGCGTCCTTACACTGGCTGCCTGTTAGGGTTAGGGCTGATTTTAAGGTTATACTGTTAACCTATAAATCAATACATGGACTTGCTCCTACTTACCTTGCTGAAATGATCCAGCCATACATACCTACATGTAACCTACAATCGCAAGATGGAGGCCTTTTAATTGTACCTAGAATTTCTAAGCAAACAGTCGGAGGCAGGGCCTTTTCTCATAGAGCTCCACTACTGTGGAATGATCTGCCAATTAAGGTTAGAAATGCAAACTCAGGGCAAACGTTAAAGTGTCTACTAAAAACTAATCTCTACAGCATGGTTTATGATTAGGTGTAGCCTGGCCCGGGGGCGTGAAGGTGACCAGAAGGCTTGATACTGTCCACCCTTGCTGTCTTGCCAGGTGGGCTCTCATCGCCACTGGGATGCCCTCCCTCCAATGCGTTTCGGGGGAAGAGTCACTGGCTTGTTGTTGTATATCTGTTGCACAATTGTGCAATTGGGCTGTACTCTGCTGGCAATATACTGCCCTCATTCACGGTGGTTGCGGTTGGTGGGTGTCCCTTTGGTTGATGCCTGGCAATGTGGGTGGATTGATTTCCTGTCTGTTGGGCCCTGTCCGAGGCCTACCCTGGGTAGGGCCACAGTGTCGCCGGACCCCCCCGTCTCAGTCCCAAGGTCTTACACTGCTATACTATTGTGCTGGGGGAGTAGGGTCAGTTCTCCTTCCCCACTAAGTTCTCCTAATCCACCATAAATCGTTGTTGATATGAGGAATGCATTTTCTGAATTTTCACAGCCTCCTCCCGTTTTAAACTTTAGGAGGACATGATGTCCTGGTCCACACCTCCGGAGTACCTGGTTTGGGGGGCTCGTTGCTGTCCCTGTCCTTGTCCATCTGGTCATACTTTTGACCTAGTCAAATAGACTCTGGATTTAGCCCACATGCATTTATAAATTATTCCAATTGGACTCTTAATATCTCACCCAGCACAACCAGAAGAGGACTGGTCACACCTCTGAGCCTGGATCCTCTCTAGGTTTCTTCCTAAATTTCGGCCTTCTTAGGGAGTTTTTCCTAGCCACTGAAATTCAAAACTATACTGTTGTTTGCTCCTTGGGGTTTAAGGCCGGTGTTTGTGTAAAAGCACTTTGTGACAACTGCTGTTGTAAAAAGGGCTTTATAAATAAATTTGATTGATTGAAAACATGAAAGTTTAAAAAAGACTACATACATTTTAATGTTTATTTTTTTTATTTTAATTATTTTCTACTTGGGAGAACTGTGAATGACATATGCACTTTTGACATGTTTAAGCATCTGTACAGTAAACCTGCCCTTCTTTTTACATTCTTTTGAAAGCAGTGCAAACACGTTGCAGTAATGTTTAGAGTGGGGGCTGGATGACTGATCTTGCTGTCTGTAGAACAAGTTTGACAACCCTACCTGTCTTTCAGTTAGTTCTTCATTATTCCCTCCCTCAATTACCCCAGTCAGGAGGGAGTGTGGAATTTGAACCCTGTGTGGAGTTTCCCCGATAACCAAATTTGTGACCACTTTGGCAAATTCACTGTGTTTATTATGTCCCTGTTGTGGAATGACTAGGGCTGGCTTTTTATGGCTGACTTTGTGTTCAACTAAACAAACTTTACCATGTACCACATGGAGGGCTCCACTCAGAAACGCACTGTAGCTGTGAAATACAAACACACACCATATCATATAAAGTACACTCATCTCATTCTTTCTGGAAGACTACACAGTCTTTAGATAAACAGACTCCCTACTTCCTACTGTTCCTCACATAGAGTATAACATACTCTAGTATCCGGTAATAGCTCTCATGGTAAAGAATATGCTGAGCTGACAGTTGCCAGGTAACTTTCTAGTGCAAAGCTGCTGAGGCCAACCTTGACTATAAACAAGCGGGGAGTTACAAACCATCCAAGTTGATTAGACAAATAAGTGGGAAATTCTCTTTCAAGGTCATAAAACTGTGATGATCACTGATTAGTTCTCAGTTAAAGTCACCCTTTCATGCATATGTGTTTTCCCCGATAGTCATTATAGCCACATTCCTCTGTATTTGTCTCTCTGTCCTTCTCTGTTTATGTTAAACCAGTAATCTGAGAAGGATCTTGTACACCGCTCCCATGAGCCCCCTGGGCCATTGCCCATGTGACATTCATGCGTTAGAGACACTGCTCCACTATCATGAAACCAAACACACACATTCATAAGTACTTTGTTACTTTTGCACGCAGAACTGCTGAGATCTGTATGCATTCAGAGTTGCTGAAATCCCCTTTATTTAAACAAAACGCTATAGACGCTTCTATGCCAATTTCAAATGGTTTGGAGAAACCTGCCCCAATCAGCGATAGAGTTTCTCATTATGCAGTGCCAGTGAACAGAAACTATGAATAAAAACTCTAAAAACAAGGAGATCTTTGGATGTTTTCATCAAATTGTGTAATTCCAAACTTTATCTGCAACATTATATTCCATCATGTTGGACTTGAACAATACTTATTCTGTGTGCATGCACACCACCAGAGCCACTTGTTAATTTAAGTTGAATTCCTGGAAACGCAAAAGGTGAATATAGAGAGAGCCGAAGTTAATGTGGTGTCTTGATATATCTTACAGATAGAGGACAAAATAGGATGCCATTTCATTTCTTTGTAACTTTGGGATTCACTTGTGACTTGAAAAATAAGCTCTTATTCCACTTTGAAATAATACAACAATAAAGAATATCCAATTAACAAATCCATCCTGACGTTTTGGAATAAATTACGCTCAGTAACAGTTAAACAGTTTATAATGAAAATTTTCAAATGTATATCTGTCAAGTTGCTAAACCAGACATAAAGAAACTCACATTATATAATTAGGCACGCCTAACCACTCTTTAGTGTGAAATTGTGCAAGCTCAAAAATAAAGTTGTGCCATATTGGTGTTCTTCAAGTCAGGAGTAGACATACTCTATATGGACAAAAGTATGTGGACACCCCTACTTATTATTGAGTTCAGGTGTTTCAACCACACCCATTGCTCACAGGTGCTTAAAATCCACCAATTAGTCAAATATCCATAGACAAACATTGTCAGTACACTGGGCAGTACTGAGGAGCTCAGTGACTTGAAATGTGGCACTGTCATTGGATGCCACCTTTGCCACAAGTCAGTTTGTGTAAATTCTGCCCAACTAGATCTGCCCTTGTCAACTGTAAGTGCTATAATTGTGAAGTGGAGGCCTCTAGGAGCAACAACAGCCCAGCCACAAAGTGGTAGACCACGCAAACTCACAGAGCAGGATGGAGCATAAAAATCACCAATCTGTTGCATCACTCACCACAGAGTTCCAAACTGCCTCTGGATGCAATATCAGAACTGTGCGTTCGGAGCTTCACAAAAATGCAAGCCTCACATCAACATGCGCAATGCCAAGCGTTGGCTGGATTGGAACTCTGGAGCAGTGGAAACGTGTTCTCTGGAATGATGAGTCTGATGGACAAATCTGAGTGTGGCGGATGTCAGGAGAACACTAAATACCGGAATGCATAAATGCTACAGGATACAAAGACATTTTAGACAACTGGGTGCTTCCAACATTGTGGCAAAAGTTTGGGGAAGGCCCTTTCCTGTTTCAGCATGACTGTGCCCCTGTGCACAAAGCGGGTTCCATAAAGACATGGTTTGACAGGTTTGGGGAGAAGGAACTTGAGTGGTCTGCACAGACACCTGACCTCAACCCCACTGAACACCTTTAGGATGATGTGGAACAGCAATCGTGAGCCATCCTTCTTGTCCAACATCAGTCCCTGACCACAAATGGTCTTTTGGCTAAATGGGCACAAATTCCCAGAGAGACACTCAATTCTTGTGGAAAGCCTTTCTCAGAAGATTGGCAGCTGTCATAGCTGAGGGGTCAACTCCATATTAATGGTTTTGGAATGGGATGTCCAACATGCTCATGTAGGTGTGATGGTCGAGAGTCCATATATAGTGGCGATAAGCTATTGGAAGGGAATCAGTTATGGTCATGTTGCAGAATAGTGTGTGTGCGATAGCACTGCAAGTAATGATGTGGTACAGTATGAGGGAGAACAAGTAATGTGAGGTGACAGTAGCTGGAAGGTGTTATGTGGAAGTGGTCTGTGCCGTTGAGCCCTCCAAAATAAAAGTGTAATGTGATCCAGTCTTGACAAGGGAAACCAAACCATCTTCCCCTGAAAAATCTTTGTGTGGGCCATCCCACACAACCTTACAGATTGGAAAAGTTCAAGAGCTCGAGTCACAGTTGAAATGGAACTGTAAATGTGCAAAACCTCTGATTCTTAAACTTCTGAGATTACAGCAGCATGACTGTTGATCTGCCTCCCCTAATTTGTTTACACTCTCTAAGTTTGTCTAAGTTTTTCTGTCCCTGGTCTTATATGGATTTCTTGATTGTTTTCTTTCTAAGAAGACGAATCATCTTTAGGTATGGCTTAAAGAAATGGGAAGAGAGGGGTTGGAATAATTACACACACGCACACACAGATTTGCAAACCCACATCCATTTCGTTGGCCTCACAAACCTCTACATTTTCCCCGATGTAGCATCTCAGTTCTCTTGGTCTTGTAGAAAATATGTAGGATACAGTTATGGACTGAAGTGGTCAAGGACAGCTTCAACTTTAAATGTTTTCCCGTTTAATGTCCTAGAGTTTAAGGCTGCTTGAATGCAGGCAGCTGCAGAGACGGCTGGTCAAGGATATACAGACGGCTGTGTCAGAAAATATACATTCCTGTGAATGTGCTCAGAAGAGGGTGGCTGCTGCGTAATCTTGCTCAAGTGTGCTGTTTGGGTTTAAAGCATTTATGTAATTTAAACATAACTACCGTTGTTTAATAAGAACCTGTTTTGATCTGGGTGCTATTACAGGGCAGTAACCCGAATTACAGTATTACATATTTGTTTTGTACCTGTGTAAGCAGTCTATTTTTAAAAGTATAGTACTGATACTAGCATTTTCCATGCTTACTTTTCAAAATCTTTTAAGCAACCTAAATGAGATACTCAGAACGACAAATGAGCTTTTGGACATGTGGAGCGAAAATTGTTTTGGAACAGTGGCCAAGTAGATAAAACATGGATTTTTACAAATATTGGTGTTTGCTTAGCAAAAAATGTACTAAATTAAAAAACATCTGGCAACCCTTCCCCTTCGTCTTTGGACAATTTGGCACCATAATTACATTCCAAATTGCATCCAATGTATGTGGTACCATAGTGCCTAGCGGTTGTGTTGTGCTGACCCATAACTTGAGTAGTGGGAGAAGGCGTGCAGCTATATGGAATGTATACCCATATTGTCAAACATTTTTAATGGTTTATTTTTATATTGAATACAATAAAACATTTAAAGCAAAATCAAATATGTTCCATTTATCTGATTCATATTAACTGCGATTAACCCTCATCCATGTATCTGTTACCATATGGACCCAGTGGCAATCGTATCCAGGCCATGCTCCACAAAGGACCACGTTTCTTTCATACTTACTACACAGACTGCCTACAGGGTAGTGAAGGCATAGATATTTTGCAATTTGTGTGAACTATACCTTGTTGTCTTTTCTTCCCTGGCTATGGCTTCCTCTGTTCCTAGATTATATGACTATGTTTATTTTTCTGTTTGTTTTGACTGGTGATGTTATTGGAACTCTGGGAGAATAGATCACAGGATAATATACAGCCATTTACAGTGATAAGAGCAGCTTGTTTGGCCTTCTAAGAACAAATGATCAATGACTCAGAACATCTTTGTTGAGCCCATCACATCTTGTCATATACAAATAACAGGGGTCCAAACTAACTTTGTTCCCTAGGGAAACTGGTGCCACGTTTTCCGAACTCATTTAAAAGGAAACAACAATCACATGATCACCGCATTCAAGTTCCTCCAAATACACACTGATCTTGAAGTCATTACCAGCTGTGAATCTCAAACCAACCCCTGGCCATAGTCACATGTTGCTGATTAAACTCAGAGGGTGACTTCCAAGTGGATTGGGGTTTAATAAACACATCAACTAGGACAAACTGACCTGAATGATGCAATTCATTGATGATTTCTAATGAAATAAGCAGGCACAAAATTAGAATTTTCTATCTCTCTTTTTAACAGAGCTTTATGATGAGAAACCTAACATCGTACATTTTTGATTCCATAAATCTTTAAGCTGCACTATTCTTAGAAGGGGCCACTGGAGGGCCTAATTGGCCCCTACATCCTTGATCATTTTTGCTCCCTCTGCAATTGGTAAACTTGGCAAATGGTCAAATTACATATGAACACCCAAATGGAGGACTGTCATCATCATCATCATGTCTCAGACAAACATATCGGTGGTGGAAAAACTGGAAATCCAACATTGACTATATTTACATAACTAGTTAGGTAAAGACTTCAGCTTTCACCGTATACATATATAATTTCAGGAAAACAATAAAATAAATGTATGGCACGTTGCACAAGCCCATGTTTAGAGCTCCATCAATCTTTTTGGAACTGTAGTTGGTGGCATTTTATTTTAAAACCTACACTTTCAAATGCCTTATTGGCCAACTTTTGGAATGTTGTGGATGTGAAGTAATTATATAGATGTAGAATGGCTGAAACAGAGTGCACTATCAATATAGGAGTATAAAACATCCTCTTCAAGTTGGTAAAGATTTGTTTCTAGTTCTGTTTATCAGGTAGCTGTGGCAACACACCCCACCAGTCCGCAAGCCAGGAGAAGGTGAAGTAGATGAAGGAAATGCTTTGTGTCATGGTGGCTGAAAAAAAAGATGATATTAATCTCAGTGTTCTGTGTACTTTCAGGAAACGATAAATGATATAAACAAATGGCTGTGTTTTACATTCATTATTCCCATAACATCTACTGACTGATTTTGGCAACCTAGAGCGCAGGCAGCTGTCTTTAAAGTGTAGTATATCCCACCATATAATATACTATCGCTATGATGTGTAACTGCACAATTTTACAAACCACATGTAAGCTATATCAGGGTAAAAAAAAGTTATCTGACCCACTTACAGATAGAACTAGCTCTTGGCTCGGGCTAAAATAAGGGCAGGAAATGCCAAATCACATGTTAGGCTATGTTCATCAAAATGTATGTGTTAACAAGGCTTGTTTCAACTTGCACTTTTGCCAAAAAAGGAACCGGAACGTTGTTTGCCTAGAATTTTGAAGACCGTTCCGGCCCATTTCAAGCACTGGATAGAACTCTTATCCACATTGATAAGAGTTTCATGATGTGTCTGCTTTAAACATGCACCTGCACTCTTTCCTTGGAGCCTTGGAGCAGCGATTATTTAAGGTCTTAATTTTGCTGCTGGATGGAAGAGCTTGATCCATCTCTCCATGACCCATGCCCATATGTAATGTCTTGATGCAGTGCTGTAGTCAGGAAAAGCATGGCATCCCTTGACAGGATGGTGATCAGACAGGATGTTTTGTTCTCTTCTCTGTTATTGGTCATGATCTGTGTCAGGGCTTCACTTTTTTTGAAGGACATTCAGTGATGCTTCTTTTCTATACAGGTAAAAATATTTATTGTTTTTTGCAAGGTGTTTATTGCAGAGGTACAGAAAGTACTCAACTGGGTTTGGCTGTGTTCACCACTTTAGGGAGGTATCTAAAACTAACCAGTGATTGATCACTGGTAAACTAACCCGTGATCAGTTAAATAAAAAGGAAGAGTGTAAATGTCCACTTAATGTCACTGGTTAGTTATGAACACTGTTTCTTTGGTCATTTTGCTCTAATTCAGGAACTTCACAAACTTGGCGAGTACTTTTACTTTGTACTTTTTCCACCTCTGGTATATTGAAAGTAGGGGGCAGGGGGCAGGGGGCAGGAGGCAGGAGTCAGGGAGCTTCCAGAGCATTTTACAGTAGTGAGTACATCCATGTTCATAATTTATTTTGGTATTGGCCCACTGTGGGAATCAAATCCACAACCATGGCATTAGAATCACATGCTTGGCCAACTAAGCCACATGTTTGTGTTCTTATATGTGACATGGTGCAACTGCACTCCTTTGGTTCAAAGGTCACAGGTCCCACTGATAGGGGGTTAAAAGAGCCCTCCGAAGGCAGGACTAAGTGTAGTCTGAAAATCTTAAAGAGAGTGGGCAGCTGGAATTCATCTCCAGGGTTTGATTAGCTGAGACTTTGAGGTTCAGCTGTGCTGCTGTTGTGTGGCCAACCAACCATGACCCCTGGGAGGAAATGAGCCCCCTTGGTATAACTTGACCACTCAGGACTGCCCTTTCTAGAATGTTTCCTTGTCCTGTGCCTTGACTTTACAACTCATTATCTGGGCTACACTGACACATTCACTAAGGTAAGGACAAACCCTTCTGTGTTTTTCCCAACAAGTGTTCATGGCTCAACCAGCTGGCCTGATATACCATACCACCACTCTCTCACCTGCCTGTCTTTATACCTATACTCTACACAGGTGTGCGGTCCCTACTTTTTCTGAAGAGTATGCTACACTTTCGGATCTTGTTGAAATGCGGAGTTGGTGGGGCAGTCCTTTATCAACAACAGCTTCATTGATGTCCTCAGCTTGCATATCCCCACAGAGCATTGCTTAGAATGCACCTTTTTTGTGTAGACAGACATTAGCAGAGGCCTGTGTGTTGTTTATCAACCATCTTATGTTGTTATTGGCTGTTTCTCTTAAGGCCAAACCTTTCAGCTGCTCTGACTGAGGTGGGCATCTCTACCCATGTCTCAAACCTGTCAGAAAATCTCTAGTTCTACACTAGTATATGGCTAGAGGCATTTGCTCAGTGGACATGAAATCTGATACAAGCTCAAAGAGCTATTGTAGATGTTATCCATAGCAACCCACTGAGACGGCTGGCACGCATACTGTAGATTTCAAGAGGACTCAAATAATACAAAAATATGTATTTTTGTCTGTATGGATAATTCAAGTGTTACAGACATGACACCGCATGAAAAATAGCACAAAGTATCTTACAGAATGTAGAACCAAAACAAAAATGACAGTTGATCTACAGTATGTGTCCATAGTAGGGGTGTATACTTGTCAGAGACTGAACTTTACTAAACTTTTTGCCCACTCTTCTTTGCAAAATCATTCCAAATCTGTCAGGTTGCGAGGACATCTCCTGTGCACAGCCCTCTTCAGATCACCCCACAGATGTTCAGTTGGATTCAGGTCTGGGCTCTGGCTGGGCCATTACAAAATGTTAATCTTCTGGTAAAGCCATGCTTTTGTGGATTTGGATGTGTGCTTTGTGTCGTTGTCGTGCTGAAAGGTAAAATTCCTCTTCATCTTCAGCTTTCTAACGGACGCCTGAAGGTTTGTGCCAAAATTGCCTGGTATTTGGAACTGTTAATAATTCCCTCCACCCTGACTAAGGCCTCGGTTCCAGCTAAAGAAAACATCCCCAAAGCATGATGCTGCCACCACCATGCTTCACTGTGGGTATGGTGTTCTTTGGGTGATGTGCAGCGTTGTTTTTGTGCCAAACATATTTCTTTTGGAATTAAAAAAGTTAAACCTTGGTTTCATCAGACCATAACACATTTCCCACATGCTTTTCGGGGACTTTGTTTTTGCAAACTTCAGCCGGGCTTGGATGTTTTTCTTTGTAAGAAAAGGCTTCCGTCTTGCCACCCTATCCCATAGCCCATTCATATGAAGAATACGGGAGATCGTTGTCACATGTAGCACACAGCCAGTACATGCCAGAAATTCCTGCAGTTCCTTTAATGTTGCTGTAGGCCTCTTGGAAGCCTCCCTGACCTGTTTTGTTCTCGTCTTTTCATCAATTTTGGAGGGACGTCCAGTTCTTGGTAATGTCTCTGTTGTGCCATGTTTTCTCCACTTGATGATGACCGTCTTCACCTTGTTCCATGGTATATCTAATGCTTTGGAAGTTCTTTTGTACCCTTTCCTGACTGATATCTTTTAACAATGAGATCCCTCTGATGCTGTGGAAGCTCTCTGCAGACCATGGCTTTTGCTCTAAGATGCAACTAAGAAAATGTCAGGAAAGTCCTACTAGAACAGCTGCACTTTATTTGTGATTAATCAGAGTCACTTTAAATGATGGCAGGTGTGTAATGACCTATATTTAACATGAGTTTAAATGTGATTGGTAAATTCTGAACACAGCCACATCCCCAGTTATAAGAGGGTGTGCACACTTATGCAACCAGGTTATTGTAAGTATTCTTTTATTTTTCTCAAAGATTTCAGTTTGTTTTCCAATTGAATTGTTCACATTATAGGTCACATTAAAAGTGGAAAAAGTTGACATGATTCATCTTTGTCAAAAAAAAAATTACATCACAAAAACCTGCCATTTTAACAGGGGTGTGTAGACAACCCCCCAAAAGGGAATGGTTTTGCAGGTGGTGGCCATAGACAATTGCTTTCTCCTTATCCTTCCTGACTGATTCTTCTCAAGCTTTGTGTTTTGCTAGTGTCCTTGTCATTATTGGTAGCATGAGGCTGTACCTGCAGTCCATTCAGGTTGCACAGGTAGTCCAGCTCCTTTAGGATGGTACATCCATATGTGCTTTTACAAGAAGGTTTGATTTGTCTCCCAGTACAGTCTCAAGAGCATGGAGGAGATACAAGAGATGGGCCGTTACTCAAGGGGAGCTGGACAGGGCCGTAGAAGGCCATCAACCCAGCAGTAGGACCGATATCTGCTCTTTTGTGTGAGGAGGAACAGGAGGAGCGCTGCCAGAGCCCTACAAAATGACCTCCAGCGTGCAACTGGTGTGCATGTTTCTGACCAAATTGTTAGAAACAGACTCCATGGGGGGCATGAGGGCCCGACGTCCTCTAGTGGGACCTGTGCTCACAGCCTAGAACCATGCAGGTCGATTGGCATTCGCCAGACAACACCAGAAAAGTCAGGTCTGCCATTGGCGCCCCGTTCTCATCACAGATGAGAGCAGGTTCACACTGAGTACATGTGATAAGAGTCTGGAGTTTGCGTGGTGAACATTATGCTGCCTGCAACATCATCCAGCATGATTTGGCAGTGGGTCAGTGATGGTCTGGGGAGGCATATCACTGAATGGTTGCACAGATTTCCATGTAGTAGCCAATGTTACCCTGACTACTTTTAGGTACCGGGATGAAATCCTCAGACCCGTCGTCAGACCTTACGCTGGTGCAGTGGGTCCAGGGTTCCTCCTGGTGCAGGACATTGCCTGGCCTCATGTAGCCAGAGAGTGTAGGCAGTTCTTGGTTGACGAAGGCATTGATGCCATTGACTGACTCTCACATACTCCAGACCTGAATCCAATTGAGAACTTCTGGACGTTATGTACCGGTTCATCCACCGCCGCCAAGTAGCGCCACAGACTGTCCAGGAGCTCACTGATACCCTGATCCAGGTCTGGGAGGAGATCCCCCAGGACACCATCCGCAGAATCATCAGGAGCATGCCCAGACGGAGTGTATACAGGCACATGGGGGCCATACACACTACTGATTCACATGAGTTGCCGTGATGAAATTCACACAAATTGAAACAGCCTCTGATTTCAATTGTTTTCTTAGATTTTTAAATTTTGAGTTTGAATCCAGCCCTCAATCAGTTGGAGAGTTTGGTTTCTATTGACCATTGTTACGTCATTTTGTTCTCAACGAATTACACAATGTACAGTAAAGGTTTTGATCTTTAATATATTTCCTTCATCGAGACCTGATATGTGATTTAAGTGTTCCCTTCATTTGTTTGAGCAGTAGAATAAGTCTCAGAACCACATCATAATAGGGTCAGTTTTACACACTATAAATGCATATTTTCATGTATTTTCTGAAATATTGAAATAAGCCATGCACCTGAATACCTTTTTCACACAGCTAATACACCGCGCTGTTAATCAATACAAGTGGCTGTTCCCGTTCCATCGTTGATTGCCTGTGTGCCATGGCCTCCCTTTGAGGATTTTTTTAAGAGTAAAAATGTTGGTTTCTACCAAGCCACTGAAAGCCTTTTCATTACACCCATTTGTTATTGTTTGGACTCCCTGGTCATGGCTAACTACAGTTTTTCCCCCCTTGTCAGCTCATATGGTCAGGGGGAAAATACTGTGCATAGAGCATAAAAAAAACTTACTGAATGTGTGCTGTTCAAGTCTGGGATCTTGTGTTATTTAACTCAACGCTCTTCACTATTCTGTCTCCACAGGACTCTCTGACACAGGTTAACCACTGAGGTGGAGGAGGCAGGTGTTGCAGAACGAGCCTCATCATCTTCCACCCTAAACCTCCAGGGCACCAGCGGGAGACATGGCTCCCCGGAAGCGTGGTGGTGGCAGCCGTGGTAGCGCCTCCTTTATCTTCTGCTGCTTCCAGGGTGGCAACGACCACCCGGAAATCACCTACAGGCTGCGGGAAGACTTTGCACTGCAGACCATGGAGCCATCGATGCCCATGCCAGGTTATGATGAACTGGACAGTAGGTTCTCTGAGTTAGTGGTGAGTAGCAACACATTTCCTTCAAACTGTGTTTTGATTTGAATGTTTGCTGTCAATGATTTCATGACTTCTCTTCTGAATGTGGCTCGAGTGTTATCATTTTGCAACTAATTGCTATCTGTAGTTAAACAGTATTTCACCATAATGTTGAGAAATATTGGTCTTCTGTTTTAACTGTGACATTTGTGGATTTTTTTAAGCATGAGCTGCTTATGTCCACAACATCTCAATGAAGTTGATAATTTTGCTAGGTGACTTTGAAAAAAAAATAGTTTTATTTGCCATTCCAAAATATTCTATTTCATCATTGATTTGCTCACTGATACAGTGCAAAATGTGTATTTCTTCAATGACAACGCAAGCAACAAAGCATCCAATAGCCACTACCATACCTGGCTGTTGGTCTTAAGTCATTGTATTTTGTAGGAGGTTCATATTGTAGTTTCTGTGGGGTTCTTATTGTAATTGGTATGAGGTTCTCACTGTCAAATGCAGTGTTTGATGCTTATACTGTCTATCACTGACTCTCACTGCTTTGCGCTGCAGTTGCCAGCCAACATAGTTGACATGGTTGCCACACATTCAGACTGCCATCGCTTTTATCTATCGCTTTGCACAACAATAGACTCAATTGAGAGCCACTGTGTCTTGGCCTCCTTCAGCTAAATGCTTGTTTTAGTCTGGCCCACCCTCCCTCTCTCCAGCCTGAATTGAATAAGTGGAGTGTGACGACAAAGGGGGCTTCCAGTTACTGTTGTTTTTTTTACTGTGTTTAATAGACACCAGCCATCCACTCACCCGATAAACCCTAATTTGTGTGGGTAGGAGGGAATCTAAGAGAAAAGACTAGGCCTGGCAGGAAGAATGGAGGTATACTATGATATACTGTTACCATTACACTTGAACATAGATATTTGATTCTGTTCAACTTCTTTGTTTTCACTTGTACAAAGAGGGGAGGGCAGCCAGGTGGTTCCCAGTGCTCTAATCTGTTATATCCGGTGTCCTCTCCCATGACACCAATGACAGGCTCATGACCTCCAACCTGTCCAGGCTGAAGAAGATGCACAGCGGGACAGAAAAATATTTTAGAGTAGCCCAACAGCACTTCTCAAATCTAGGGATTGACCAGGCCCCAATCCAAATAATCTTCAGAGGCAAGCCAACAGAGAATGCAGGATAGTACTACATGACACAGTGACTACTCTACATGAAACAAAAATGTCCTATTCATAAAAGCTCATTACAACACTACTGGATAACAATGCAGCATTCACTGTCTTTAAGAAACTCCATTTGTGCCTTGAGTCACACATCGTAGACGGTAAGGCACTCTATCCCCCTGTCATCATTTAATGCGGCCCTTGTGCCACAGCCACACTAACAGTTCAGTCCTTTGTCTTTCGAGTTGCTAAGTTAAATCACAAGGGATATGATTTGATCTGCCGCCAGCCTTTTAACTAGCATAGAGCCTGTGATAAAAAGGCATGTGGAAAATAACTAGAATGAACATGTCTTTCACAGCACTGCTTTATTAGGGTGGTGTATTTGTAGATGGACGTCACACACACGTCGAGATTTGATAGTTGGGCTTTACCTACACATCCTCAACAGATATTTCCCTGAGAATTAGAGAGTTGACAAATTGTTCCCCGTGAACCACAGCCAAAAGGAGTACCATATTAGGGAAGTACTGGAATATCTATAAACCATATGCTTTATGTTGAACTGAGATTATGAAGGGATTTAAAAGGCCAATGAGTCCTGTGTCTTTTTCCTCAGTCGTGGTCTTATAAGTAAACATACACTCAATCATATAAAGATGTTTGAGGTTGATTTTAAGAACCTGGCTCAGCAGTGTTTATACAGTATTTTTGTTTATGCGGAGAGCTACTGCCAGGCAGCCAATTGTCGTATTAAAGATGGAAGCGTCGTACGAAGAGCCTTCTTGTCTATACACAAAACTAGCCTGACATTTTGTGTGACCACAGGAAATATAACCAGATATGGTAAATATAAACAGAAATACAGAGAGGATGTAAGGGGACATGTAGCAATGCAGACACCAGCACTGATACTACAGAAATAGAAGTGGAAGGCTTTGTATAATGCTCTATTTGTTTTTGTTGCGAGCACCAAGGCCATTGACCAAAATAGCCAACTAATTAGAATAGGAAAAAAATAAGCAATAACTATTGGGGTTTAAATTATTCATATCTCCCACCGGATCACCTACAAAATCCTGGTTCTCACCTACAAAGCCCTCCACCATCTGGCCCCCTCATACCTCACTGACCTCCTCTCCCTGTACCAACCCTCACGGTCCCTCAGATCCTCCTCAGCTGGTCTCCTCTCCATCCATAAATCCAACCTCCGCAGTTTTGGGGACAGAGCCTTCTCCAGGGCAGCTCCCAGGCTCTGGAACTCCCTCCCCCAAGAGATCCGTACCTCTGAGTCCCTCACCATCTTCCAGTCCCACCTCAAGACCCATCTCTTCACCTCTGCCTATCCGTAGCCCCACGCCCCCCTCCCTTCTCATTTGTGTCTGAATCTTGTCTTGTTTTGTTTTGTTCTGTTTTTATAATCTACCTGCATTGTAAAGTGACTCTGAGTCTAAGAAAAGCACTATATAAATAAAATGTATTATTATTATACCGTAGCCAAGTATTTAAAACTCAGTTGTTCACTATTCCTGACATGTAATACTAGTAAAAATCCCCGGTCTTTGGTCAGTTAGGATCACCACTTTAAGAATGTAAAATGTCAGAATAATATTTGGGAGAATTTTATTAATAGGCAAATTAATTGTTAATTACTTCTACAAAGTTAGCTAACTGTCCAGTAAAGATTAAAGATTTTTCTCAATACACTTGAGTTATCCCTATGGACTGGGAGTAAACGAAAATGTTAGTCACGTTGTCTGGGAAACTAAACTGCAAGTACTAAAAGTGCATACTCCAGTGATTCTGTTGTGCTCAATTTACTAGTTTGTTTGCATGGCTGCGTTAATTAGCAAACTACTCAGTTAAATGTAGTTATATTTAGATGTAGCTATCAATATTGCTGCCACAATTGTATCCGTAGAAACAGACATTAAAAGGAAGCAAGTTTGGTTAGCTAACAATAATAGTGCTATTTTGCCATGCTTTAGAAGGTAGAACATTTACAAGTATTAAGTATATAACCCTAACCCTATTATTAATCTAATATCTGCTTATGATTTAACCCTCCAAATATTTTCATAATATTAGTAAACAATTGCTTACTTTGAAAGGGCTTCATCAGATTTACATGCAATGGAAAAGCAGCATCTCCAATGATGACATGGGGATGGTGACTCCTATCCCAGGAATGTTTGCAGGTGGAGGCATAGCAACTGTCCCTGGAAGCAGGATTGTGTGAAGTGGGTGGCTTGATGTGTAATAAAGGGTTTCAAGCGATGCAGAAGATTGTTGAAACGATTAGCCGACATGCTAAAATATTTTAAACACGCTCTTCGTCCATATTACGCATCTGCTGAACAAGCATAATATATTCTAGCTAGAACTATTATATTGTTTGCCAACTATACCGATACTACTTGTGTGAAGTTTTCCTGCTCTACAAGCAAACAAACCAGGTGCCAAGCGTCTTCTCTCTTTCCTTATTAATTTCATTTTATTGGTTCTCTCAAACGCGCCATTCCAGAAACCGTCTTCCCCGATCTAGCTAGTTAGCTATCTATTATATTGTGTACGATACAGTTACTACTTCTGTGAAGCTTTCCTGATCTACAAGCGAACAAACCAACAATTTGCGTGACATTGCCGCCAATGCTAAAAAGTGTAATGGCCATCTACACAACAAGGCCGCACAACTATAAATGCTGAGCACGTCTGCGTACAGATGCACATGACATTAACAATGCAGACCCGCAGAAGCATAAATCAGGCTTTAGTCTGTCTTTTTTATGGCAGTGGCTTACCACCACCAAAGCACCCCCAGAATGGCCTCAAGCACTCCTGCAGCATCTTGTAATTTTGTCAGCATCTATCAAATGTTCTTCTTTGTGATCTGAACTCCTAAAACTTAGATTTGTCGGTCCATAACACTTTTTTCCAATATTCCTCTGTCCAGTGTCTGTGTTCTTTTGCCCATCTTAATCTTTTCTTTTTATTAACCAGTCTGAGAAGTTTTTTTTGCAACTCTGCCTAGAAGGTCTGCATCCTGGAGTCACCTTTTCACTGTTGACATTGCTACTGGGGTTTTGCAGGTACTATTTAATGAAGCTGCCAGTTGGAACCTGGGAGGCATCTGTTTCTCAAACTAGACAATAATGTATTTGTCCTCTTGCTCAGTTGTGCACTGGGGCCTCCCACTCCCCTTTCTATTCTGGTTAGAGCCAGTTTGCGATGTTCTGTGAAGTGAGTAGTTTTATGAGATCTTCAGTGTCTTGGCAATATCTCACATGGAATAGCCTTCATTTCTCAGAACAAGAATAGTTTGACGAGTTTCAGAAGAAAGTTCTGTGAAGGGCCATTTTGAGCCTATAATCAAACCCACAATTGCTGATGCTCCAGATACGCAACTAGTCTAAAGACTGACAGTTGTATTGCTTCTTTAATCAGCACAACAGTTTTCAGCTCTGCTAACTGTTGCAAAATGGTTCTTATGATAAATTAGCCTATTAAAATGATATACAGCTCCAGAAAAAGTTAAGAAACCAGTGCACCTTTTTCTTTCCTTTCCAAAAAAGTCGAAAAGGAATGTTTTGAATGAGGAACAGAAGCATTAATATTAGGAGACCACTGCAAATTGAACGCTTCTGTTCCTCACTCAAAACTTTCCTTTTCAACTTTTTGAGTGTAGTTAGACTTAGTTTTGTAGTTGTGAGAAATATTTGCGTACATGTAACTAACTTGATTTGTGAACATGCAACTCATTAATTACTCTTGCAAATGTTAAATACGGACGTTTGTTACATCAAAAACGGAGGTAGGAGAACCGACAATGCGGAGACGTTTATCCCCTCCTCTGCATGAGTTTAAACACTGGCGCTGTGTTCCAGAATCTACCCAGATTGGTTAAAAAGTGAAAACGTATATCGTTGTTTTACCTTTGTAGTATAAGCGCATTTATCAATCAAACTATTACAGCAAATCCAGGGTTGTTATAGACTAGATTCCGTTTTCAAAAGAGTAGGCCTACTATTTTCCAATAAACCAAATCCAAATAAGTCCCGCTATCAGTACCCATTATTTTTCAAATAAACCAGGTAGACCATAAATATCCCAATAATGGTACTGAATATCACAACTGACTACAGTCTACATACAGGTTATCCTCCACTGGATCATTTCCCTCAAAATAATCTTCATTCTCGTCTGTATGAAAATCATCCTGGCCAGAATCTCCTTCGTCTTCTTCATCCTCATCGTCGCTTTCAAAAAACTCTTCCAAAACTTGTTTACTTGTTAACAAGTCTACCATCTTGCAAAACAAAAGAGAACATAATGTATCAATCCCACGGACTATAATTAACAGTAGCCTATTGGCACGTTCAGGCTTGTGTGCCCTGGATTTCACTGGGAATGCTGAATAAAATTCCTGTAGAATGCCAAGCGACACATGGTAAAAGCACCGTTTATAATTGGCCAACAAAGATTAACTTGGTATACACAGGGATCAGACGAAGTGCAACTCCATGACGTGCGTAAGTACGGACAGTTTTGGTGTAACTTCACCGTAGTTAAAGATCTGGCGTTTGCCAGTCTGAATCTATTAATAGAAATATAAAGTATGCGTTTTTTCAGCCGATCCGCAGATCGCTGCAGTTCAGTCACGTGTCCTAATAAGCCCAGATATCTATTGCCTGAATAATTTGCTCAACTCCAAATTATTTTCAATATATACTGTACATTTGGCCTAATCAATACTTTAAGGCCCAGAGTATAATGTTGGATGTAGCCTACAGTATAATTTTTTTAAATGTCTTTTCAGGATGAACTTGACCTCACAGAGAAGCACAGGGAGGCAATGTTCAACCTGCCTGCAGAGAAGAAATGGCAAATATACTGCAGCAAGAAGAAGGTAATGTTTCCTGACCTCATCATTTGTGTTTGCCAAATGTTCCTACAACCATTTGTATGTTTTTGTCAGCTAGATGGCTAAGAATCTATGGAAGTAACGTGTGACCATGCAAAAGAAAAAAATATCAGAATAGCAGAATGCCCTGACTCATTAACCACTAGGCTAGCTGCTACATTAAAGGACATTTTGTATTTTCTCAGAAAGACATCTTCTCATTTACCAAAGGGCAGCTGGGAATAAATCTCTCAGTGAGTGGATTGGCCCACAATATTAACATGCTCCAGTCTCCCTGCACCAGTCATAATAAATCTTTCTAAAGTGTCTCATTGGCCTGAAGCAGTTCAAGTGTTTCAATCTGCGTTAATGCAGGATAGCCGCTTTCTACTGCAAAGAGTCTAAGAGGATGTTGATTATTTCCCGGTACACATTGACCCCTCTTTTGGTTGTATCCTGTCGCACATTTCTAAATGCTGCCCAGCTGGTACAGAATAGATAGCTGCAGGCCATCCCCACATTATAGTTTTTTTTAGGCCATGGCAAAGTGCAGGATATCCTTAGTCAACTAAACGCTGTGTCGGTTGCATGTTGTTTTATCACATCATTAACTTCAGGTTATGAGGTGGGGGATCTACATTTGCTGACCAGGATGATTCACAAAATGAACATCCTTAATGGATCTGTCAGCACAGCTGCTTTTCCCAAAGAGTTATGCTGTGAAAATGTCAGTGCTGGTACTCTCGAAGTCCAAATATTTGGAAGATTTGCAATTTTAGGTAAAATGATATATTAGTAGTGATTGAAATTCAGTGTTAGCTTTTTGTTTCTGAGGACTAACAAAGGACCGGTCACTAAAAACAGGGACATCTGGCAACCTTAGTTTGTCCCCTCACAGTGAACTAGGGAGTTGATAAGGGCATGCTACATTTCACATCTAGACATAACTGATGAACTCACCAGCTTTTTTTGACGTGCACGCTCCTTGTCCTCAACACTGCTCACTGCAGGACTCTCTGTCCTCCTCCACACTCTGCTCACTGCAGGACTCTCTGTCCTCCTCCACATTCTCCTCACTGCAGGACTCTCTGTCCTCCTCCACACTCTGCTCACTGCAGGACTCTCTGTCCTCCTCCACATTCTCCTCACTGCAGGACTCTCTGTCCTCCTCCACATTCTGCTCACTGCAGGACTCTCTGTCCTCCTCCACACTCTGCTCACTGCAGGACTCTCTGTCCTCCTCCACATTCTCCTCACTGCAGGACTCTCTGTCCTCCTCCACATTCTGCTCACTGCAGGACTCTCTGTCCTCCTCCACACTCTGCTCACTGCAGGACTCTCTGTCCTCCTCCACACTCTGCTCACTGCAGGACTCTCTGTCCTCCTCCACATTCTGCTCACTGCAGGACTCTCTGTCCTCCTCCACATTCTCCTCACTGCAGGACTCTCTGTCCTCCTCCACATTCTGCTCACTGCAGGACTCTCTGTCCTCCTCCACACTCTGCTCACTGCAGGACTCTCTGTCCTCCTCCACACTCTGCTCACTGCAGGACTCTCTGTCCTCCTCCACATTCTCCTCACTGCAGGACTCTCTGTCCTCCTCCACATTCTGCTCACTGCAGGACTCTCTGTCCTCCTCCACACTCTGCTCACTGCAGGACTCTCTGTCCTCCTCCACATTCTCCTCACTGCAGGACTCTCTGTCCTCCTCCACATTCTGCTCACTGCAGGACTCTCTGTCCTCCTCCACACTCTGCTCACTGCAGGACTCTCTGTCCTCCTCCACACTCTGCTCACTGCAGGACTCTCTGTCCTCCTCCACATTCTCCTCACTGCAGGACTCTCTGTCCTCCTCCACACTCTGCTCACTGCAGGACTCTCTGTCCTCCTCCACATTCTCCTCACTGCAGGACTCTCTGTCCTCCTCCACATTCTGCTCACTGCAGGACTCTCTGTCCTCCTCCACACTCTGCTCACTGCAGGACTCTCTGTCCTCCTCCACATTCTCCTCACTGCAGGACTCTCTGTCCTCCTCCACATTCTGCTCACTGCAGGACTCTCTGTCCACTTCACTATCCTCACTGCAGGACTCTCTGTCCACTTCACTATCCTCACTGCAGGACTCTCTGTCCTCCTCCACACTCTGTTCACTGCAGGACTCTGTCCTCATCAACACTCTGCTCACTGCAGGAATATCTGATTTAGACATGTCCGTATCACAGCTTGTATAACAGCCTTTTTCCTTAGCCTCAAGATGGATGATTTGACTGTCTAATTATAATGATTATAATATTTATTGTGAAGGAAGCTACTGCACCCCTTGTTGTTGTCAGTCTCAGCCAAACACAAGCTTCAACTTGCTACAATGGAGTGATGAGCCTGCCATTTGAACTGATGCTTTCCATCAGTTAAAATGGCAGCATAACCTTCGACATTAATCCAATCGGAGAGTTAGACAGATGTACCACCATATTGCTGAACCTGTGTAGTCCATTCAGGGCTGTGGAGAAGCTAAGAGGAATCAAATTAAATCAAAGCCATACTCTGCTTCACCCATTTTACCTCTTCCATCGTTGATGGGTCTCTCTCTGCACTTGTGCGAAAGACAAGGTTGGTTACCTTTGTCCACCCAACATAGTGGAGTGCTTTTTCATTCTACACGTAAATGGTTTAGGGGGTAACTGAACTATTACATTGTCTCCAACATCCTGTCAATGGAAAGGTGGTGAGAGCTCCTGATTGGGCTTACCCTGTGGCCCTCATTACTCACCATATATAGACTCCTACTCCTTCCCCTAACCAGTTAAATCTGTGGATTATTAACATGCTATGTGCGCTATACACTGCTCCTATGAGTGGGCCATTATTATTTCTTTGGCTGGCAATTGTCTTCAGACATTACACAGTCAGGCACATAAAACTACTGCACGTGCAGTGCCCCAGTTAGTGGCCTAGTTAAGAATCATCTAGGGGCCTGGACCGGCCTAAATGAGTCTCCCTGCATCTGAAAACAATACAGACACGTCTCCACGCTCTCATTATGAAGGGGAGAGATTCTTTCAGTTGCACTTCAACCAACCTGCTTTCCCTTCAACGAGTTGTTTGTTTTTCTCTCTTTCTCAACATTTTTCACTTTATTCCGTCTTCAAGTTTGCTTACCAGTGGTCCAATGGGGATCAGCGGGGCTTTGCTGGGATTTTCACCAGTGTTGCAATGAGGATCAAAGCCGAATGTGTTTGGACACAATTAATTCCACAGCAGACTTAGAAGAGTATAAATCCCTAGATTCCATGTGGAGGAAGGGATGGATGGCCCCTGGGAGGCAGCTGGCCGCACCAAGAGACAAGTCCTGGCAGTATAATGTCAATAGCGCTGACTCAGGAGTTCGTATGGCGCAGGCCCAGCCAGCAAGTGCTTGGCATGGCTCCCCGAAGGCCTAAAGCTCACAGACAAGGCGGGGGAGTGGGGGGTTGTTAGGGAAGTGCTGGTCTTCCAAATCAAACAGGAAAGCCTCCCTTCGCAGGTGCGGCTTTTGTTTTCAAGGGAGAGGGGCAGGGGTAGGCAGGGGTAGTAGGGAGACCGGGCCAGGGTCGGGCGGTGGAGGCACTCCTTTCTCGGTCCCCCCTTTCACAGGCAGCCAATTCGTTAAGGAGCCTTTGTGTTCCAGGGGGCTTGGATACAGTAACGGTTATCCAGTACGTACACTCCCACAAGTTTTGCTCAGAACGTATGACTCAAAACAAGGTTAGCGGCAATGCGTTGTCTCTCTGAATATGTTGGATGTTTTCTTTGGGAAACAGCAACCTCAATTGATGAGGTTACTCGGGAGCATATCACTCTCTCTTCACCTTTCTGTTTGTACAGTTTCCTCGTTTTTTTGTCTGTGTTAATTAAGAGGTACCCTGCTGAAACACATCCTGGTTAGCTGGCCAGTCAACTGCAGAAACACAACTCTGTTAGCTGCTCTGTTAGATGTAAAAATACAAGTGGGCCTTTTTGGGAGTAAAAATTGATTTATCCTTTTTTCTCTTACCCGCAAAAGGTTTTAACCCTGAAATATAAAACCCACACTTCTAACCACAACCTCTAACCCTTAGTTGCTAATTTTAACCATTAACCTAAACCGTAAGCCAAAAATAGCCTTTCTAAATCCATTCAGTGGCAATAAACCACATTATTGGATAGATTTATGGCACAGTGGAAAATTGTGCAGAGACAGCCTTTATAATGGTATTCTGATGCATTTTCATAATGCATTGTACTCAATGGCATGTCATGCTTTTTTTTTTTTTGCATATAAACTAGGAGCATAGAAAGAGCGATTATAAGGAAAACATGCCTTAAAGATTTTGCATCGATTTACTCAAGTAGTTGTCTCAACTAAAGTCCCAAAATCTCGCAGGCAAATAAATGCTGCCTTATTAGTTTTAGGTGGCCTTAAAAACATTATTTGTTATTAACAGTACATATATAATATTTTAGGCTACAGGCTTCCTCTTCAGCCAGTAAGGTACTACAAACCCTATCTGACTGATAGGTAATGCAGTATTTGTGTACTGAGGCAGCTATCTTTTGTCGCTGTCATTGCATGACAGACACCTTAATACATACTTAAAATTATATGACGTAAGCTTAGTATCCTTTAATAAAACATGCTTTGGAGATGACTGATATTACTGTATCGAACAAGAACACTCCATTCTTTAAATCCTGAAGCATTCTGAAAGGGACATCTAAATCGAAATATAATTGTAAGTGTATTTAATTGAGATGGTGTCTAATTCACGTATCCTCGGCAGAGCACCACGAGGACTGCTCCTGCAAGTCAGCCATTAATCTATGACCGACTGGTGCATTCACAGCATCTTAATGGACAACACATAGCAAACCAGTGTTCATATGCAGCAGTAATGTCAACCCTGCAAGGCAGATGAAGCCTGTTAAATTAAAGCAAAGTCTCACATGTACCACTTGATTCATTCACTAACATCCCAGGTTTTTATATTATTTTGTATGTAGCCGTAAGGCCATAAGTCTGTTTTTCTTCGCCTGTGTTCTGGGCCAAAGTTCTCAATAAGAAGCTGAAGATAAACCAGGCCTCCTTATCTGCACTGTCCTACTTCTGAGATTCTGCTCTATTTTAGGGATTTTCCTGTATTAGATTTACGTGTACTGTCCATGTGGCTATGAGCAATGTGCTGTGAGATGGGATGTCTGTCTGTGTACAAATGCCTGCTAAAAGCAGTGTGGATTGAGAGGAAAGTAGTCTGTTTGCTCCCGATACCTGAGTCGATAAGACCAGTGCACTGTTGAAAATGCTGTAATTGTTTTTGTTTTCGAGAGGGAACGCCCATTGTGTGATGGCTGCAGGTGGTAAAGAAATGTGTTAGTCACACGATTCTCATTTACAAAAACAGAATTCCCACAATATCAACCACTTATTCCAGCTCTCTGATTCCCGTCAATGTGTGCTTTGCATAACTTTGATCATCCAGGTTATTGTTGAGGACGTTCTTAGCCAGTAGCACACAAGAGATTGCGATGAGAATTGCTGGTAAAACTGTTTCCATTTATATGTACTGTTGTCAACACCGTTTCTCACAGTCTCTTTACAAGTCTCTGTCTGCATCCCAACCATTCCTCTGAAACGGGGCACATTTTCTTAGACAAATGTAGACATTCTTAGCCAATCCATTCAAAATACTGAGAAGTGGTAGAGAATTAGATGGATGCCTTGGTGGGAAGACTGCAGATGATTAGTCACACTTTCTTCTTGTTTTTAGGAACAGGAGGAGAACAAAGGTGCAACCAGCTGGCCAGAATATTACATTGACCAGCTCAATTCCATGGCTGCTGTAAGTAACAGATCCTTGCCGTCCCATATGGCTCTTTACTAATACATTCCCAAAGTTTGCGCGGAGCATTTTGACCCTAACCTGGAGGAGGCTTTACTATAAAATATTTGTGATTTCACTTTAGTGAGTTTAGTGAAATCACAATGGATTCAAATAATCAACTGTTCTGCTGTGCTGGGACTAAAGCTTTGGACACACTGCAACGTTGAAAGGCTAAATACCAGCTGGACGTTCTATTTGCTGTTGCTGCAGTGTGTTGTAGGGACTTGTTGCTCTTGGCAGTCCATACATTTTGTGTGTTTTTTCCCCCACATAGAATTCTGCAGCACTTGGCGGCAGGATGATGAATTAAAGAGTTTATATCAACTTTAACACTAATTTGAGACATTCCTTGATTCCAGTCTGATCAGATATTAAAAATAATGTGCAGCGCTCCTAAATTCTTAACAAAATCTTTACTTTCGAGGGGTTAGGTAGGAATTACTGTGCGATGATAAATATTGACAGCATAATTGCATCAGTAACATACAGAGAGCCTCTCTCAGTTTAGACAAGATCAAACCAGCCCTGAATCTGATCAAGTCTGCCTTCATGTTAGATTAAGATAGAAGTGCAGAGGACTGTCAGCATTTGAACTCCTGGCACATGCTCTGTTGATATGCTTTTTGGCAATAATATTATTGCACACTGAAGTTCTGGCAGGTGCGAGAGGTTCAAGATAATCTCCTAAATCAGATGGTGATATCTAGCACAGATATCAAAACTAAGGAGCAGGTTTTGATTCGACATGCCACATGAAGACACTGATCCAACTTACTCAGATATCCAGAGCGGCTCCTTTTGTGTTTGAGCCAAACTGAAACCTGGCACGGGTTTCCTTATCTGAACATCACGTTATACATTCCATATCATTCATTACAAAAGCCACTGAACACATAAATTGCAGACACATGCTGAGATGCTAGTTATAGGACCCAAACATGATGGGCAGTTCCTTTCTGTTACACATCCCCTGGCCGTTCCCTGTGCGTGATAAGCCCCCTAGGTTTTTAGCTGTCCATGTGAAAAATGTGTAGAGACATTCAAGCCCTGGGGAAGATAAATATTAATTTCTAATTCTTGCCCTTAATTTGAGAATTAGAATGAGCTAACATATGGAATTGTTTTCAAATTCATTATTTAGTACTTTTAGGAAATATTTATATAATGTATGTAAAAAAAAAAATATGTGAGGTGTGATGAAAGTATCAGGTTTAAGACTTTTTTGCTGATTTCTATATTAATAAATTTCTAACTAACTAGATTTACATTCACTGCTATGTATTTTCCATAAAAACTGGACTTGTTCAAACAGCTTTGGTAATGTTATGTTGCACAGAGGAAGACTCTCCTAGCTCTGGAGAAGGAAGATGAGGAAGAGAGGAACAAAACAATAGAGAGCCTGAAGACGGCTTTGCGGACGCAACCCATGAGGTGCACTGATTCTTGCACTTGTATATATACACACTACTGTATAGTGCATGAGTATCTAAAGGGCCCAACATGGAGTGTTAAAGGGGCCCTACATGTTGTATTAAAAGGGCCCTACGTGGAGTATTAAAAGGGACCCTACATGCAGCATTGAAAGGGCCCTACATGCAGCATTGAAAGGGCCCTACTTGCAGCATTGAAAGGGCCCTACTTGCAGCATTGAAAGGGCCCTACATGCAGCATTGAAAGGGCCCTACATGCAGCATTGAAAGGGTCCTACATGGAGTATTAAAATGGTCCTACCAAGAAAAATGGAAAACCTGCCCTACAAAAATTAATCTCTGAAGTCACACACACACACACACACACAGACATGCACATTTGTCAGATTACATCTGGCATCTGGATATTGCAAGTTTACCTTTTTGTTGGTGTCCTGTCTCCTCTTGACCCTCCTCAGGTTCGTGACCAGGTTTATTGACCTGGACGGCCTGACCTGCATCCTCAACTTCCTGAAGAGCATGGACTACGAGACAACCGAGTCCCAGATCCACACCTCGCTCATTGGCTGTGTCAAGGCCCTGATGAACAACTCCCAGGGGCGGGCTCATGTGCTCTCGCACTCTGAGAGCATCAACATAATCGCCCAGAGTCTGGCCACGGAGAATGTCAAGACCAAGGTGGCGGTGCTTGAAATCCTGGGCGCCGTGTGCCTTGTCCCTGGTGGGCATCGGAAAATACTGGAGGCCATGCTGCATTACCAGCGTTTCGCGTGTGAGAGGACGCGCTTCCAGGTGGGCCATAGGAGCAACATATACCCAAATTGAATTTTGGTTCGGTGTCATTTCATATTGTCACGTTAAAACTTGTGGCCAGGTTAAACTAAGGGTTAAGGAAGTCACCCTGTTATACAGTAGGTATTCGTTTCAGTGCTTTTACAAGATGCACGAAATACTGTAATGTTTCCTAATTACATCTGCCCTTTATTCAATGAGTGCGTTTTGCTGGTCATTTGTGTTGGTGGGTGCAGCACTTTAAACTGGCCGAAGTGGTAACTTTGTGTCTGCAGTGTCCATTTCCTCTGAAATAGGTTTGATATTTGGAGTAGCCTGTGGTGATGTCTTTTTAAGCACCTTCTCCCGTCTCCCGCCCAGACCCTGCTGAACGATCTGGACCGTAGCACGGGTCGGTACCGGGACGAGGTCAACCTGAAGACTGCCATCATGTCCTTTATCAATGCTGTTCTCAGCCAAGGAGCCGGAGAGGTGAAGTTATTTCCAGTCACCTCGCACCACACCTTTTATTCTGATATCAAACTCAACCTGCGCCTCCGTCTGACTTGAGTTGACTGACTGCTGCTTGTGTTGTTGTTGTTCCCAGGCCAGTCTGGAGTTCCGCATTCACCTCCGTTACGAGTTCCTGATGTTAGGAATTCAGCCAGTCATTGACAAGCTTCGCTCCCATGACAACCACACGTTGGACAGGTGAGTTGGACTCCTCTTCTTAATCACCGTCATTTGTGCCGATCTCTGACCGTGCCTTCACCTGTTCATTTCCGTCCTCTGTCCAGGCACTTGGATTTCTTTGAAATGCTGCGCAATGAGGATGAGCTGACACTGTCGCGGCGTTTTGAGTCGGTTAGTGAACTGTGGATTCCTGTTGGGTTCGTGCTCTCTGTCGCCAGTGGCGCTCAAAAAGAACAGCCTGTTCAATGTGTTCTCCCCTCCCCAGGTTCACATAGACACTAAAAGTGCCACCCAGGTTTTTGAGCTCATCCGAAAAAAGATGAACCACACTGACGCGTATCCCCACTTTATCTCCGTCCTGCACCATTGTCTACTCATGCCTCGTAAGTTCTCACATTGACCCCTCCCCCGGTCAGGAAGAATATTATATCTGTGACTTTGGCAGAGTATTATGTTTCTTAGTCCCAGTACAGGTGACTTGCTGTCGTCTGTCTGGAAGCTGTGTGTTTTGTTGGGCTGCGTGTGCAAATGTGTGTCTGTACACTTTAAATAATTGTTTACCTGATATGTCTGCATCCCTGAACAAGGTCCTCCCCTCCGTCCACACTCTGCATCCATATCGGTTACTACTGAGAGGCCTCTTCTCTCCTGCTTCTTGGCTGAGTCAGATGTGTTGGCTGACTCTGTTCACACTGTCCCCGCAGATAAAAGGAGTGGAAACACTGTTCAATACTGGCTGCTACTAGACCGCATCGTCCAGCAGATGGTTCTGCAGAACGACAAGGGTCATGACCCTGACGTCACACCCCTGGAGAACTTCAATGTGAAGAATGTGGTCAGAATGTGAGTGCTGCTCATGTAACCGCTTACAATGACAAGGGAGACAGAAGGATCGCCTTCTCCCAGAACTGTTTCTCCTATTCTTAGAAAAGGTATTTAGGAATTAAAAGTTTTGTCAGCTGGTTAGGTATGTAAGCTGTATTTTTTATTCCATTATAGTGCTGAGCTCCACTCCATTTCCAAAGGTTGTTTGGATGTCGTATTTGACATGAGTTCATCGGTTCTACAATCCTCCTGGAGATGATTCTTCACTTCATTAGTCTTTCTTTCTCGTTGTAGGCTGGTCAATGAAAATGAGGTCAAGCAGTGGAAAGAGCAAGCGGAGAAAATGCGAAAAGGTCAGTGTCATGTTTTGAGTTAATTCCTGACGAATCCTTAAGTACCACCCACATATTTAAACCTGTTTCCCCTCCCACCCAATGTGACATGCTTCCCCTTCGGCAGAGCACCATGAGCTCCAGCAGAGGTTTGAGAAGAAAGAGCGTGAGTGTGATGCCAAGACCCAGGAGAAGGAGGACATGATGCAGACCCTGAACAAGATGAAGGAGAAGCTAGAGAAGGAGAGCACAGAGCACAAGACAGTAAAGCAACAAGTGGCTGACCTCTCTGCCCAGTTACATGACCTCAGCTCTGTATGTACCCTTCAACTTGTCATAGTCACATACTTTTATAAACTTTCCGATTTATAATATACAATTGAAGTAAATTATTATAAGATGATGCCATATGATATAAAATTGAAAGTAAGTATTCAAATAAGAACAGAAATATTGTTAAGATTAGTGATGGTCCATATTTCCTCCGAACATTTCCAGAGACAAATCGCTAGCGTCCCAGGAGGTCCCCCATTCATCCCTGGGCCCCCCGGTGGTCCTCTCCCACCTCCGCCTCTCCCTCCGCCAGGAGGCATGATGCCCCCTCCAGCCCCAGGGGGTATGCCCCCTCCACCACCCCCACCCCCAGGTGGACCCCCACCTCCGTTTGGACGGCCACCCATGGGGGGGATACCTCCTCCGCCTGGGGCACCCTTGGGGCCCACCCTCAAAATGAAGAACATCCCCCAACCATCCAACCCACTCAAGTCGTTCAACTGGGCCAAGCTGGCTGAGGTCAGGGGGCGTGGGTTTGAACATGGTCATGTCCATTAGGCACCAAACAGTAGTAGACAGACTGAAACAGGGAGACCACAGACTTTTCCAATAAGTAAAAATAATTGTATTCTCTATTTTTCTAAACCGTTACACCCAGCACACAGTATTTTGTTTACTGAACGTTAGGGTTGTGTTATTCTAGTACACGTCATGCCTTGATGATAGACATATGCAGTAGATACCGATTACAGTATTGAAGGTTCTGAAAGCCGGGTTAGGGTTCATTTTAATCAGTCATTTCAGGAAGTGAACTAAACATTTCACCTCATTGATTGGAATTGCAGTTTGCAGTATGCTTTCTTGCGGATTGCTTTCTAAATTGCCTAAATGGAAATGACATCAGCCTGCTAAATGCCGCACCTCACCTTTTTCCCTACCCAGAATAAGCTGGAGGGCACTGTATGGACAGAGCTGGACGACGCAAAGGTTTTTAAAATCCTTGACCTGGAGGATATTGAGAAGACCTTCTCAGCATACCAGAGGCAACAGGTACTTTACTATGTCCAGGTGTTCTCTTTGGGTCTGCTGAACAAGGGAACATCCTCCAACCTTTTTCCTCATATTCCCTCTCTCATTAGAGAGAAATCCCCAATAGAAAACCTAACTCCATGCTGATTATATACAATAATATGTAGAGTAAAACCATTTTGTTTGGCCTACAGTAATATAATAAGTAATACAATATCTTGGCATGTAATAACAAATATAGAAGACCACTGACTTTTTGGACCAGAACATATTCCTTGTCATACACAGTACTTTGTCGGCATAGAACATTTTCATGATGGTAGAATAGCAATGTCAAAGATCATAAAGATCAGATGATGAAATGTAAATGTCTTATGTAATCTCTCCGCTCAGTGATTTCACAGGGATAATACACACAGATCACCATAGACCACCACAGGGATAATACACACAGATCACCATAGACCACCACAGGGATAATACACACAGATCACCATAGACCACCACAGGGATAATACACACAGATCACCATAGACCACCACAGGGGAAAGAGGGACTTTTGTGTTACAAACATTTATTGACAGTGGCCTTCGCCAGTGATGAAATTAGCTCCTGGGCTCCTTAGTTGGCACATAACCACAAAAAAGTGTTCCTCTGTTACTCTAATGTGACCACATTTTTTTTGCCTGTGATGGAAAAACACAACTAACAGCATCACATCAGAATCAGCTTGCACACACGCATGCACCAACGCAAGCACACACACCGTCCGTTTCACAATGACACCAAGCCCAACCTCTTTAACCATGTTCTATATCCCATCAGCCTTTGCTTGCCAATGAAGCCACACTCCCTCTTCACTCAGCACAGATGTTTGCTATGAGCTTGTTTCTGTTTGTTTGTTTTGGGGTGGATTCATCCCACTGCGCTATCATAATAACAAGCCCAGATCTTGCTTCTTGCCTGCATTCTAGGACTTCTTTATGATCAGTAACAACAAACAGGTGAGCTTTCATTTTCACACACAAAATGGTGTTGCGTTTTTCTTATTGTCCTCTTTTGCTTTTATTATCTTCTTGATGTCTTCATCCTTTTGAAGATATTTCTACCTTCAGTAGCCACATTACTTGAACTTGTGGTTTTCATAAATCAACAAGTGCTTTTTGTACATTGTGTTTACAAACTGTTTTCCACAAAAGATAGAAGCTTTCTTATTTTTAGATAGCTCTATATGTAAAAAATTATAATGAATTAAATCCACCCTCTCGTTATAAGAATGCCCTCTCGTTTGTTTATGTTGTGTGTAAACATCCAGATGATTGTGTATTTGTCCATCTGTTTTGGGTGTTCTTTGTGATTTTACTTTATTGTGGGTTTGTAATGTATTCTACTTAATGCTCCTACTTAAGATCCCTGCAATTCTGAAATGCCTCTCCTCTGAAATGCCTCTCCTCTGAAATGCCTCTCCTCTGAATGGCTCTCCACAGAAAGAGAGTGAGGATTCAGACTCCTTGAGCTCCAAAAAGGTCAAGGAGCTCTCTGTTATAGATGGACGCCGCGCCCAGAACTGTAATATCCTGCTGTCGCGGTGAGTGTCTGTAAGTCTTTAGTTCTAGGCTGTCACATCCAGGCTGGTCAATGGCTGTGGCCATAAACTGGGCCTCTTCAGATGACAGTAGTACTTCATATTAGTTCAGCAATGTCCTCAGAGGTGGATAGAGACATCTAGTGGCCATCTAGTAGCAGTTTTAGTGTGGACAGTTCAATTGAGGGATTCTGCCATTTGAATATTGTCAACTAGGTGGGGCTTCCTACTGGTCAAAGAAAGATCATATTACAGGTCGTTAACCGGTATAAGCCAATGAACAGAGCATTCCCTGATTAAAATAGTTTAAACACAGTATTAGATCATTGCTAAACCTTTCCATGTTGGTTTGATCAGGATTGTTGACAAACGACTCTCACTCTTATCCATAAAAATCTCCTCATGTAGGCTAGTCAACCTGTTAACCAATCTGTGTCTTGTTGGCTAAAGTACACATGATCACAGTGGCTACAATTACTATTTTACCTAACATTGGCAGAGTTGAATATCCAAAATAAAATTTTTGATCTTACTTTTCAGTACATGAAAACTTTTTCATGTGCACTATGTGATCACACACCACCCACATCTTTTCCACCAAAGGTCAGTTTAGTGGAAACACCAATGTTCCTAATTGCACAGTGTAGTGTGGGCTTTCATTTGGTGGTGCCATTTGGATCAAGACCATCCGGGGTTGGTAGAGTTTGTATCAGACAAGGGTTGCATTATTTCATTGTGCTCTAAGGACTCCTTGTAGTACACCTTGACCTACAAGTTCAGTTGTGATTCTTGGCCAGTAAAGGAATTCTCCTCCAAGCTTAAAGGTGCTGTTAAGTACTTCCTGGTTGAGCGGGCAGTGTGTTAATTAAACCAGCGTGTCACCCTCCCTTCTAAGCAAAGTAGATTAGACAATATGATCGCCATTTTTATTGTTCAAAAAGTGTGGAAGTTAATGCATTTCAAGGGTGTGGTGTTTTAATTTAACATTGGTTTGTGTTTATCAGGTTTCCAAGTAAAAATAATGTTTATACACACACACACACCAAGCTATCTCCTCTTACAAAGAGCTGTGACACAAAATCGTAGTTTAAACGTCATCCCTCACTCCTGCTATACTAATTTCATTTAATGGTGGGCTACACTGTATGGGGTTAGCAGTGCAGCTTTCAGCAGAGACCACCCATGCAGACATTCTCCCAAAGGGATTCAATGGAGTGCTCCACTCCCTGTTGTGTGGGTGCCCTCAAATGGATATGGCCAGATTCTTAAGGAGGAAATATCATCTGTGGAACTGCTGGGTAAAACCCCAGAGATGAAGATGCTCCAGTCTATGGTCATTTATGCTAGCAGGCTAGTAAGTAGTAACAGAAATAGAAATAAGAATTGGTATTTTGAAAATACATAGATTTCAATGTAAACATTTATTGAGGATTATTACGGAGTTCAGACATGCTACATTGAAGTTGCATGTACCACTACACTAACAGGGAAAAAATTGCCAGTTGAACAATATACTCTATGTTTCATTTCAGCAACAACCGTGTTTATACATCTTAAAGGACCATTTTAGTACGGGGTTTATATGAGTATTCTGTGCACATTCAGGCCACTATGTGTTCTCCAAGTTAGGTTCTCTAAAACAGGAACTGCTCTGGTCTTGTTTTCCCATCATTCCTGTTTCCTACTCAACTCTTTTTCTGGCAGACAAATAGGGCTGGCTTTCCAAGCGGTTTTTAAAGTGAGAACATGGTAGTGTTTCTCACTGTGGTCAGGAAAGATGGTTTTCCCGCAGTTTCCCTTTTCAGCAAGTTTAAGTTTACTGTGGCAGGATTAAGTTAATTTTGGTATTATCTATTTTAGTTGAGGCTTGGTTCCACTTTGCTCTTGACACTTAAAAGGAGAAAGCTGGGGAATAATCCAGTTGAATCTTACAAGTACTTATAAAACTCTGTCAATTGTATAAATATTATGTCAATTTCAGTGTGTTTAACATACCCATATATTTTTATTGAATAGTCAAGGGTTGTGGGAGCTGGGTAATTTAACATTGGCAGAGTTAATTACAGTTGAATTCAAATGTTGTCAAACAGTTCTAATGTTAATGGTGGTAGTTGGGTTTTCCTGTGCGTTGAAAGTGGCTGACACCTGCTGTGGTCTCGTTCCAGGCTGAAGTTGTCCAATGAGGAGATGAAGCGGGTTATATTGACCATGGATGAACAGGAAGACCTCCCTAAGGACATGTTGGAGCAGGCAAGTCTATGGGACGATCACATGGGATTTTAGATGGAAACTTGTAAAACATATACTTCTTAAAGAGAAGATACAATCCAGCACACGTGTAATCTTTATAGTCCCAATTTCAGGTGGGCTGTCATTTTCTTTACCTCTGAAAGTCGATTACAGTTTCATGGGCATGGTACAACTTGATGTTTTAGAAGTACAATGTATGTGTCAGTACGTGATGCAGAGAGTTGTCGTTGTAACATACTGTAGCAGGCCTCAGTAAAACACCTACAATTCACTTTTCTGTCCTGTTCAACCAATCTGGGGATTTCTTTACGAGGAGTTAAGATGAAGTGTTGCCTTGTTAACTGTCAAAACCATCAAGTGTCACAGGCTCTCTACCTAAAAAAAACTGAATTTCCACTTGTCATGGACACTGAGGGGGTTGTCATTGAAGTGTTTAGCTACTACTTATGTTGCCAGTACCTGTCCCTTTAATGGCATTTCTCCTGCCCAGATGCTGAAGTTTATTCCAGAGAAGAGTGACGTGGACCTTCTGGAAGAGCACAAGCATGAGCTAGACCGCATGGCCAAAGCTGACCGCTTCCTCTATGAAATGAGCAGGTACTATGAGCTGCAAGAGGATTAAATAGATTTGATCAAAACCAACTTGAATTTAATTCATACAGTGTTTTCTTTACAAAATACAACCAACTGGTGACAGTCAAGGATTTTAACCTGAACACCCTGTGCCATTTTAGCTCACTTAGCAAAATTTGGCATTATCTTGGTGAGTTAACATGAGTCTTGAGATCTCAGGAATGCTAATTTAGTCATATTACAAGCAGAAGATATTACAAAATACATGATGTGTAAATGTACTCTAAAGGTGATTCAGATCCCTGTGCATTGTATATCTGATCCTAATGCACAAGAACTAATTGAAATAATTACATTGATTATTCCCATCACTCCTTCAAAACCAAGAAGGTCCCATTTTGAGCAAGCAATGTTTTGTTTTATTTGGTCTCAGAATGGAGTGGTGTGGTATTATGGTATTATGGTGTGGTATTATGACAATGTCAATCTCATGCTTTATTCCGTGGTACGCACTGTTGAACAAAGAGTCTGCTGAATCCATTTGAACACAGACACAGGGAATTTCCTTGCTCAGACCACCCACACTAAAGGCAGAGTTTTCTCCTTGGCAGTTGTTTTTAACAACATTTGATAGCTCTCCAACTGTGGCAGAGCAGTAGTAGAGCCCAGTAACTAGATTTGATATGACTACAACGACACTGTTCATCAGTATTTTTCTAATCCCAAACCAGAAACAGGTTGTAGCCTCATAACCACCTATCACGTCCCAGTCAGTGGAAGCGCCAAACAAACAGAGTGCAGGTGTCCCTGGAAAATCCACTTCTACTTTATTAGATACTGTTAAAATATATTGTTTCACAATGCCTTTCCCCCATCCTGTGTTTGTCAAGGGGCTAGAGGAGTGGGATGCTTCGTTCCAGGAACTGACCCAAAATCTCCAACCAATCTGAAAGTAATATTTTAGTTTCTGAGAGCCCAGTTGCCAAGGCAACAGCCCCCTTGGCACCTGCTTTAGGAGTTCAGCCAAAGGAGTTCCTTGTGTTTCTATGCCCTCCATCAACAATCCGTTTGGATTGTCTTTTGTCGACTGCCTTGTCAGCCAGCACCGCATTGGATATCCCATCATATCATTGGTGATGAGTGCTTCTTCATTTTTTTCTCACTTAGCAAACAATTTCTTGCCATGAACCAGGCAATATATCATCCCATATCTGACCTTTTTTATCCTCCTTTCAGAACTCCTTCAGCAATTTGTTTTCCTGCTAATAATCATTGTCTCTGTTTCTCTTCCTTTTTTGCTTTCAAAGGATAAACCATTACCAACAGAGGCTGCAGTCGCTGTACTTCAAAAAAAAGTTTGCAGAGACAATTGCCGGAGTCAAACCCAAAGTAGATGGTGTGTATGAAGATGTGGGGTCCACTTTATTCCCACGTGAATTACCTCATTCAACAGTTCCGGTATCTCCTTATGTCCTTCTTCCCTCCCCAGCTCTCATCAAAGCTTCCAAAGAGGTCCTGCACAGCCGCAATCTGAAGCAGCTGCTGGAGGTGGTGCTGGCCTTTGGTAACTACATGAACAAGGGCCAGAGGGGCAATGCCTATGGCTTCAAAGTGACCTCGCTCAACAAGATCGCTGACACCAAGTCCAGCATAGACAAGTAAGAGGCAGAACTAAGATTTCAATGTTTCACGTTGGGTTCTATAGGGTGATGTCATTTGAGAACGTGTGCTCCATGCGATGGTGTGTCTTCTATCTCCTCCCATACAGGAACATCACCCTCCTCCATTACCTGATCACCATCCTGGAGAAGAAATACCCCAAAGTCATGATGTTCCAGGAGGACCTGCGGAGTGTGCCGGAGGCTGCCAGAGTGAAGTAAGTCAAGGATCCAAAAGACCCCTCACATTTATCAGGGTACCTTGTGGCCTGTTCTCAAGTCTTTATTGTTTTTTGAGGTCTGACCGACCAGTAGTGTTTTAATATGCTGTGTGGGTTGTGCAGGGTGAATTAAAACCCCAGTTTACAGTACAAAACTGTAAACTGGGATTTTAGGGAACAGTTTTGAAGGTTACCATAACGTTTGCCTTAGTGGTATTATTGGTGAAATTCAAATCACAATGTCTCTTCAGTTATTTTTCTTGTATTTTGGCCACATGTCCCTCAGTATTCAGACACTTAATATGCTAAGTCAATTTGCACATTACTTGACACAATGTGACTAAGGGCTTAGGTGCCACTAGCAATAAACAGTCTAGAGACAGAGAACATGCAAGGATAGCACATATACACATAAAGAATATAGGGTAACACTTTATTTGGAGAGTTCCAAAAGTGTGCCTGTAGATGCTCTACAGACATTTTTCAGATTGTCTACTGACTACCTATGTACTAACCCTAAACCTTATCTATATCCTAACCCAAACCTTTATTCCATCCCTAAACTTAACCCTGAAACCTTGTTCTAAACCTAACCTTAAACTTAGAAAGCGGTTGTTTTTCAACTGATAGTTTGTTTAAAGTTTGTTGAAATTCTGTTGATAGCACTACTATATAGAGAACAATGGGAAAATGGGAAATTGGGAATATCAAAATAAAGTATAACTAAATATAGACTAGATACTACCATGAACATTGACCTATAAATGGAGGGGAAAGTGAGCGTACATCTTTACAGAACAATAAAAAATTGCCTTCACGGTTCCTTGTCCTTGAGGCGTGTAGGTCCTTGATGAAGGGCAAGTGACAGCCTGTTTTTTCCGTAGACTATTTGCTGTGATTTGCCTGCAGTGGGCAGTCACAGGTTCAAACCAAAACTGTTTCCGAATATTCCGTATTCAGCCTAAACAGCAATAAACTGAGTGTTGAGCCCCTCACGGAAAGTATCCACACATATGCTTTACACTTCAGTCTGGACATTTTCTTAGAAAAGTTAGATATGTTTGTCTAAATTCCTGACAAGAAATCCCACTGAAAATCTTTTATTTATTTTTTTAAGAGCCTTTCACAGTTTTACACATTCTATCAGCAATTGGTTTGTTTGTTTTTGGTGTAAAAAAATATATCTATAAAAAACGATGACATTCCAAACCCTATTTGAACATCAAGAAAATAGAAGGCATGCAGAATGCTTAATGGACTTATACATTGTGTAATAATGCCCTATCCTGACTAGCACATAGATTTTTAAACAAATCGAACAGGGAACAAAGTGCTGCCTTCTGTTGAATTGTTCGAGCCAAAAGGTTTGGCCTCCCCTGAGCTAGCTAGACACTAGCTAAGTGGGTGGGGATTGGGATTAAAAAGATGCCAAAACATTAGCTTAAAGAAAAGTGACAGGATGAAAGGCAGAAATTATTAGTGCTGAGCCTACAGTGCTTTTATGGTAAATTTCTTCTAAATGCACTGCTCTGAATAGCATCACTTAAGGTGGTTGCCATCCAGTGTTAGTGGAAATGAATGGAGTTAAAAGCCAGATAACAATCTAAAAAGCTGGATCAAGGAGTGGGAGACTACGAAGTGCATTGCACTTGCTGTGGACCTGAATGTCTCTCTGATTCCGACTGACCAGCTGAAAACACTTTTCCTCTCTCAATAACAACTAAACCGCTTCAACTCCCAGATTACCTTCCATCCTGACTTTAACGTTTATTTTCATTTTTTCCCAAGTTACTTTTTTGCGCTGTTTAATGTAATTATGCTTTTAGCTGAAAAGTGTGGCCTACATAATACAAATACATATTTATTATTTATGAACAGTAATTATAATAACAAAGAACTGTAAATGACAAAAACACCAATATGTGCAACACCAACAGTGGCTTGGCTGCCATAAAAAAAGCATGTTTACCAAAATTAAAACATACCGCTTCTATGAGCACTACCTCCAGCTTTGATGATGCTAGTATCATTGCCTCCCCACTGTTCTGTTTGATCATGTATCATGTTCTCAGTGTAATAATGAGATGAGGTTGAGAGGTATTGTGTCTGTCACGGAATGGGCTATTTTTCTGCTGGGTGTCAGTCCAGGCATGCTGCACTGAGCCACTGTGTTTGTGATTGGACAGGTTACACACCACAATGCTTCAATTGTAGGTATCTGAAGTAATTGGCTGTTGTGAATGTAAAAACGCGCACAAGCAAACGCTGATGTCATTCACGTGGCTGTGTTGTCGAAATCTACAAAAGCATATTTCTTCTATTCGATCGTAGAGCAGTGTTATTTCCAGTTGTTACCAGTCAAAGGCCCAAGCTGTGGTGGCGTTTGTTTCCTCACTAAGTGACATGTCAAGTGTTCTGTGGTTTTGGATGCCTTGAAGGGCTGGCAGTGGGCACTCCTCCATTGATCATTAGCTCCCTGTATCTTCTTATGCATGATTTTTTTTTGTGTGAGATCTGAACAGTTGTTGAATGAAGCTTTGCAATTGAAGGAGCTCTATTGAGCTGTTTCTGTCTTGATCTCTCTTTCCCTGTCACTGTAGCATGACTGAACTCGAGAAGGAAATCAATAACTTGCGCAGTGGCTTGAAAAACGTAGAGAGTGTAAGTACAGTAATTGGCCCGGTCATTTCTTTTTACGATCCTCACATTTCCCTCCTGTTTTGCTTTTCCTTTTTCTTTTGGTCTTCATAGTTGTTTTAGGAGTTCCTTGTATGTCCTTGTGTGGATAAAGTTGTGCTTGATTCCAGTCAATTAAAGTCAACTGCATTCTAATTCTAATATTCCTCAGTGAAAGGTTTTGAAGATAATTTCAAAAATAATACCTGTAATCAGTACTAACCCCCTTGTGGACTGCCCTACCAACTACTCAACCAATGTTCTCTCAATTACCACTGTCAAACAGTCCACATTCTTGTTACACAAATAAGACTGGAATTCTAGCAATGTTGCTGCTATGTGTTAAAAGGTAATAAGGAAATAATGGATGACCAAGCAGACCGGTAATTGTTTTTCCTCTCTGCTCTCTCACCCATGTTTGATCTTTCTCTTTCTCCCTTTTGATCTGTAAGGAGTTGGAGTTTCAGAAGAAGCGACCCCAGGAGGTGGGCGATAAGTTTGTGTCAGTAGTTAGCCAGTTCATCACTGTGGCCAGCTTCAGCTTCTCGGATGTGGAGGATTCTCTGACAGAGGCCAAAGAGCTGGTAAGTGTTTGTGTTTTCATTGGGCTATGTGGAAGTCTGAGAAGTCGAGTGTGTGTGTGTGTGTGTGTGTGTATATATACACAGCCAGTTGTATAGAAGTTGTGTGCAGGTTTGGTGCATTTGTTTTCAGGCCTGCGTGACCTCTGGCCACCCCCTATCAGGGGTAACGATAAGACAAGAACACGGCATGGCTTTCTTACTGGTCAGAAGGAAATGCTGGCTCCGGCTCCAATTAAACTGGAGCATTCTTGTATAACATGCATAACAGTGCTCTTTATGAATGTGAGGTGGTAAGTATGTTGAGTTGAGGTGTTAAGTATGTTGAGTTGGCACAGTGCGTATCCTCAGGTCGCAGAACAGTAATGCCGAGCCGGATACACACCCAAAACAGACCCCAACATGTTCTTGCCACAGGCACCTACGGCTTCACACGCGCCGTATGTCAACAATAAACTTGCATCAAAGGAATTGTGGGAAGAGCAGGAATTGTGGGAAGAGCAGTCCCCCCCACCCCTTTTCAGGGAGGCGGCACAAGGCTGGGGGGTGGTGCCCCAAATGTCACCCCGTACACGACAACAAACACACACTTTGGTTATGTGTGCCCCAGACCCAGTTCACCAGCTGTAATCAGTAGCAGATGAAATGAAAGTTAATGAGGGCTTCAAAGCCTTGCTGCTACCATTCAGCCACCAAGGCGGCAGGACATGACTACTAGCAAAACAGAACCCAGTGCCACCGCAGTCGCTATATTAGCCCTAACATTAAATGGCTTCCTGGCTGCTGTTAACACTTTGTTAATAGTATGAAAGAAGTACTACTGCAGACTCGTTAATGGTCGTTTTATTCTTTTAGACTAAGCACAGTTCTCAATTTCCACAAAAATTAACTGATGGTCTGGACCTTTGTCCTTTTTTTTTTAAAGCTATTCTCCTTAGTGGTGTGTATTGGGTGGATGTTCTGTGTGTGTGAACGTTGTTGTGGTTGTTGAATAAAACACTGTCTGTCTAGTAGCTGTTTTTGTGTGGTTTTTTTTGGTCTGTCTGATCATGTGTTGGTTCGTTGCCAAGCCTTAGCACTCACTTTCTAATAAACAGTTTGGTTGTTGATTGTAACATCACTGGTAAAAGCAAAGGTATTTGGACTGTGACCATTTTGGATTTTAAATGTTACGACAACTCTGGCAGTAAAGTGTTGACTGTCAGATTCAGTTGAAAGGGAGTTTCATCCATATCAAATTAACCATTTCAAAACTACAGCACGTTGTGTAAATAATCCACAAAAAAAACACATTTCGGGGTCCAAGTTAGTTTTGTATAAATTATGTTTTGGCCATGTTCAGTGGTTCCCAACAAGAGATTCCAGAACCTTTGGGGCTACAAAGAGGAGTGATGTACCATGGACTTACTAGGAACATTACTGAGAGGTTACTTCAGTGTGGACAGAGCAGAATTCATGTTAGGTCAGGAGTCACTGGTATTGCTAATCTCTTCTCAATTCCACAGTTTGTGAGGGCGGTAAAGCATTTTGGTGAAGACGCTGGGAAGATGCAACCGGATGAGTTCTTTGGCGTCTTTGAACAATTTCTTGTGTCATTTGCTGAGGCGCGTCAGGAAAATGAGAATATGCGCAAACGCAAGGATGAGGAGGAGCGGAGGGCGAAAATGGAATCTCAGGTATGTATAAATCTAATAATAATATCCCCCGAAAATGTATAAAAAACTGCCTTACACAATTATTGGCATCCTTGGTAATTATGCAGAAAGACTATGATTTTTTTTTTTTTTATTTCATCGTGCTTTTACATTGTCTCCACCAATAATGACATTTTATATTACTCCAGATATGTCTCCAGGGCATTTTGCAGATTAGGATTTCAACATTTTCATCTGTATTTATTGTAATTTATGTACAGCAATCAGATAAAATACTTTGAGTGTGTCGTGCACAGAGCACTTGTACATCAGCTCTTTTCATCAAGATATTGAGCTGTAAATGACACCACTGCTGGTACAAACCTGGAACACAGGCCAATTTGCCTGTGAACACTTAAGGCAAAAGTTAGGACAATATGCAGAAAGTGATAATGAAAATGGTGGGATTGATTCTGGTTGACAGGAGGAAATGACATGCTTTTCGCTAACGTCTTTTTCCTCCCCACTTCTCGCTTTCCTGTGAAACATTCTCTCCATATTTCTTAGCTAAAGGAGCAGAGAGAGAAGGAACGGAAGTCGAGGAAAGCAAAGGCGTATGGTGAGGACGATGGAGGAGAGTTTGATGACTTGGTTTCGGCGCTGCGCTCCGGCGAGGTCTTCGACAAGGACCTGACAAAGATGAAGCGCAACCGCAAACGCATCAACAGCCAACCAGATACTGGCAGGGAGAGGCCCGTCACCAAGCTTAATGTCTGAGAGGCCACCCTGCATAGACCTCTATCCTATCATCAGCCCACTGCCCATCTCACAGGCCTGTCAACTCAGCCAACCAAGTCATCCACAGGCTGCTTCATCCCTCCGTTTGCTCTATACTGTCATCCGGTGGCAGACATTGGGAGTGTGTGTCTTTAGCCTCAGAGAAACGTAAAACCACGTTACACTATAAAGTTTTTAAACATGTTGACACATTTCAGACAGCTGGCATTGGAGGTCTCAAGGGGGAGCTGCTTTTATTGGGGACTGGGCAACTATGTGATGATTGGAGCAATCAATGAATCTGACACAGAATAGTGAATGTTGTTAGTTGGTCTGTTGTTTTACCCCAAAGATGAAACAGAACAATTAAGCAGACAGAGTTTAAGGTGGAAGTAAATAATCAGAAACAGGAGGAGGCCTCTGACAAAGCCTGTTATTTTGTCTTTCAGAAGATGTCAAAATGGGAGGACAGAATGGTGACCCTTTAGCATAGGTAACCTGGACTGCTGTGAAAGTCATAGTCTATCTGCGCAGAACTTATCTGATATATACACCACCTTTAAAGCCCATGTAACCTGTGTTGTACTGTAGGTTTGGCTTGAATTGAGCTGCTTCAGTGACATTATACCTTCTTAAAATGTTTATAAAAATATAACCCCTCACTCCTTATGAGGGAGAAAAGAGCGGGTTCTGAAGCATGATCATTAAAAACTTGCTAAATCATCACCATACTTATACAGACTATTCATGCTGGGTCCATACTTGCAAACATTTGAAAGAGTTTAAGTTCAAGGTTTAGTTTAAGCATCAGCCAATTGTTGAAGTAGGTGCATTTGATCAATTTCAATCAGTTATTTCACTTACTCTGAGATCTTTAAGTAGTGCTTCCTTGCTCTGGAAGAGCTGTAGCTTGTGTGTAAAGACATGTAACTTTGCTTTGTGGATTAGCAAAGAAATGATAGTTAGGGTACATAGCTAGACACTTGAATTTCTGTTTTGTTGGTTTTTCCACTCTATGATGTTGAAATAACTGTTTATATTTTTGATTGGTGAAAAATGATATTGCCTCTTTAGTGCAAGTGTTTAAAAGAAATGTCAGTCTCTTTAGGTGGGCTAAAATATTTAGGTTACATTGTGATCTGATGGACAAATGACTGGTCTGTGGTTGGTCTGTGTAAGTGGATGAACTCTAGACCATCCCATCCACTATATACAGTAGCAGGGCTGTGTAAGTAATTATATTGACAGGCCCAGGAAAATACATTTTATTTTCATTATATAAACATAGAGTTGATAAGACATACAGTGAATTTAAAAATAAACTGAGAATGTGTAAGCACTTTGTGACAACTGCTGATGTAAAAAGTGCTTTATAAAATACATTTAATTGATTGATTGACATACTGAATTCCTTCTCGATAAAAGCACATCCATGTTAAAGGATATGCAAAAATTTGATAACATGCAACCACATTGACCATTTTAATTGGATGATGCTTAAACTTAACCTTGAACTTACACTTTTTCTAATGTTTACAGTGCAGTGAAAGTGCCCCTGTGATAAGATGAATTATTTTGACATATTTGGGCAAATTGATATTAGATATTTATTTCAAGGCTTAGGTCAACATTTAATTAAAATGGGCAGAAATGCAAATACCATGTGCCCACTACTTAAGTGTGTACATTTTATCATCCAATCTAAACTTTGAATTAGGTGAACCCAAATGTTTTAAAATGATTGGAAAGAAATGACTGATGTTTACCAGAAAACCCTTGGGTGAAGAACAAGTCTACTGGACAATGTGCTCTGAATAGACTATGTCAAAGGTAGAGTTGGGCCGCAATGCCAAACATCTGGTATGGTGAAAACAAATTCCTGCCTTTCAAGAGAAGAACCCCATACCAACTGTTAAGCATAATGTTGGGGAATTATGGCCTGGCTAGCTTCCAATCATCTAGTCAACCAGGAATTCCATATTGTACCAGAGAATACTGGAGGAAAATGCAAGCATGTCTCTTTAAAAGCTGAAATTGAGATTCAACAGAATGGCTCATAAAATACACATGTAGGCTTAGGGAATGGCCAAGAATCAGAATATGTCCTAATATGTCAACAACAGAACCTGTAGTCCTCAAGCCTGGGGAAGTGCTAGTTGGCCTATTGTACATATGTAATTCACTTGTTCACCCAGGTCTGAATTACTCCCTGCTAACAGTGCTACAATGAAGAGCAGCAATACTCCAGATCCCAAGGCCTTGAGTTGACAACCAATGGAATAAACTTGTCAGGGCAGGAACTTCTCAGAATTGTGTGGCCTCACAGTGTTCAATAGCAGAATCTTTGGGTAGATTGAAATATACAAGAAACACATTTTTTATGGATTGTTGTTCAAACAACATTTGGACAAGAGAATTGAATACTATTGGAAGATGTATTGATGATGTATATAATTTTCTTTTTGTTTGTGTTAGTAATGGTGATTTTGTATGTATGGGGAGATTTGATAGATTATTAATGCCCAACATAACCAAGGATGTGGGTGAATGATTACAGGACAGAAACAAATGTTGTTACATTAGACACCTGCTAATGGAAGTTGACCTTAACCATGCAGATGTTTTGCCATTTCACTAAACTGTGGACACTAAAAATAAACACAAACATTTAAAATGCTTGAGATTGAAAATCTTTATACTGTAGTTGGCTTTGAATGACGGAAAACTGGTTTAGGTTCAGTGGAGGCAGGTTTATTTCTGGGGGTATTATGTCTTTACGGTCCTGGCCGAAATGTCCACTGTTTGTTTTTGTAGCACTTCTGAGTTTCACCATTGTGGCAAAGGCAACTAGTTATTTGGCTAAAGTGCCCTTGAACTTGGTTTAAACTTGTAGTTTATGACGCTGTTTACTTTGACAAGGGCCCTGGATAAGTGGAAGTAAAATGGCTCCATAACATCAAAGATCCACCACCATATTTTATCGTGGGAATAAGATTATTTTCCAACCCTCCCCCAGGTATGTGTGGCCAAAGAGCTAACATCTTATTCAACCGACTAGAACACCGTTCTCTCATCCAAGTGCTTAGGATCTAGGCAAACTTCATGCACTTAAGTTAAAATCATTACAAATAGCATATTGAAATTGAATTTGTGTTTAAATTGTAGACTTAAAGATTAAGTCTAAGATTTATCCAAGTTGTGTAACTCTGTGATTTAGAGTTGGTTTTGTTAGTTTAGTTAGGGGAAAGAAATGTATGCTGTGGCTGCAGATCCGGCTTTTGACTTCTGATTAAAAACGATCTCTGGCCTTAAAGATCCAGAAGCTTCAGTGCATTTATGCACATCATGTTCTGCACATTTCTTTACTGTCAGTACTGTTTACCTAGCTGTGGTCTGCTTGCACTCCCCCTTAAAATATCTGCTGCTGAACACTCTGAACACTATCTGCTGCTGAACACTCTTCATGTTTCCCTCAGAATATGACTGACATAATAATCTACTTTACAATATTATATTTCTGAAGAGCACACATAAACCCCATTGTCTTTTTCACCACAAATTTCCAATATATTTATACTGTGTACATTGTTTCAGCCAAACAGTGCCTGTGAGGTTTACACTTATTTCCTTTTTTTTGTCTCAGATGCATTTAAATTAGGATTTCTTCCACTTACCGGCATTAACAAACCATATGCCACACTTAAGGTGATGATTCTATTATTGTGAAATGAAAATGTAGAATAGTGGCAAGCCCTCCCTTGAATCCAGTTTGAAAAATATATTTAAGTATCTGTCAAAAACATTGATGTTTGACAAAACAAAAATGCTAATCATTATGCTTGGTGCAACCCCAACATGACTCATCTTTGAAGAATACATATTGTACTGCTCAGTGACCTTGCAGAGTTTGCACATTGCAGAACCCTTCCGAGGTACCAGGCCATGCCAAATGAACCCGCTCACTGCAACACCCACGTGGACAGCAACACACAAAAACCTGACTGCCACCCCTTCAAACACATCTGTTAGAATTTCATATGTGAATTCTCCACATCCCAGGAATTCTGATATTGTTGCACCAGCAAACAGACTCCAATAACATTTCCTTAAATGTCTAAAATCTTGGTTTTAGAAAATACTGATTGTTATAATACATTTTAGGATTCTTAATGTTGCCACAGACTCTCAATCAGATACTTTTTGAGACAGACAAAATGTCAACAAAGTAACATATAGCAACATTAGAAGGGCTGTTCCCATATCTCATAAAGCAATAACATCCCTTTAGGAATTCATCTTTCTTTTACAATAAAACATTTGGTGAAAGAAAGACCATTTGTATAAAACAAAATGCATGACGTGCAGATTTAATCAGTGAGTACTTTCTAATTCTTTCAGCGCATTGTAAACTCTCACAAGATGAATAGTATTAGTTTAAAAATGTAGCCTTTTTTTTTTGTATTATTTGAATATGGTCCTCTGCTTTGGGTGATGAGACTCAAAAGTAGACAATGGTGGCTGCTACTACTTCAGCAGGAAACCAAGTTGTAGCTTGTCGTCACTTTCTTGAACAAAGCTGGCCACACCAGTGTAGTGTGCTTGGCCCGCCACCTCAACCACCACAGCCTTGAAGTCTCCACAGGTGGTCTCCTGGCAAATTAGAGAAATGTCACTGGGTACAGTTGATATAAGAAGTCTACACACCCCTGTTAAAATGGCAGGTTCTTGTGATGTAAAAGAATGAGATAAAGATAAATCATGTCAGAACACCTTTAATGTGACCTATAATGTGAACAATTCAATTGAAAAACAAACTGAAATCTTCGAGGGGGAAAAATACAAAACGTGTGCACTAATACTTTGTTGAAGCACCTTTTGATTTGATTACAGCACTCAGTCTTTTTGGGTAGGAGTCTATTAGCATGGCACATCTTGGCATGGCAATATTTGCCCACTCTTCTTTGCAAAAGGGCTCCAAATCTATCAGGTTGCGAGGACATCTCCTGTGCACAGCCCTCTTTAGATCACCCCACAGATGTTCAATTGGATTCAGGTCTTGGCTCTGGCTGGGCCATTCCAAAATGTTAAACTTTTTCCTGGTGAAGCCATGCTTTTGTGGATTTGGATGTGTGCTTTGGGTCGTTGTCGTGCTGAAAGGTGAACTTCATATTCAGCTTTCTAACAGACGCCTGAAGGTTTTGTGCCAAAATTGCCTGGTATTTGGAACTGTTCATAATTCCCTCTACCCTGACTAAGGCCTCGGTTCCAGCTGAAGAAAAACAGCCCCAAAGCATGATGCTGCAACCATCACTGTGGATATGATGTGCTTTGGGTGATGTGCAGCGTTGTTTTTGTGCCAAACATATCTTTTGGAATTAAAAAAGTTAAACCTTTTTCCCACATGCTTTTCGGGGACTTTGTTTTTGCAAACATCAGCCAGGCTTGGATTTTTTTCTTTGCAAGAAAAGGCTTCCATCTTGCCAACCTATCCCATAGCCCATTCATATGAAGAATACAGGAGATCGTTGTCACATGTAGCACACAGCCAGTACACATCTTCTCGTCTTTTCATCAATTTTGGAGGGACGTCCAGGTCTTGGTAATGCCATATTTTCTCCACTTGATAATGACTGTCTCAACTGTATTCCATGGTATATCGAATGCTTTCGAAATTCTTTTGTTCCCTTTCCTGACTGATATCTTTCAACAATGAGATCCCTCTGATGTTATGGAAGCTCTCTGGGGACTATGGCTCTTGCTCTGAGATGGAACTAAGAAAATGTCAGGAAAATCCTATTAGAACAGCTGAACTTTATTTGTGATTAATCAGAGTCACTTTAAATGATGGCAGGTGTGTGATGACTTCTATTTAACATGAGTTTAAATGTGATTGGTTAATTCTGAACACAGCCACCTCCCCTGTAATAAGAGGGTATGTACACTTATGCAACCAGGTTATTTTAAGGTTTTTATTTTTCATTTTTCCCCCTCGAAGATTTCAGTTTGTTTTTCAATTGAATTGTTCACATTATAGGTCACATTAAAAGTGGAAAAAGTTCTGATATGATTTCTCTTTTCTCATTCTTTTACATCACAAACACTTGGCTTTTTAATAGGGGTGTGTACATTTTTTATATCCACTGTACATTCCCGGTAGACATTTTTATGAAAATCTGCACAGATCATCCAACTAAGTTATCTTAACATTGTGTATGCCAGGACTCACCAAAAAGATAAAATCTGGACAGTAAAATCTGACAGTTCTGATCACATACATTTCTTTAGCTAGTCACGTAAGGAAAATACTATTTCCACATAGGGGTTAGGTTTTGGATAAACTGTACAATTGAGGTTATTTTAACAGTAACAATCGGGGTAGGTGTAGGCATAAAGGCATAGGGTTAAGGGATAGAGAAATTTGAAAATCAGTTTGCTGGTCCCCACATGAATAGAAAGGAAAATCTATGTGTTTGTGTTTATAGCTAAAAGTCAGCAGCTCCCTAAGGTCACTTGAAATTGATACTGCAAAGACAGTCTCCCCATGCATGCTCTTTTTTTGCTCCTTTCCAACAACAGAACAATCAAGGGTGTATGGTATACAGCGTTCTAGTCTGAAATGAGTGTTAACATACAAAAATCATACATTTTAGAAATCAAGGTGTTGATGAAACAAAGCTTAATTGAAAAATTCCCTATTGTTTTAAGAGGCATAAAAGGATATTTGAGACAGCCCTAGTACCTGAACAGCTTTGCCAGTGAACAGAGATCCTGTGGCCCCACTCTGGAAGCTCCTGGTCTGGTTCAGTTTGATGAGGCCTTTGTGGTACTGGAGAGCCACACGGGCAGTGACCCCTGAACCGGTTGGGCTTCTGTCCACCTAGTCCGTGTGACGCCAAGAGAAGGGGGAAAAAATCTGCCGATTTGAAATTCAGTTTTATAAAGTATCCCTGCAAATCTCAATTGGTGCACTGCCTCGTCCTAAAGTTGATCAGATGTTTAATTCAGTAAATAGTTTCCTACCTATTAGGGATGGCTCAACTAACCCTTGGGCACAACGCCCCACCACCTTACAGTAGCTTCTGGGCTACTGTTCCCATGACCACAGCTAAAGTTTGTGTTTGTACCTGGGCATCTGCAAACACACATATGTTGGCAGTCGGCTCTTCAGAATAGGCATCTTTTCCGTCTGTGAGGATGGTGCCATAGAGGAAGGCTAGATCCTCACTGGCTGGGTGGTGCAGTTTCACCTAGGGAGCCACACATTCACAGGGTTACTCATTGACGGGATTCAAGACAATGTGGTAATAAACAGACATGCTCCTTGCCTGTAATTTCACGGCGTTGGTCACAGCAGTAGCTACATCCACCAGATCCCTGGTCCTGGACTTACTGACGCTCAGGCCAAATCTTTCTGCACTTACAAATGCGTAGAATGCTCCTCCGTAGCTTATATCCACAGAAACATTACCATGCCCGGTCAATGCTACAACCACATCTGGAAAAAAATAAAAAGAGAAGATGTTAGCCACAATGAGCAAGGTCAACCAACCTCCAACTGCCAGCATAGAGTAAAGTAAATTGAGATGGTCATATGTTGTACATTATTACTAAAGAAACCCATTACTAAAGAAACCCATTTTTAATTACTACAGAACACACATCATATTGTTCAGCATACACCATATTTCCTCAATGCAACTCTATATGCAAATTTGCTATATTGAAATACTGTATGTGTCAAAATTCCTAACCTGTAGCAAATGCAAATGCTGGAACACTGTGGAACCTCACGCCTCCGGTTCTACCATTGGAATACTCCACAAATGCCTTAACCAGGCCACAGGGGCAGTGTATATTCACCTGCGTCTCCGGCGACCTTAGCTCCTGAACAAGATTGTAGTCAACAGCGAACCTTCCAAGTGCAATGATTGCATGACCACACATGGTACTGTAACCTTCGTTGTGCATGAAAAGAACTCCCAGGTCGGCTTCCGGTATCTCACTATCCACGACCAAGGCTCCATACATGTCATAATGGCCCCTTGGTTCAAACATCAATACTCTTCTTAGGTGGTCTAGATGCTCTCTGACGTAGCGTCGTTTGGATAGCACAGTCTCACCTTTCACCTCCGGGAAACCACTTCGGACAATGCGCAAAGGCTCTCCTCCCGTGTGCATGTCGACCACAGAGATTACAGGCCCTTCATGGGGTGGAAGTTCCATCTGATTTCTTGAAAACATTAGACGGAAATTTTAGGGTTACACTTCCGGAACACCAAGGTTAATCACGTCACTGTATCTAGCTTTACTATACATATAGAAATGTCATCTACAAGTTTATTTAGTCTAAAATAGTTTATTTTTCAGATGTAGGCTCACACTAAAACAATGGATATATGCGGTCCTAAAAGTTGTGTGAAATTCGGATAACAGTTGAACTGAGTGGGTAACAGTGGACAGTGGTCTGCCAGCACCTAGAAAAACTTTGATACAGTCACTTCCAAAATGATTGGCACCCTTGAAAGATTAGCAAAAGATTGTACGAAAAAAGGAATTTTCATAATAACAAATGCTTTTTTCAGTGCTTTGTCCACTTCCTTGCTCTACTTAGGTTTTCAAAGGGTAAGTGGCCAATTTATCATTTCTTTGCTCATGAGAGTGTACTTGAAGTTATCATACGGGAAGGTCCACTTCTGGCCAGTCTGAGGCAACCAGGTTTTTGTGTAAATGTCCTTGTAATCGTCAATGACCGTAAAACAACGACCCCATGATAAGCAAAACAGACCTGTAACATTGAAGACCGTTCAAAGGTTTGGGGTCACTTAGACATGTCCTCATTTTCCATGAAAACATGCATTAAATGAGTTTAAATAGCAAATATATCAAAATAAATAGAAAATATAATCACTGAAGGTTAGAAATACTGATTTTTTATTGAAATAATAATTATGTTCTTCAGACTTAGATTTCATCAAAGAATCCTCCATTTGCTGCAATTACAGCCATGCAGACCTTTGGCATTCTAGTTGTCAATTTCCTGAGGTAATCTGAAGAGTAATCAAGCGCCGCCCACAGGTATACTGGTGTTTTGCAGGTACTATTTAACGAAGCTGCCAGTTTAGGAGCGTGTGAGGTGTCTGTTTCTCAGACTAGACACTCTAAAGTATTTGTCTTCTTGCATAGTTGTGCACCGGGGGATCCTGCTCCTCTTTCTATTCTGGTTAGAGACAGTTTGCGCGGTTCTGTGAAGGTAAACGTACACCGCGTTGTTTGATATTGTCAGTTTCTTGGCAATTTCTCGCATTGGAATAGCCTTAATTTCTCAGGACAAGAATAGACTGCTGGGTTTCGGAATAAAGTTCTTTGTTTCTGGCCATTTGAGCCTATAATCGAACCCACAGTTGCTGATGCTCCAGATACTAAACTAGTCTAAAGAAGGGCGGTTTTATTGCTTCTTTATAACAGTTTTCAGCTGTGCTAACATAATTGCAAAAGGGTTTTCTAATTCAAATTATGAACTTGGATTAACAAACACATTGTGCCATTGGAACACAGGACTGATGGTTGCTGATAATGGGCCTCTGTATGCCTATATATATATATATATAAATCAGCATTGTGCTGTGTGATGGAACTGCACATTTTAGAGTGGCCTTTTATTGTGGCCAGCCTAAGGCACACCTGTGCAATAATCATGCTGTCTAATCAGCATCTTGATATGCCACACCTGTGATGTGGATGGATTATCTCGACAGAGAAGTGCTCACTAACACAGATTTAGACAGATTTGTGAAGAATATTTGAGAGAAATAGCAAAAGCAAGATCAATGGAAACTTACATAGAGCTAGATTTTTTTTTTGCCCTATCAGAATGGTAAACCCAGCCTTTGGGAGGAAAGCATAAAATGAATCCAAAGGGTAAAACGTTTTACCGCTGTCCCGCTGGTTTTGAACTTCTAATATGGCTATGGTAGAAGCATGAATAATTGAACTTGATAATCAATGATACCATTAATTCAGATAGTCTTTTGGTCAAATAACGAATACTGAATTGTATACGCGACTGAACTGAACAAAAACACCTATAGGTTTAGCAGTATTAAACACGATTCAAAACAGTTTAAACGATGGTCTTAAGTTAGATCAAACTATGCTGTCAGGGTGCAAAACATAGTCTATGCATGTTGTTGTTTACTATCTCCGATCCTATTCTACTTACATTCTTAGAACTCAGCTTTCCAATCCGTTCAAATTCTCCTTCGATTCCGCTAACACAGCAAAGATAATGTTATTTTTGGTATGCAAGTCATAAAGCCTTCAAAATAAAAGCGTTTGTTTCAAGTCAAGAAAATGCCTTTATATTTTTTTCGATCAATGGATTCGAATATCGTCTTTAAGGGACATGTGACATATGATTCATTAAAATTGTACATGGGATTTCAGCTAAAAGTTTTCATACTTTTGAAAAGAATATTGACGCACTGTAACAGTGTAAAAACCAGCAGGTGGGGCTGTGGTTTATACTTTTCAAAGATAGAGGAACATCAGATTGGAGATCCAATGTAATTCAATTAAATCATGCTAGATTAGGAAGATAACCCGAGGAACAGAAAACAGATGTCAAAAGACAGTTATAATACATTTTGAAATAAATGTAAAGTTTTGTAGGGTATGGAATCTCAGGAATGACAAATGTCAGTCAACAGTTATCTGATGTGTAAATATTTCTAAAAGGATATTGAAATATAAAAAAGTGTTTAATAATTTCCTTTGCCTTATATTAGCCAACAAAATAATTTATTTTACACTTCCATTGATTATGTACACACCCTTTATATTTTTCAACACCTCACTTTTACTATTTTCTCTGGCCTAGCACAGTTTAAACATTTATATATTTCCTATTTTTCTCAAGCGACATTTCCAATTTTCCTCTTGTAAGATATCACATTTTCCTTATACTCAGTAAGTATTTTTGAAAATATGATTTTCAATTCAAATTTGGCCAAAAAATGAAATTTAGAAATGTTTTAGAAGTTGGTCTATTATGACATGGCAAAATAATTCATGTAACATTATACACTTCATGATGATGGGGAATTTTAAGATATCAACACATTTTAAATAAACTATACATTTTAGGAGTTATGACTTAAAAATACTTTCTGATGGCACTATTTCTGGGCCACTTCTATTCAACATTCCACTTGTCCAGGCAGCATGGAAATTATGAGTTGCTTCTCTCTCCTAGCAGTTCTTCCAGCTTTATGGGGTTTTGGCAATTTCTTGGTCACAATCTTGTTCCTTAAAAGTTAAAGTCGACCATCAGAGCTTCTGTCCCTTACTGAACAACTATGCCTCCAGGTTATGTCCATCCAATTTCTCCTCTATGCCTAGTTGTTATTATTATTATTTTTACTTAGAATGAACAATATACAATGACTGTTAGTTTGGGATTATGCTGAGCTGGTGCTGACTAGTATTGTCTATTCTGGGCTGTCACTTCTCACTACTAGAGGGCAGTTACTGAGGTTATGGGTCAGGTGGTGGTTAAGGTGATTATAGTAGCTATTTTTCATAGTTACCATTTTTTACAGGTCCCTGGGCTGTAAAAAGTCTTCCTCAGCAAGTTCCCCGAATTATTTTCAGACCTTGTAGTCATGGCAGATAATATCAAACTTTTTGGTGACTTCAGTATTCATTCAAACTGTTCATTCATGACATTCAAAGGGGCTTTGGAGCCATAATTGACTCTGATGATTTTGTCTAACCTGTTTTGGGACCTATGCACAGCCACAATCACACATTGGCCTTTTTTTTACCCTTGGAATAGATATTGTGGATATAACTGTTTTTCCTCAGAACACTGGAATATCGGAGAATCATCTTATTACATTCACGTCACGTCAAAAAACCTGAAAAAAAAAAGTTTTAGGCCCAAAGAAACTGAGATTTGCTGTCAGATCTCACCACAAACTTCGATGGTCAATAAAAATTACATGCTGAGGTATTTTCTGGGACCAAGGCAAAGCTCTCTCTGATTTATCTGGTGTCTTGCAGAATCTTAGGAGGACGTGAGTACTTGGACCATGCCACAGTACTACCTGGACTCACAACTCCCAGCTGTCCCTGTTCAAAGCCTCCTGCTTGTGTTTTCATATCTAATTGCCTGATGTTTCCTGCTGTCACTGCCCACAGCCCACAGCCCACCTGATCATCTCTGTCCTTGTCCACCTGGTTGTCCACCTGGTTGTGAATCTGGACTCTGCTTAAAGACTCTAGATACAGCCCACCTGAATTCATCGTATCATTTGAGTATGCAAAAACACAGGTAAACAGGTAGTAGGTATGCAAGGATGAATTCTTACCACGATAATTCAACAACATTTTAATGTCATTTTATGAATTAAATGGACACACCCAACCGTATATTTACATCAGGATATTATGCCATTAGTGCATCTAAAACATTTCCATCCATCATGCATCAAGTGGCCAAGGAAACATTGCAGTAGCCACCACAAAAGTATTTATTCCATTTTATTGCCAGGAGTTGTTGCTTCTGCTGGGACCTGGCTGACGGAGAGGGTCTTGTACTATCGGAGGTAGGCAGCCTGGGCAGATACTGAGGAGAAGGTTAGTTGGTCACTTAGTTGGTCATGTTTTGTGTAGCTGGACTCCTGGTCTCTGGACTCTGATGCTGAACCTCTCTTTTCCCTGTAGAATCTCCTGCAGAAGCTCTCCACCTGTGGCAGCTCACAAAACGTCTCCACTATCACCAACAGACAAACCAAACCTAACAACAGGTACACTGACACAGAGGGAGAAAGAAGAGAATGGGGGAAAATGAGATCGATCCAACCTAATTTACATTGACTCTGGAAAGTATTCAGATCCCTTCACTTTTTCCACATGTTAACATTTTTACATTTAAAAGTCCTTCACTGGTCCAGCCAAAGGCCGGACTAAAACCCCATTTTAACGTCTGTGGGAAGACCTGAATTTCGCAGTAAAAGAGGTAGAAGACCAGTGAATGTGATCCCTCCAGCATGTAAGGATTCCGTGTTCTGGTAGAGATGGAAAGGCTGTATCAAAAATACTTCTCAATGAAATGTCGACTACAGTGTAACCTATGCCTACTTGGCAGAATGATATCATGATTATTTGCATCAGTAACTTGGTCATTTGTTTTGCAAACTCTGCAATCACATGAACACTACCGAAACAGCTATTAACGGTTGCTTGTCAGAGCACACTTGAATTAAAGGCCCAGTGCAATAAAAAAATGTGTTTATCTTTCTTACTTTACTCTTATGATAATTTCATACTACAAACTCAATGGACATTTATTAGAATGTCCATTGAGTTTAGAACAAAATTAGAACAAAATTCAAAATTCATTGATCCCTTCTCTGATGGACATGAGACACTCTCTCCAGCAAAGCACCTCATGTCTTTCCTTATTTTATCAAGAATGTAGGATGCTGGATATGTTCTTGATAAAACTGACAGAGACTCCCCACTAAATATAGAATTTAGGCATACATACATATATATACATATTTTGAAGACCTCTACTTTGTTCACACCGACTCAATAGTTATTTTTCTGATTGCCTTGATGTAAATCACGTGTAGCCCAATCAGAAAGGATAGGGTACTACTTGGACTCACTGCAAATCCCCCAGTGCAAATACGCACTGCAAATTCCCCAGTGAACAGCATGCAACCAAACTAAGCCCCTTGCAATGTTTCAAATACAACTGTGAGAAAACATGTTAGAAGAATAATGGCTCCTACAAAAGAGACTGTAGGCAATTTTAGAAAATTCCAAATGGTTATTTAACGAACAGTACACTATTCCAGATACATCCAAGAGAGGCTTTGGACAATGCCAGTGACTCAGCTGTGAGTGAGTCAGTGAAACTACAAAGCTTTTTAAGGAATATATTTTCATCCCTGCATAGAAGACTACAATATGTGTAGCCCAGGCTATTTATGGATTGTAGACAAGGATATTGAAGACAAGGATCTCAGTTTTTCAATGTTAAAATATACTCTTATTTTTAACATTTGTGTAATATAAAAAATATAATTTTGCATCTCCAGTAGAACTACATATAATTAAATTTAATTTATGTAGAAAAAGAAACATCTTCCTAGATTATAAGTAAAATCGATTTGCCTTTACACTATGCATGTAAGCAATTGCTATGATAACACGCATGCTATGCTGTATTTAAAATACAGTTATGGGCTTGTGCAGTGGGCTGATATCTCAAATCTTCTATGCACATTCCTATGTAGAAGAACATAAATGTTCTGTTGTTCAGCATTTCATGTGTAAAAGGAATTGTCAAATTAATCCATCACAATTATTTAGCAATCTCTTATAGACAGTGCCAGGTACCCTAGCGCTTGTCAATCTGTAGAAACTAGTATCCACCCAAACACCGTTTTGAAAAGCTCACCTCCAGGGCTGAGGAACAAAAGAAACTACAGCTCCTGTCAATGAAATGTGCCTGACTAGATAGCATGCAATGTCCTGGCAGACAGGAACACCTTTGTGATAATGGTTCTGTTGAACCAGGGCAATCATATCTGCTTGGTGCTAGTGTGATCACGGAATATTCAAAACACAAAGGCCACAATAATTACTGTAACCATGACATATGAGACAGATGCCAAACTAATCACATAGAAGAGACGAAAACACAATTTGGTTTTATAGTGTTTGGTTTGTGAATTCTCTTATGTGCTTTTGCTTAGGTGTCGAAGCATATTGCGTACTTTGTTTGTTCTGAAAGATTGTATTACACATATTAGTGTTATTGTTTTTAGTGTCATTAAATTCCATGCACAAACCCTCCAATTCCAATTGCTTACTGAATACCTTAATGTACTATAACAAGAATTGTGCATTTAGGTGCTTGATTTTCAACTTCTACCATCGCTGAGGTGTGAAGTAAAACAATCTCTGGAATCTATTGTTGCATTGTATTAAGGCAGGCGATCAATCTTGCCTTTTGTCGTATCTTTGACTAGGTGAATAGTGAGGGCTGGGGTTATGGTTAGGTTTTGGTTGTTTACTTACATGTAATAGCTAACTTATGAAGCGTGCCGTAAGAGTCGGGAACGGTGCTGTGAGTTTCTCCAGGTACATAATCTCCAAGACCAATCGTAGTGAGGGACATGAAGCAGAAGTAGAGGGACTCCAGGTAGCTCCACTGTGGCTCCAGCCTGTAAAACACAACCGCTGGCAGGAGGAAGAGGAGCAGTGCTGCAATGAAGGATAGACATGCTGCATGGGTGGCAGCTAACGTTGGTTTGGACACGCTCCACCGCAGGTGCAGGTACGCCACAGGCCGGTGTGTCACCACGACCATTACCCTCTGCACCAGGGCAGAAAGGAAAAGGAGCGTGGCAGGGATTCCAAGGACAGAATAGAACAAACTGAATGCCTTTCCTCCATCTGACAGTGGTACATTGTGGCCATAACCTGCAACAACACACAACGCAATAACTATAGCCAGGAGGCTGACAGGCATGCTCAGGCCCATTCAGATTCATCCACTTACTTTATATTACTATGCGGTATTCAAGCAATAAGGCATGAGTGTGTGTGGTGTATTGCCAATATACCACAGCTATGGGCTGTACTCATGCACAACACACCACACATAGCCCTGATATATCGGAAATATATCACAAACCTCCCAAGATGCCTTATTGCTACTCCATACCATTTACCAATGCAATTGGAAGAATAAAACATACTGTGATATAGTTTCATTATTTCATTGTTGTCTGGTAGTGACATGGCTTGAAAACTGAGTTTGGATGGCACTGAATTCAACATTAGGCAAAAATGAACACTTGGATTTGGAAAATTCAGTGTTCGCAAATCCAAGTCTGAATAACATTCCATTTAAACATTGTCTACTCCACTGGTTGTTACAACTGGTGGTTCATTTGATGGTAAGAAGGTGGGATATATATATATATATATATATATATATATTGAAACAAAACTACCCAGGCAAATCTTGTAATGACCAAATTGTAGTTTTAAAGAGATTGTCTTTTCACTTGGAGGTTTGGAGTAAAAACAATATTTCACATCATTATTAATGATCATTTAAAAAGTTAATTATATTTATTCTCTTGCAATGCCATGCACATTAGCCACATGGTGGTCACAGATGAGAAAGCGACTGAACATTCTAAATTTGAAAACACAATCAACCATCAACCCACAGTATGTGATGTGGCATCATGAACATTGATACTGTACATCTCTTTACAAGGAACAATGATCAAAACTTGCACTATACTGAATAATTTTACTCTGGTGCAGATTCGATTTCAATGAAGCATAATGTTCTTAGAGAAACACCTTCACAAAAAATAAATGTGCCAAATAATGAATAGCATAGTAGTGACATGAGAAGATATTTCTCTCTTAACAGATTTTCTCTAGTTTAGCATATTTTGATTACTAAATATATTCATATTTTCTACCAGATCCTTATATTTAAAAAGTTAACTTGAGTGAATCAACAACACAAGATGTGTTCTAAGACAGAATATGACACCCAAAGTACCCCTGTGAAAAAAATATTGCCCCTTTCCACTTAATAACTGGTTGTGTGGGAAAAACTTTCATAAAATAGACATTTTATATGTACATTTCCTAAATATTGAGACTTTGTAACATAACACTATGTTTTTTAAACCTACTTTTTATACTTAAAAGTCTCCCACCCATATACATTTGGTCATCCTGGAAAAGTGATACGAATCTGAACACAAGAAAAGTTTATTTCATTTTACATTACTGTGGATATATTGCTTCACGTTCCTACTGTCAAAAGAAACAACAGTCGTAACAACTTGTAGAATTATTTTATTGAATTTCATTTAACATTCTGGCCTGTATAGAGATCATGGTTGGAAACCCTGGGAGATTCATTCTAGAAGGACATAATAGGACCTTGTGTTACCCATTTTGAAAAAACATGAAACATTTTATAGCCCGTTTTTAAATCACACTTGACATAGACCGCACCCACCCACACCTAGCCTACCTGTAGTAGTCAGAACCGTGCTGGTAAAGAACAGAGATGAAGTGTAGTCCCAGTTGCTTCCGCTTGCGTTACCGAGCATTGACACTCCGTAATGATTGGCATCCAGCGCGCGGGTCAGAAGTTTATCGAGTTGTTCGTTGGATATGCACAGGTTTTCCCGAAGAAAGTCCCGTCGGACAATCTCCAGTTGCTCGCGCAACTGGTACTCATGTGGAAGCTCAATAACAGAGAAAACCCATGCCCCCAATAGCAGGTAGAGCGCATAGCCCAACATTAGAAATGTAAGATTCACCTCTGATGGATATCGTTCCACAAGTCTTGCGCACTGGTGGAACATTCTTAAAAGATTTGAATGTCTAACCTAACTTACGCATGTTAGCGATGACGGTTTCTATCTATATATTATGTCCTGATTGTGTGATGATAATTTTCTTCGTCGTGTCTCTTTCCGACGAAGTTAAGGCGACGCGCGACCTGTCCGGAGGATGGGACGCGTGACGTCGCTGGTTCCAAGCCAGTTTGGTTACACAGGCGTGGATGTTGCAGGTTAGGGCAGCCTGATAGCCCAGGTTTACGCAGTATAACACTGAATCGCAGTTTCGGCTGGCTACTTCGTCTGATCTGCGCTGATGTTCTGAATTCTTTTTTTAAGCCATCAATTAATTTATAAATTCAACATAATTTACTGTAGTAAGGCATTGTTAGCTAAAATGATTTGTAAAGACCCAGTACAGTCCATAACTAAATTGTTCTATTTATTCTATGTTTCAACTCTATAAGATTATGTTAACACCTTTATGTGTTGCTTAGGTGTGGTTTGGAAACGAAATCCTAGAATGTCTGCATCTTCCATTGGGATTGAAATGTTTTTCCCTACTTGACATCACAAAAATTGATTTGATTATGAGCATACTTCCTAATTTAGCCTAGAACACTTTTTTTGTTTTTTTGTTGCTAAAATATATATTTTGAGCAATTCCTACTGGTAAATCAAGGGGGGTCGGGGAGTGCAGTACCTATAGCAAATAGAGTTAAAAGAAAATGCAGTTAAGTGAGTCACAAATGTGTAGAAGCTTGCATAACCATAGCACCAGATATACTGTTGAATAAAAACCCAGAGCAAAGACGAATCCGCAGCTACCGCCTTTTATGTATGTCCAATCCTAACACCTTTTTCTTCCCACACTAGAGGGAGGCACATCATTATCTATAGACGTTGTTTTGTGATGACAAACTTGAAAAGAAGTGTATGAATTCACTTTTAAACATCTTTCAGTTTACATTCGCATCAGCAAATTGAAATAACACCATCTACCACCTGTAGATGGCACGAAAATTTTAACAATTAAAAACATGCAAATATATATATTAAAATATATTATTATTATGTACTGTATGTAACTATATTAATCTTTATCAAAATGTTTTGGAAGATACATTTTTTTAGAAAGTATTTAAAAAACAGCCAAGTGGTAATCCATTTTAACCTTTATTCCAACAAAGTCGTGTGGAAACCTAGATATCCTTTTCAAATGAGTCCTGCTGAATCCCCAACAAATATGCATATTATATATGAAATGCAATCAATACACAGTAAAAGTTGCTGTAGTTTCTCTGTTGTTTCCCCAATTTACCAAGACACCATAAGATGACAGAAAACACGTTTAGCTACTCCTTTGTGAGCAGGTTTTACACAGCTCTCTGAAGTTGTTGAAATTGACTGAAGATAGACCGGGTATCTTTACGTTTTAAAAACGTATATAATGTTGAATGTGTGATGCTACCTTTATTAATAGCAGCACGCATGAAGTTGCTAGAAACAGTAAAGTAGATGTAGAAGGCAGGAAAGGGAAACGAGACATTTTAAAACATATTTTACATTGATCATATTACATGAAATCATCCTTTTCCAATACTTTTTTACATTTTCAGTTTAGAGCCTGATGCCAGAAACTGGTCTGTGTTGCATGAATTATATATTTGAACGCGTTTGAGCATGCAATAACCCATTGTTTAATTGAGCGTTTTTTAATAGATTGGAGAATCAGCATTTGCTGCCTTTGCGTGAGATCATCGCACTTGACCAAAGGAGATTGAATGCCTTCGGGGTTGTGGTAGAATAGATGGCGCATGCGCGCAAATACAAGCTCAAAGCTTGCGATGATACAGGATCTACTTGAAGGCATTCTTGATGAATCGTTATCATGAGCTTCTACATACCACAGACGTATCATACTTGTCAAGAATATTTCACTTTTGCGACCAGCTTTCATAAAGCTTGCAGCCCTGAACGACATCTCCCGACAACAGAATGCACGGGGGGAAAAGAGGTTTGGTGGCACCGCAGAACACTTTTTTGGAGAACATTGTCCGGCGCTCAAGTGGTAAGAGTTGGCTCTGCCATTAGGCTAAATGTATAAAATGCATGTGGTAACTAGTTTACAATTTACAAATCGGTCTAATTTCGATAATATCTGTCTTGGGAATAACCAAATACAAGCCGAATTGCCAGCCTGATATACTGTATTTGTTTTTGAATAAGCATGGTCTATGAATAAAATGAGCACTGCTGTTTTTGGAAAAATCCAAGACACCCTCTGTTGGCAGTTTATATTGCATACAGAAAACACATGTGCCACCTGTTAAACTTAATGCATTCGCTAGAAACAGCAAAGAAGATGTAGAAGGCATTTACTAAACTGTTGTTGTGTTATTATTTGTTATTTTGTTACAGTTGTCTGTTAAGTGGGGTTACAGGATTTACGTTCTCGCGCTTTGAATATCTTTGGGTAGCCAGTGGCTAAGCATCTCCACTCGTTCAGGAGGGATTATACATATACTTCGTGTAGGCCTATTGACAGATTCTAAACGTTGATGCTAACATTTTGTGAAATATGTGAAATTTGTTTTTAAGGTTGTCTTTCACCTGAAATATAAATTGGTTTTAAATCACAAAAATAAAGTCATACAGTATCTGCGCAACTTAATTTTATATACGCTATCTGTAATCCCATCACACAATGCTGAGCTGACAGTAAAAAATTAGGCTATTGCATTTTAGGTGATGTACAGTGAACTCAAAAGTTCGAAATTTCAGCACTTTAAATTTAAATTTATAGCACAAGCTATTTAGGTAAAATGCAGACTGTCAGCAATATTTTAAGGTATTTTCATCCATAAATGGACGAAACATTTAGAAATTACAGCAAGTGCATGGCCAAGGGAGTATAACCTGCTGCTTTTTCAGCCCAAACTATCCTCTCTTTCACCACGTTCCTGTCCATTAACGCCTTAAATTAACGCAGAAATTATATCTTTAATCAAGAAATGACAGCACATGTAGATAGTACCCCCGTTTTAGGGTACCAAACATATTTGGAAATGTTAACATTACAGAATGTACAATAAAGTTGTCATGTTTAATAATGAGTTACATACCCTGCATTATGTCCACGACCAATATATATCACCAGATGTTGGGTATTTTCCCCGGTGATGCTGTCTTCCAGTCCTGTACTGCAGCCATCTTGAGTTGGCCTGTCAATAACTATATATATTTTTTTTAAGTAGAGAAAGTCCTTGGTAGCTATGGCCGTGTGTTTGGGGTCATTATCCTGCTGCATGATAATGTGTCATCCATTGAGTTTCGAGGCATTTGGTTGTATCTGAGCAAAGATGTTTCTGTACATTTCAGAATTCATTCTGCTGCTTTCATTAGCAGTCACATCATCAATGAAGACAAGTGAACCAGTTCCAGCATGCATGCCCAAGCAATAAAGGCCATGGCACACTGCAGCAAGTGTAGACTTTGCATCCACTCCAATTGCTAACTCTCTTCATGTTGTGTTTTGAAGACCACCCAGGACTTGCATCGAACGCTTAGCATTTTGTCTTGTTGAACCGCTAGTTGCTAGAATCCAGCTCTGAACCCTAAGGCTCATATAGGCACTTGGTTCGGATTAGCTATTGTAATGTTAACACTACTTCTCAGAAGGGAGCAATGTGTAGATGATCAGTTTTGCACACGCATCAAGAAGACCCCCCTCTTCTTACTCTTATTGACTTTTATTAGCATTTTATTCTCCCGTTTTCTGATTTGTTCAGAACTGGCACCAAGAGACTAGCAATTCAACAAGACGAAAAGCGCTAGATGCTAGGCGTGGTAGTGAACAAAACACACCATGAGGTAGCATAAGCGTCAAGTGGTCACAAGGTTGACAATCGGTGCAATTTGTGATGACCTTAAGGGCTCCGGAACACACAGGTTCTTCATTTGTGCTCAGACGCGAAAGCAATTAGCACCTCGTCACGGTTAGCGATTGACACTGACTACTTCTCAGCAGAGAAGGCCACTGTAAAATCCATGAGGAAGGAGGAAACATTCCATTGCAGACACTTTGGTTATTGTTCCTGCATGGTAGGTAAACAGCAGATGGAACAATCAGCTTTTTATGAGCAAAACAAGCCAAATTGAAAGTCACATCCTCCCAGAGCATTAGTTTTATTGTACCAAATGTAAAATATTTTCTCTTCTGCCGCTCGCTATTTTCACTTTATCACTTTACGCTATGTCATTTTATCTTCCTAATTTGTCTTATACAGTAATTTCCACAAAGCCATCTCCCAATTTTCTGATTCCTACTGTTTCTCTTTTCTGTCGGTTTTCCACCTTCTAGTCCAGTGGTATTCAAATCTGTACCTCAAAGCCAGTTCCACTCAATTTCTTTTAAATGCAACCCTCTAATCAGGGACTTATTTAGACCATCCATTTTTCTCCATCTTTGTTTCTTACTGAATTTATCGACTTAGACCTTTGATTTGTCTTTCTATCTTTCAGCACACCCCTTCTATTTACTGTAACACACCAGGCGGTGCTGCATGCTGACTATGTCTCATAGCTTTAGTGAGGGTTCTTACATAAGCCCTAAGAACAAGGAGCTGTTCTCTTCTGGATGGGGAGAGATGGGCAGTGGTGCCAAACAACTGAGGCCTACACTCGAACCCACACTCCAAAACCGCGTCATTCGATGCCCCCAGGTCTGAGGGCTGGGGATTTAAGGGCGGTGAACAGCTGTCACAGTACGAAAACAACTCTCAATAAGCAAGTTATTTAATATGCCTGATAAAAAGGAGAACCCTGGCTTCCCCTCTATTTATATTTTAGCAAAAAACCCTCGAGGTGAGACATCTTGTCTCAGCTTTTGGAAAATGTCTCCATGTCAGTTGTACAGCACACAGAACAGGCAACAATGGGTACAGTGGAGGTGCTTTGCAAAATGTTACTTGATAAGTGCCCTGAAGTGATACATGAAATCAAAGGCAGTGAGCAAAAGAGTCAATATACTATATGTATGGTTTAAACCTGCATGGTTGGTTATATGTGCGTGTGTTGGCTCAGTCGGAAATGACTGATTATGATTCTTCAGGGTAATTTAGTTATACAGTTCAAGTAGGCTCAAAAGTTTGCCTACCATTGGAGAATTGGTGATATATGTAATTTTTTAAGAAAACATGAGTGAAGAGGTAAAACACGTGTCTCTTGTTTCTTATGGGATTCACATTCAACTGTAGGTCATAACAGAATGGAACAATCAAAACAAAACATGGCAACAAAAAAATTAACCGACCCCTGTTCAAAAGTCTGCATACCCTTAGTTCTAAATATTGCGTAATGACCCCTTTAGCATAAATGACAGCGTGCAGTCTTTTGTAATAGTTGTCAATGAGGCCCCGAATTCTTGCAGGTGGTATAGCTGCCCATTTGTCTTGGCAAAATACCTCCAGGTCATGCAAAGTCTTTGGTCATCTTGCAAGAACCGCATGTTTGAGATCTCCCCAGAGTGGTTTGATTGTATTAAGGTCAGGAAAGTGTGATGGCCACTCCATAACCGTCACCTTCTTCTGCTATAACAACTTGAGGGTCAACTTGGCCTTGTGCTTAGGGTCATTGTCGTGCTGGAAAGTCCAAGAGTGTCCCATGCACAGCATTCGTGCAGAAGAATACAAATTGTCTGCTAGTATTTTCTGATAACATTCTGCATTCATCTTGCCATCAATTTTCACAAGATTCTCTATGCCTTTAGAGCTCAGACACCCCGAAACATCTGTGAGCCACCACCATGCTTCACAGTGGGGATGGTATTCTGTTCACTATTGGTCTTGTCACTCCAAAGTACAGTGTGCCAGAAGCTGTCAAAGTGTTATCAGGCATATTGGAACCAGGCTTTTTTGTAGCATTGGCGCAGTAAAGGCTTCTTTCTGGCAACTCGACCATGCAGCTCATTTTTGTTCAATTATCGTCATATTGTGCTCCTTGAAACAACCAAACTGTCTTTTTCCAGAGCAGCCTGTATTTCTTCTGAGGTTACCTGTGGGCTTTTCTTTGTAACCCAAACGATTCTTCGGGCAGTTTTGGCTGAAATCTTTCTTGGTCTTCCTGACCTTGGCTTGGTAGCAAGAGAGCACCAAATTTTCCACTTCTTAAGTGATTGAACAGTACTGACTGGCATTTGCAAGGCTTTGGATATCTTTTTATATCCTTTTCCATTTTTAAGAAGTTCCAATACCTTGTCATGCAGGTCTTTTGACAGTTCTTTTTTGATCCTGTCTTGGGTGATTTCTGTTATCATTATGATTTAAAAAGGAGCCAAACAACTATGAGAATGCAGTGGTTCTCAACCCTCTCCTGGGGCCTCCCCAGCCAGTCAATGTATTAGATGTAGCCCTGATCTGGCTCACCTGAATCCAGCAGCCAAGGGCTTGATAATTAGTTAACAGAGTGATTCAGGTGTGCTAGCTCTGGGAAACATCTAATATATGGAACGGCCAGAGAGGCCCCAGGAGAGGTTTGAGAAACACTGTGATAATGAATGGCTTCATATGATCACTATCCTTTAAGAAAATACTTTTTTTGCATGATCAGTCATATTTTCAAAATCAATGCCAGAATTTCACTATTTCTGCCAGGGTATGCAAACTTATGAGCACAACTGTAACTCTGTCTCTGTTTTGCTAATTTGCATCCAGAGAGTTTGGGCAAATACAGGAACCAAATGAATCATTTAACTGATTTGTGTGTTTCTTTAACTCAGAACAACACAGTTATTTGCAGATTAGTTACTAAATAATTCACAAAATATTGTGTCCTCAATGCAGAAACAATAAATACCGGAGAGAGTGCGTCATTCTCAACCATGCATTTTTGTGCAGTATTTTTAAACATAAATAGTAGGCCAGTTTAAAAATATTTTTAGGCCAGTTTAAAAATATTTGCACATTTCGAAATGTTTTCTTGTTGCCCATGCAAACACTTGAATGTAGATTCATGCATGTGAGGTCTGTAGACCCTTTAAATTGAATCTTTCCCACTAAGATCTTGTGTGAAAGTGCCCAGCAGTGCATTAAAAGCTTATGAGTTTGAGTACTGAGAGACATGGAAGCCATTTCATAATCCCATTTTGAAGTTCTGAGTCGTGAACAATGAACACCATCACATGATTATGGTTTACTCTGTAAAAAGACATGTTTGGATAATATCTTCAACTACGGTGTTGACATTAGACAAGCACAAAAGACCATTGTCCTGACAATGGTGTGTAAATAAATGCATCTGTAACTTCCGTGTCTGTTAGCCATCAACGCTGTATAACGGTTTAGGAAAATAGGACCATTATTCAGGGAACTGGATCGCTGCAGTCCTGCCTCCCACACGTATCAGGAATACAAGGTGCCGCATCTTTCATCCAAAGCAATATGCTTCCTATTCATAGCCCTGAAGATATCCCAGATCATTTTGTGTAAAATGTTGTTTGTGTCCTTATGTACTGCACAATTTAAAAGGCTGCTAATTTCACTTTGAAAATGTGTGGTATGTTATCTCCTTTAAGGGCAGTAAAATGTGAATTTTGCTATTGACTGTATATAGACCTACATAATCAACGACATTTACTCCTGATTTCTTAAAACATTGGGGCTTGGTTTGGATTGCAGCAGACCTTCATGAGGTGTTCAATATGTGCTTCATATGTTAAGGAGCTGTCAACCACATTATGGCATGTTTTCTAAGCTGCTGCTTATTTTGTCTGTGTACCCTGAGATGTTTTCATCATGTAGGCATTTTCATTGGGTATAAATGCAAAGCCACACTGTTCCGTCTTGGTTGAAATGTGAAATGCAGTAGATGCTAAAATACAATTATTTGCCTTGATGCTCTTTGATGACAGCAGCATTTAGACCTACATCCCACTGCTGGCTTTACTCTGAAACTAAGCAGATTCAGACCTGGTTGGTCCCTGGATGGGAGTCCAGATGCTTCTAGAAGTGGTGTAGGACAGACAGGAGGAGGCTCTTTTCTCTATCTAAGGAGAACTTTGCTAATACTGTACACTTCTGGAATGTTTTATCTCCTGAAAGAAACTGTAACAAGTTATGAATGGAATGGTATCAAACCAAGTGTATTTGAGATGACAAATTCTACTGACCCAAGTTGTTTTCGAAAAAACCTTTGACTCATTTCGTCCTTTTGAGTCAGTAAAACCCATCGCACACAAGATCCCTTACTGGCGAATGGTCAACTGAACTCAATGCTCAGTTTTTTTTACTTAAAAGTGTTGTTCGAGATGGGTCAGACCTTTTGCCTTTATTAATGGGCAGTGCCGCACATCCTCTTACAACTAGCACACCAATAAGCTTGATGGGTCCAGAATGCTAGAACCAAGATGCACAGAGCACACACACAACCCTCTGGAAAGGTATGGTGGCAGATTCTCAACACATTTAAGGCCGGACATAATAGATGCTTATCAAACGTGCAAACCCTGGTGCTATGTTGACCGTGGACCCAGTGTGGATAGGTTATTTACATCACTCCAAACCTGAGGGAGATTGGTTTAGGAAAAAAACACTTCAAACTAATTTGGTGTGATATTCACCAACTCTGGGTTTATCTGTGATTTTGTTCCTTTTTTTTGTTAGAAGAGGGGATTTTATATCTAGTGACAGTGGGCAACATAACTGTCTGAAGGCTCCAATCAAGATCTGGGTCACCTCAACCCCTGGGGGCTGGTCTATGCCTCTGACCTCTGACCCTTGAGGCCAAAAAAGCTTTAGGCACTGTGTATCAGCTCCTATAATAAGCCCCGGACTCACCGTTTTACAATGGGAGCAAGACAAGTAGACGAGAGGGAGAATGAGGTTTATTCAGCTGGAAATGGATGCTGCTGCCCCATTTAGTAGCTGTGTCAAGTGCTCCACTCTCCATCCCTCTCCCTTTACATCTTTGTCACACTATCTCTCGCTAATCTGTTTGCTTACTCCCGTTACCACTCCTATACACACACTTACTCCCTTGTTAGTCTCTCTCTTGTTGTCAATCATAGAGTAAATCCAGGTTCCTGTGACCAGCGGAGCTGTGCAAAGTAGTCCAACTCAATACACAAGCAAGGGGGATTTGCGTTATAATAGGTACACAGGTAAATGCCCTGATTCCATCAGAGTGCTATGCCATTGTGACCTGTTTAGCTGTCTATTTTTGGTATTTTCTCTGTAAAGTTTTTTTTGCTGACTTTGTTTTCATACAGGGAAAGACAACAGTCAGTAAGAAGTTCCTAACTTGTGGATGAATACATTTGTGTCTTTAACATTTTTCTGAGCCTAGAATTGTCATCTGAGGTCAATTTTTGCAATTATACTAATAATTGTAATACTTGGGGTAAAAAATTTTCATATCCTTTTAAATGATATCCTTTTGTCAATCTGCAAGTCACCAACTATTTATGTCAGTGATACAGTAATGTGGAATAACTGTATTTAGCATTTTGGCGCAAACACGCCCGCACCCCGCAAATCACTGTTGCACCAATGCCCCCAACAGAAACAGCTGGTAGCTTGCAGAAGATTCTTGAAGCTACAAACTGCGCCAGCCCCGTCCCCACACACCAACCTCCTATTGGAACATGAGGAGGTATTTGAGGCCTCCCCTAGGGAGCAGCTCGGGGCCGAGGCCAGTAGAAGAAAAGAGAAGGAAGATGGACCGAAGAATGTCTGGATGCCAGAGGTAGAGGAAGACGGCTGGGAGATGGGGGGTGCTGGAGCAGCAGCTGAGTCCACGACCATCAGCACCCATTCCTCCCAAACCCCCACCGGGACACTTCCCCAGAGTTGGCTCTGCCTCCCCAAAAACGGGTTTGACGTTTGGTTAGGATTTCTTGCTCACCTCTTCCCCTCATCCGTCTCATTTTGTTAATAAAATGCCCGCTAGGGCCCTGAACACTTCCTCTGTGTCTGTTCCCTGTAAACCACACATACGAAGCATTTTTAAAAGAAGTTGAGCTAAATGCTCCGAGATGGGACAGCTTGCCTCCAAAACAGACGAAATTATTCCTACGAGGTGTTGAAGGCGGGATTGTGGTGTATGCTGACATGATGGCAAGCAGATTAAAGAGTGGTACAATGATGCCTCAAACAGCCCATGCCATCTCATCCCAGGGATGCCGTTTTGGGTTGAGGTGTGGGACTGCGCAGAACACTCAAATAAACGAAATCGGGATGCTTTTGCACGGAGAACCTCAACATTGTCCAGTGGCTGTGATCACATACCCACTTGAGCCGCTTCTTATTTTTTCCATATTGGAGTGAAACCAATTGCGCCTGTCTTCTACAATTGGCCCATCCATGACAGGAACCTACAAGTTGTGCATTCTGAGATGATGTTCTGTGCACCCCTTAAGTAATCAAGCTTTTTGCTTGTTTCTGGCTTGCCCATTGGCTTGCACAATTCTTTCTATTCACATTTGACTACTCTCATGAACAAGCTGTTTTCGTCCACAGGACTGCCACTGACTGGATATAATTTTTGCTTATCATGGGAAAGACTTAGGAGGGCAGACATTTCTGAGATACTGGAAATAGCACACCTGGCACTGACAATCATATTACACTCAAGTAATTGAGATCAGTAATTTTCCCCATTCTGACGTACAATAGAACCATAACTGAATGCCCTGTTAGCTCAGTCAAAGTAGAGGGCCGGAGAGTGCATTATTTCCAGTGCGTAAGGATAAAAAAAACTTTAAAGGTAAAACAATGGGTGTTGTTTTACAGTATACAGTAGAGGTTATCTGCACAGGGGTTATGTAATTGCTTCTGTACCATAGAATACCAATTACGTTTATTCTTTTGCTACGTTTCTATGATGTTCAGATTGTAACCACAATAACTTAATTCATCAGATCATACAAAGACAACAAATATTAAAAACACCAACATTTCCCAAACCACTTAGTAGATTTTTCCACAGTCCAGGTCCCAAATGTTTACAAAGTTTTTTTATGTGCAGCTATGGTTTTATTTCAATATCCAATAATAATGATCACAGTTTGAAATTAATTGTCATTTTTAAAGTGATTATCATACTATCACAATTAAACCCAGATTGCAGTTAATCTGCAAGAGCAATTAAAATTTTCAATCATTATTTAGATTTTCCGCTTTTTTCCATGACTGTGTTTCAGAAACAAGTTTCCTGTTGGGCAACGCCCAGATAGTGGAATGGCCAGTAGTATACAGTAATGATGGATTTTGTAAGCTGTCGGGGTACCACAGGGCAGAAGTCATGCAGAGGAGCAGTACATGCAGGTAAGAACCTGTCCTGTTACTCATAGATAGTTAAAATATCCACAGACCAAGGTTATAGTAAACAGAAATAAAAGAAAAACAATTGTCAACCTACTGTATAACTATAGTATAATTTGAGTCATTGATAATAAAACAAAAACATTTTTATAAAATGTTAACTGTTTTATTTTTTTCCTAAAGCAAAGCCACTTGTGGTATTACTTTGAGTACAATGCTGTAAGGATACCCCATAAAAACATGCAATGTAAAGTATTGAAGTGTCAAAAGATTGTAGCTTGTGTGAAAGCAAGATGAAAGCAAAACACCCTTCACCTTAAATATCATTAAAAAAACGATCAGGAAAACAGTATGTGGAAACCACATTTTAAACGCCCTCACGTCAATGGCAGCTGAAAACGTTAGCTGCATGTTAAGACCACCAGCGTGCATGAGGAAGCAGAAACAGGCGCCACAGACCACATTCCCCTTATTCAGGTGCGGACACAGCGCTCCTCATCCATAGGGAAGCATCTGTTGTGGTCACCATCTGTGACTTGACTGTGCCCGTCAGAGCACCCTGCAGCCCTCCATGGGGCCCGTGCCCCGAGACACAATGAGGAAACCCCGCGGCATCTGATGAAGGTTTCAAAATGTGTCAAGGTATGTGGAGGTCAAAGAGCCCTGAAATGTTGGCATTCAAAACAGTCCTAAGGGAATGACGGAGATCATAAGAAGGGGGGCCGCCCCAAGAAGGCATACTTTTGCTGAAGGGGAGAAATGTGGGGGGAGTCCCCTCTGTCTTCCAGCCTTTTCTGGTCCCACATTTCTCCTGCTACTTTTGGCCTCCGCCCCCGTCTCATCTGTATATTAGTTTCTCAGGTAGAAGAAGGAGCTGCCCATTTTATGATTATAAACAACCATCTGCTGTACTCCATCGGTTCCATTTGTGTCGAATGTGAAAACAACCCTTAGTGAATCGGACAGAGATGGGACAGGCACTGGTATTAGAAAATTATGGAATGTGGAGTATCACAGAAGTGGTACAGCTAGTTTGTTTTATTTTGCTTAGATCTGTGTGCTTATTCCCAAGCTGATTTTGATTTTAATGGTTAATAGCCAACTGAAGAAGAACCACTGTGGCTGAAACCAAAACCAAAACGTCCATTATAAACGCGTCTTTTTTTATGCTGTTCCCATCAATTGCAAAATATCGTCCTGCTGAATCTATCAGTTATTTATTCAGAACAGGTTAGATTTTATATGTTGTCATAAAATCGAAAAGATAGACAGATTTAAAACGCAAAGACAAAAATATCCACTGGAGCTTAGGATACACTTTTTAATTAGGTGGTTGCACAGATTTACTGTAGATAAAATACGAGTGATGTTTCCTCTCATTAAATGTGATGCAAGTTGACACTGAATGAAACAGCCAAGATCCTCCTAAGCCTAGCAATTTTTTTTCTCCAATAATAGAGGCTTTTATCCATGACCACAACAGCCTTAGCATTGTGAAGCAAATTTGTCTGAAAAGTGGAGGTGAAAATGCATCCATCTAAAAGGTGTCAACATTTTAATCAACTTGGTTAAAAATGCCTTTACAGTGTTAGAAAAAATATGATCTACAGTATGCCTAAACTATTTATCATAAGACAGAGGTTCCCAAACTAGGTGTCGTGACCCCATGTGGGGTCACCTGATATGAAAATGTTGGGGGAGAATGTTTTACAATTGACTCTTATAGCCTCAAATAAAATAATAACGATTATATAATTCTTCTTCACATGCTTGGGGTCGTGAGAATTTTTTGATATCGAAATTGGGTCGTTGGACAAACAATTTTGGGAACCCCTGTCATAAGATATTATATAGATATCAAGTTGTGACTGAACTTTCAATATTAGGGCCCATTCCTAGCATTTTCAACCATAAAGCAGGGATAGAAAATTAACCAGTTTAACTCGCTTGTAGTAAGGTTAGTGAGCAGTTGTATTCATACGAATAGTAAATATTATGAATTATACACTGTAGTAAAACTATTAAACTATTAGGAATCTTTGATCCATTCTTGATTTAAAATATCTAAGTATTTGTTGTTAGGCATGAAATGGTGCGTTACATTACCTATATTGAACCACACCTGTTCCCTATGCTTTTTTGATCATGTCTCTTGATAGCTGTACATGCTCACAGAAGAGACTGTGTCACATAGTGAAAAATGTAAAATGTACTGAAGCTGGGAATACTGGATTTGCAGCCACTAATGCTACTTATACTTCTGTAGCCCACATATGCTGCACACCAGCCCAGCCCTCCCAAGGAATAGTCAGATTTAAAAACTGTTGCTATGGGGATATCTTAGGTATATATATATATATATATATATATATATATTTCTTCACCTGACAAGGATCAGAGTGATTAAGATGATAGGAGATTAAAGTAAGAAACTATGGGAAGGCTGGATGGAAGTGGCTTCTCTTTTTCTGTAGAAAAAAGGAATACTTTGGCCTAGATCAGACCAGCCTTAACTTGTAGTAACTGACATTGTGTTTCAAATATTTTTTATTCAAACACACAATGAAAAGATCAATACAGGACATTTTTACAAAGAATGGTGTGGGTGGGCTTTTATTTTACTTGAGAGTGAAAAAGGAGCATATGGAGAAAGGAACACGCATGAACAAAAGGAACATAAAAAAAAATGAAGACAGAAACAAAAAAGTAGGTTCTCCTCCCCGTCAAGCAGGAGAAACCAGCCGCCGACAACTCTGAATAATCTTCAATTTGCGAAATTTGGCCTGAGGATGGGTTTTGATAGACTTGCACGTCTAAACTAAAAACAGTTTGTCTAAATATGCCGTGTGATTGTTGTCTGGCTAGCCAAACTTTTTGATCCGCCGATAACGCTTGACCACATGTGTGTCCTTTATGCAAGGAGTATGGATTGAGGTACCTCCAAGCCGATCTCGAGATCCCCAAAACATTGTTAACATTCTGATCATCCGAGAAATCAATGAGTTTCATCTAATTGGTCAACAAAATTATTTATTGCCTTCAATATTGATTGATTTGAGTTGTGTACTCTACATTTTTTGGATCTCTAATTTAAGTTTACCTAAAATCCTGCAATGGAAGGAGACTGAGGGTTAAATACATTGCAAACTACATAGCGGTGGAAGATTTCTGTTTGAGTTGTCAGGCAAATCTGATTGCAAGTTACCGCCGGATAAGGCTGGCCCGATTGATTTGAGGCATGAAATTGACCTAGTTAAAGGTAGACTCAATGTTGCCACAAGCAACAACGCAGATGTGCAGTGATTTGCGTCACATTGTCAAGGCGTACTGGTCACTGGAGCAAAACCGAAGGAAAGTTGCGCATCGTGGTTCAATGCTCTTAGTTGTTTCCGAAAAGGACCCACCATGCCGTCTAATTTTGCTGAGTCTAACTTTAACTGAAAAAAGTCACTTAAAGAAACGTTTGGGAACCACTGCCTTAGGCCACATTTGGAAGGGGTGTATGTTTTTGTTTCGAACCTGATGTTAAAATCAGATCATGGAATATATACTGTGCATTTTTAAAGTATTCAGACCCATTCACTTTTTTTAACATTTACATTACAGATACATTCATTTTAGAATTAAATAGATTTCTTGCCTCATCAATCTATACATCCCCATAATATCACATAATGACCAAGCAAAAGCAGGTTTTTTAGATAGTTTTGCAAATGTATCGATCTTTCATTATTTGATATTTTTTTCATATTTGGCCGTGATTACAGCCTTGAGTATTGATGGGTAGGACACCATAAGCTTGGCACACCTGTATTTGGGGAGATTCTCAGATTCTGCTCTGAATACTCTCAAGCACTTTCATGTTGGATGGGTTACTTTACTGCAAAGCCAATATCAGATCTCTTCAGATATGTTTGATCGGGTTCAAGTCCAGGATCTAGTTGAACCATTCAAAGACATTCTCAGTCTTGCCCTGAAGCCACTCCTGCGTGGCCTGTGTGCTTTGGGTCGTTGTTCTGTTGGAAGGTGAACCTTTGCCCCAGTCTGAGATCCTGAGTGCTCTGGAGCAGGTTTTCATCAAGGGTCTGTCTGTACTTTGCTCCGTTCATCTTTCCCTCAATCCTGACTAGTCTCCCAGTCCTTGCCGCTGAAAAACATCCCCACAGCATTATGTTGCCACCACAATGCTTCTTCATAGGGACAGTATTGCCCAGATAAAGAGTGGTGCCTGCAGAGATATTTTGGTACCCATCCCTAGATCTGTGCAGATCTGATTGATACAATACTGTGTTGGAGCTCTACTGACAATTCCTTCAACCTTATGGCTTGGTTTTTGCTCTGACATGCACTAACTATGGGACCTTATGAAGAGTTGACCAATGGAAACAGGATGCACCTGAGCGCTCAAGTGTCTTAGCATTCGAGTGTCTTACGTAAATGTCATATATGTTTACATTTTTTTGCTTTTCATTATGGGATATTGAGTGTAGCTCGATGAGGTATAAAACCAATCTGATCCATTTTAGAATAAGGATGTAATGTATCAAATTGTGGAAATTGTGAAAGGGTCTACTTTGAATTCACAGTAATAATAATATGGAGTGCTACAACTGCCAGCATTCAGGAAATGCTGCTCAAAAAACAGCTTTAGGTCATAGTCATATCTTGATGTGTTTATTCATCATAAAGCGTAATTAATCTGACATTGCATTACATTGTGCGTGTTGGTCTAGGTTCACTTAGGTCATCGTGTGATCAGCCCCCTCGTGTACACAGGCTTCTCGTTTGTTAAACACCAACAGTGTGTCTATCTTTGACAATCAATGTCATTGCGATTCCATGAGCAAAATCACAGTGAGATGACTGATAAAAAGATGTCTGTTGTGTGGATGTTTGTGCCACACAGTTTCCACTACTAACACTTTCTCACTTTTTTCCCCCATCTGCCCTTCAATCTTTTTTCCCCCTCTTCCAAACTAACCCAACCTACCTCTCCTTCCCTGGCTCCCACAGTTTCATGTATGGGGACCTGACAGACAAGAGCACAATAAATGAAATCAGGCAGGCCTTTGATAACTATGAATCCCAATGCTTTGAAGTGCTGCTCTATAAGAAGAACAGTGAGTATAAAGACGTCATTAGCTATCATTGTTAATTTAGCTCAGGTTGAGGGTGGGTTTTTTACCTCCTGGTATTGGATTAAAGTGGCTACTGTTTTAGAGGTTCTTTATTACAATAGTTCCCTCTGGGGAAAATACATTTATTCTGCAGTTTCTTATCTCACTGATGTTACATGATTATTCACCTAAATGTGCTCAGCACAGCAGTTCCTCCTTTAATATTCCTAATTATACATTTTATATTTGAAGAAGAAATGGAAAAAAAAACTGTAGAAATAATTTCGGTTTTGGTACCAAGTAGTTGCCATTTGTGTTTGAATGTTTCCCAGTGAAAGAGAAAGAGATTTCCCAGTGATGACACACAATTCCCTGTTACGTATCCTTTACACTCTTTTTTCTCTTTTCTTACTCCATCAGGGACACCCATATGGCTCTACATGCAGGTTGCTCCTATCAGGAATGAGAATGACAAGGTGGTTCTGTTCCTGTGTACCTTCAAAGACATAACTGTCTTTAAGCAGCCTATTGAGGACGAATCCACCAAGGGTGAGAGACCTAATATCCAATCAGTAATATGCCTGAACAAAACGTAATCAATTCCCCTGTGTCCAAATGAAAGCTGTTGCAGTCAGGATGTTGTCTAGTGTGTTATAGATACATTCCAAACAGCTGGAGCATAGTGTGTTCTATTTATTTTAGGCTACTTTTAATGAAATGTGTGTACTGAATATTGGTTTCTCATTGCATTTCTTCCAAATTAGCAATTTTTGGTTTTGTCAATTTTAACTGTACATTTGGCTTTCTTTTACAGTCTTTTCCATAAGTATTTACTGATCCAAAATAATGGAGGTCATTGTATTTAATACACAAAAGGGATTAACAATGTTTGAAAATGTGTGAATTGGTTTTTGCTGTTGGAATAAATGCTAAATATATTTCTACAAATCTAAATTTTGGGCGTTGTCAGAGTTTGACTTAACTTGTGAGGTTAAGGTAAAAGGTGCGAGCGTGCGTTCCTCAATGTGCATAAGGATTCTGGTCTAGGCTTCCTGGTTGAACAAGCAGCTTCATAAGAACAGCATCTGATGTTCTTCGAAATGTAATGACATGAACTGCCCTGAGTTTCCTGGGAGTTGCAGGATCTGCTTAGTCACAAATTGGAGATAATAAAATTGGGGTATAAAAAAACATTCCTAGAAGATGCAGTCTGGGCAAATTACAAAAAAAAAATTCTACCTCTTATTTTGGCCTGAATTTATAATGTGTTATTTATATGTGCATAATCTAAAAGTGGTATCACTATCATATGTCAGGTAGCCAATTACAGCATAACACAAGTCTTACTTTAACGTTTGGTCAACCAGCATGCAAAAGCTATAAAAATACCATATTTTGGAGTACTTGAAAAATGTCTAAAAGCTATTTAGATGGCACATTGGCTACCTATTCAGTGTGTCAACCATTGGGTGACACAACAACAAAATCAAAGCGAGACAGTGAAAAATAAACAAGTCTTGAAACAAATGAACGGTGTCTGGTATTTTTAAATACGCTCTTAGATCATGAATGTAGAACACAAGTGTCTTTATGACAGATGAGTCAAGGTTCCCAAAAAGTTGGGTAACAGAGTTTGTCGTTAAACAGAGACCAAACAAATAACGAAGTTCCACACAAAAGTCCAATAACTCAGGAAAAGCTCCCCAAAGGCTGAACAGCTATGACTGAGACAAGGTTATAAAAGGCTTACAGTGGGATAAGTTACAGTGAACCTCAGGAGCTTGTTGGGAGAAGAATTCCACAGGGAGAGCAACCCTACACCATCGATTCAGGGGCCAACAATGCATAGGGTCCACTGGAAAGGCAGATGTAGGTTACCGCTCTAAATCTGGAGCTCTCTTCCCACACGCAAGTGACACCTTCAGAGAATCCAAGTCCATTGCTCAAACAGGTGTCCCACTTGAATACCCGGCCTGGTTTTATGGGCAGAGACTTGGGCAGACATGTGCGATCTACTGTACACTGGCTGTAATCACCAGAAAGGCCAAGGTTGTCCGCGGACTCCCGATGACATCGGGTTACTTAAAACGTTCAAGTTTTTCTCCCTTGAACAGCAATTAAGTAAATGGTGTCGATTCTTAGCAACCGCGATTTTAACTTGGCATTGCTTGTTTTGAGGGAGATGATCATGAGCCTTAGTGACACTGATAAACGAAAGAGATGGTGCCGCTTTTCCATTTGACAACAGAAGCCAGTGGGTCTTATATTGACCAATACAAATTCTGCATTAGGATAGGTTTTTGTGTGCACGTAAAATAATTCCTAAATAAATGTTCTGATATAATGGTCAATTTATTGGATCCTCCATTAGGAAGACCCAAGTTCTATTCCTGCTTGTTTACATTAACAGTTTTTGAATTGATAATCACATATTTTGGGAAAATAACATTATCTGGGGATATTAACTTTTTTCTGAATAAGTTAGAATCCCATGTGGAAGACCAGAGTGGGGATTATTCTTTTATTTTTTACTCAAAATGATTTTGGGATAGGTTGGGCACTTAAGGTCTGTTGGTTGTTGGCTAGAGAATCGCTATCCATCAATCACAGAAGTGCTGAGGAATACTTCCTGGTTGAGTGAGTAATGTGATAAGAAGCAGATGTGCTTTGAAGGACACATCTTAATCTTTGACTATCGTGAATCTTGTGATGAGTTGCTATGATGAGGCGAGGCCATATTAAGGCCATTACCGGGCGGGAAATGTCCATATGTCCTGGTGCAGTTTATAGAATTCATATAAATGGATGGAAACCTAGCAATTGGCCAAGATGTTAGTCTGGTTCGCCACCTCCCCTGGGTACACACCGACACATCCCTGGGGATCATGTGCAGCAGCGTGACCAAGTGTGTAATGACAAGCAGATGGCGAGGACAGCTCAGTCTATATCGGATGGGCTAACAAATGTTTAAAAAAGTCCATCACAACATGAACGGTCAATAACAGAAAGACAGAAAGAGTTTTTGGACCCCCTGCTTGACAATTAGGTGTCAATAGTCTAAGAAATATGTGCTATTATATGCTAGTGAAAAAAATTATACATTGTGTTTTTGAAGGGCTTGGTCATCATCACAATACAGAGGAAATAGTATTTTATATTACTTTGTCTGGTTGTTCTTGGCAAACGTGGTATTTTGAAATAGAGCTAATGTTGGACATTTCTGACAGTTTTGATATCCTGCGAGACTTTTCTTTCTGATACAATCTAGATTTCCAAAGGTATTACCTGTCCTGTTAACTTATGACACTTTGGTGAAATCCAAACAGCCACTTTATTATGAATATGTCCATAACTGCCCGCAGTGTTCGGTTTCCAGTGGTAGGTAAACAGCACTTCTCATATCTAGACACTGAATGTAACTGCGAGTCAGTAAGTACCATTAGATCTGGGATGTACTGTTATTGATTGCAATATCTCTGCAGATGTCACACTGAACCTAATCTTGCTTCCCAAAAAAGGTGCATATGGATGTCATTCTTGCGATGACTTACACTTAAAATGTGAGAGAAAACCTTTTAAGTAGAACCTTTTAAAGCAAAAAACGAATTGTCAGAATGACTGTTTAAAGCCCACTATGAATTTTAACAGTATTTTTGTATTACTTAAATTAAGGTTGACTTAAGTATCTCATGAGCTGCATAAGTGAAGTTCACTGTTTAAAGCCATGATAACACAACATTTACTCCATTGTTCCTAAACAAAGAATTTGTTAAATAATAATAATAATGCTAAAAATAATAATAATAAATAATAATAAGTCGGTTCATTATGAATGCATCCCATTGGTTAGAGAGATCATTTTGTCCTAACGGACTGCATTTCAGTGGTTACATTTCTCTTGCCCTATCAAAATGCTGTATTGCTCACCACGTTGTGGGCCTTCGCTTCCTTGCAAGGGGATGCGGATAGTATATTAAGAAGTAGTAAGTATTAAATAGGGTGAACGAAATTACTTATTTCTCAGCCCTCCCATATGGCTTACCCTTTATTTGCGTGCTCAACTGAAAGGCCTTGGACAGGCCAACCTATTTTAATCTGCCCCACCAATCATGAAACATGGTTGATTTCACCCCAACCCTTGGGTGATTTCGTGTGTATGTGCTTCAGTGTTACTCTGCTTATTTTGTTCTGCATTGTTGGGTGTCATTTGGCTTAGTGACGCCATGTGTTCTTGTTTCTATCCATTTCAGTCACCAAAGTGACTTTAATTATACGTTAAAACAGGTTTTTCCGTAAATTATGTATATGTCCGGACAAACCTGCTTTTAAATGCTGAACCTACCACTGGAGAGCATAGAGGCCGTCGAAAATAATTAGAGAGAATATTTCGGTGGTGCGCCGTGCAGTGTGCTTGTATAGTTGTAACAATGCACCCTCTGTGTATCATTTCCCCCAAACTCAATTGGTCAAAGCCATCAGCCTCCCAGAGTAGTGGGAGGGAGGGCATACAAGAAACGTTTTGGCTGTTGAAAGATTTATGCTTTCAAGCTTTAAGCTTGCATCAAACGAAATGCTCAGCTGGGTTCATGCATCTCACACCATAATGTTGACATTCATTTTGAAGTCAAAAGGAGATGCTATGTTAGGTCCCACAGGAAATTACAATCTTTAAAAAAGCTCCAGATGAAAAGAGCTATAGTTACGTTTGTAGATTGTTGATTAGGACATGTAAGGTTACAGCCAGTGGAAGCTCCAGGCAAGAGCGAAACAGTGGTGAATGCAGGTTGCTCTCAGGTTTGAGTCTGTGCCCTGTTAAAAGCCTATGCCCTGACCATGAGGTAAATCTGCAACAAACAAAAAAGTGAAGCAATTAGCATGTGGGATACTCAGTAGGGTTTTGTGTTTTCAAATGCAAAAAGTGATTGCTTACAATAAAAGAATATATGCCTTTCCAATAAAACTGGTTTGAAAATGTAACATATTTTATGAATAAATATGTATGTTCATGAGTTAGCTTACCAGTGGGCTGTGCTATGAAACGGACCCCTTGACATTTTGTTACCTATATATTTAATCAGGTAAGTTAACTGAGAATCAATTCTCATTTTCAGTTATGACCTGGTGTAAAGCATTCATTTGCAAATATGACAAGACAACACACTGAATAACATGCATGAATAAGAATGTTATATATAAGGTAACAGACATCCAATTACACAAAATACATTGAGACAAATACAGATCGGTTTGACACATTCAGCAGGCGCATAGATAAGCTAGGATCCTGTTTATTTTGTAACGATGAAACCGTGACGTGTGATGAAAGTGTAAAACATACAGTGTGTGCATGCAAGCGGAATGGATCTTTCAACAACAAACCAAAATAGTATTCGTAACTCCCCTCATACTCAACTGTGCCTCTCTTCTCGACGCTAAAACTGAGTTTTCCATCTACCTGCTCATTCACCTTACCATTCTGCCCGTTTGTCTTATCTCTGCCAGGATGGACCAAGCTTGCCCGGTTGACGCGGGCACTGACCAGCAACAGCCGTGGCAACATGCAACAGCTGACCTCCATGAACCAGGTCAATGAGGTCAGCCACAAGCACTCCAGACTGGCTGAGGTGAGCTGCTCTCTGGAAAAGGCTTAATACATTTCAGGACAACGTGTGCTGAATTTGGGCGGTGGAGTTTCATTTGGAATATATATTTATATATTTATATATTTTTATCCTACAGCATATTGAATTTTGATTCAAATTGTGTTCTATCCATTAAGAACCAATGCCACCTTACATTTGTGTGTATTTTTATATACAGTACAGCACAGTGTCTCTCGAAAGTATGCAACCCCTTGGACTTTTCTAAAAAAAAATTGTTGCAATATTAAATGAAATTTGAGTTGTTGTTGTTTTTTTTTTATCAACACAAAAGTCCATAATGTAAAAGTGAAAAATAAAATCAGCAAACTGTTCCAAATTGATTACAAATATAAAACAGAAAATAACTGATTGCTTAAGTATTAATCCTCTGTACTATAACACACATGAATGAGCTGTGGCGCAACCAAGTGTTTTCAGAAGTTATTGCATGGATTTCCCCTGTGTCCAGTTGTTGTCCAGCTGTTTCACATGATTTCAGTTTAAATTCAACTACCTCAGGCAGGTCCCACAGTTGGTTAGAACAATTCCTACATCATGAAAATGAAGTAACACTCAAAGCAAATCTGGAATTAGTTTTATTCAAAAGCACCAATCAGGGGTTGGATATATAGAACATTTCCAGGCATTGAATATCCCTTACAGCACAGTAAAGTCCATTATTATGAAATGTGAATCTGTGAATCTGTCTGGATCAGGGCATCAAAAGCTGTGTATCTGTGCAAGGGCACTAGTCAAGGAGGCCACTAATAGGCCTATGACCACTACTAAAGGGATTGCAGTCTTCTACAGCTGAGTTGGGAGACACTGTGCACACTATAACAATAGCCAAGGTGCGTCACAAAAGTGGTATTCGTGGTGGCAAAACAAAAGCCATTGTTGAAATAAACTCTTGAGTTTTTCAGAAAGCATGTGGGAGAGTCTGAGACCAAGTGTTAAAATAAAAAATAGAATGTATGTTTGGCACAGGCCTAACACCTCATGTCATCTTGAGAACACCATCAATGAAGCATGGTGGTGGCAGCATCATGCTATGGGTATGCTTCTCTGTATCATGGACTGAGAAGCTTGCGATGATAGAGAGCAAAATGCATACAGCGAAGTACAGAGTAATCCTGAAAGAAAACCTGCTCAAGTCAGCAAGGGACTTGGGACTTGGGAGAAGATTCATCTTCCAGCAGGACAATGACCACACACATTCAGCCAAAACTACGGTGGACTTCACAAAAAAAGTCACAAATAGGTCAATGTCCCTGAGTGGCCAATTCAAAGCCTGGACCTCAGTCCAATTCAGGAGATATGGAAAACTGCTGTTCTCCAAATATCGTTTGATGAAACTAGCAATTTAGCAAATTAAAATGGGCAAAAATTGCTGTGTCCAGATGTGTAAATCTGGTAGAGACTTATGGCTGGTATTGCTGCCGAAGTTGCCACAAATATTGACTAAACAGGGAGAATACTTAGGCAATCAATTATTTTCAGTTTTCTATTTGTAATTTTTTTTGCTTAATTTATAGATTTTATTTTTCACTTTGACGTGATATAATGTGTTTGTGTTGATCAGAGGCAAAAACTATTTTATAAAATCTTGATTTCATTTTCATTTAAATGTGGAAAAGTGCAAGGGAGGTGAGTAATTTTCAGAGCCGCTGTATAATTGATTTACCAATGAGACATAAAATCACTATGTCCTTTATCTTCTATATCACTTCTATGAGAACAACTCATTATTATTTGGACAAAATGACTGTACTGTATATGTTTTCAAATGTTTGGCATTTTGTTTCCTAATCATTTAATGTTGTTACTGTATTCAATCTTCTCTACAACCCGTTAATATCCACAGATGAACCCATCTTTCCCAATACACCATCATGTTGCTCTTTTCTCCATGCTCCATGCTGTCTCACAAAGGACTTCAATGTCCCCATCTGCAACGCATCTGCTTGAATTGTTCCAAAAATAATCTTACCCAGGAGCACAATAATATTACTCCACTGCTGTTTTACTCATCCTTGATTTAATTTACTTATTTTTTAGTATTGTTGTCTAATGTTGGTGGGGCATATTACTGCCTTTTATTATTACTCCTGACTAACTATGATGAATATAATAGATTCATGAGTGTATTTTTAACAGCTGAGATTTACTTGGAAGAGCAAACTGAAGGGAAACAAGTCATTTACATAGTGCCATAGCAGAAAGATTGGAATGCTGTTAACCAAGACGTTCTGAGTTAAAACACTGTGAGGCAACTCTCATGTACCTTAGCAAACCTTTGTGCATCCTTTAACATTTGTACGTCCTTTTAGGAGTCTAAGTAATGGCCAGTCCTTTTGTGGTTGTGCTGAACATGCAAAAACACATCAATGTTTTTGCATGTTCAGACGACCAGTTGGTCAATAAATGCATGTGGCTGTGTCCAGAGTCTTTACACAGTATCCAGATCAGTTGCTGAACCAGGTGGACAAGAACAGGGACGACCAGGTAGCTGTGGGCAGTGTCAGCAGGAAACATTACTCAGCAACTTGATCAGCAACACAACCGTGTGGACTTTGGACAGGGACAGCAATTAGTCGTCAGGCCAGGTGGTCCTTGGTCCAAGGGCTCATGTCCACCTTAGGTTAAACTGGACACCAGAAAAATTACAGGGAGAATTCCTTGGATCCAAAAGGATACCTCAGTATGCCAGGTAACAGGATACCAGGTAGATGCCAGGAAATAAGATAACCAGTTAAATTGTTACCTAACAGACTTTCTCTTTCCTTTGTGGACCTCAGGCTCTCCAGCTTGGATCAGACATTCTTCCCCAGTACAAGCAAGAGGCTCCCAAGACCCCGCCCCACATAATACTTCATTACTGCACCTTTAAGACCACCTGGGACTGGGTGATCCTCATCCTCACCTTCTATACAGCCATCATGGTTCCCTACAATGTCTCTTTCAAGACAAAGCAGAACAATTTGGCCTGGCTAGTGCTGGACAGTGTTGTGGATGTCATCTTTCTGGTGGACATCGTGCTGAACTTCCACACAACCTTTGTTGGCCCTGGTGGAGAGGTCATTTCGGACCCAAAGCTGATTCGAATGAACTACACAAAGACCTGGTTTGTCATTGACCTGCTCTCCTGCCTGCCCTATGACATCATCAATGCCTTTGAAAACGTGAATGAGGTAGGCCATGAACACCCTTGACTATTTTTGATTAAAGTGCGTATGTAGTCAGTTTACTGTACTTCTTGAAGTTTTTTTGTCCCCAACAATATTCGGCTGAATTATGATCCCTTGTCAAACCAGAGAGTGGAAGGGCAGGCTCAGCTGAAGCACAGTCAAATATTTCAAGTTAGTCTTAAATTGATTGTTTCCTAGGCAATATTCATCTTTTTGATTTATTTTCTGAAGCCTACTGCTAGGTGAATCCTCAGCAATAATGCATAAAAAGAATCTATAACAATCAAAATGCCAGGCAAACTTGTGACTGTCAGAATGTTAAATTCCTGTATGGATGGGATAAGATGAATAGAATAGGATTTTAGCCTTACAAGAATAAATGCAACCTCATCTCTCATCTCTTCTAATGCTTGCCTTCATGATTGTATGATGACGACATCCAGTATATTTAAGCAATAAGGCACAAGTGCGTGTGGTGTATGTATGTCTCGTCAAGCAAACAATGTGAATAATTTTCATAGTTGAATTTCTCAAATGTTCACTCAAATGTTCAAATGTGGCGTTATTGTGGAGTGTTGGTGTGGATAGCGAGCAGCCTTAAGTGTATGGAGGGGCTTGCTTAAAATATTATGGGCACTAAAATGTGCTACTTAGGCCTTGGGCTATAGAAACCTTTCCCAGACTGTTATATCATATGTGTGGGGAAAGGGGCTCTGGAAAGAGAAACAAACAGATAAGGGAGGAACTGGGATGGAGACAAATGTGAATGAAGATCATTAGGAAGCTGGGAGCAGGCGAGAGAAAAAAAATGATTAGAATGAAGACGTGGAAATAGAGAGCAAGATGGAACGGTTAATAACACCTCAGATAAACAGGAAAGAGAATATTAACTCTGGAATGGACGGAGGACACACGGAGGACACACGGAGGACACACGGAGGACACACGGAGGACACTCATGGGAAATCAGGAGTCTCTGGTTATTCTGTCTCAAAATGTTTACCACCCAGAGCTTTGGAAGTTTTTTCCAACTTCCCCCACCCCCGCCCCCCAAAAAAGAGGTCAAATGTCTACCACTCCAGTAGTAGCGTTTCCACCGCTTTCCATTCCATGGTCCCCTGCACATTGCTCTGTATGACCTCACTGACAATAAAAAGGGGGAGACTTCTATCAAATTTTCTGTTGCCAAAGGAAGTAAACTTAAGTAAACTTTTAATTAGGCAGTTCCAGTGACATGATAGATTTACTAATTTATTGACATTATCTCTTATCTAATTTCAATAATTAAATATAGGACTTCAAGTATAATATAGGACAACAATGCATCAACTTCTAATAATAAATATCAAAATGTATTTGTGTTGCAATCACTGTTTACTTTAGCATCTAAGCAGAAGAGGTAATTACCAAGATGGGTTTTACTTTTGCTTCACTGGATTTATTTTTTTATAATTTATAAACAGCATAATGTGGAAAGAATATTGTATTTCATCACACTTTATCAATAAGCTTTTCTTTTGACCGAGAAGGGAAAAAACAATTTAAATCCGACTTACAGTGTATTATGCAGCATGAAAATGCTATATGACATACAACTACCACCACAGGTTTCGATATGCTCCAACCAATCATTTTGAAATTATTACTTACTATAGGTTAACTGTATGAATTCCATGAACATAAGATGCTAAAATCCCCTTCCAGAAATAGAAAAAATTTGCACCATAATTTGTCAAAAGCACAACATGGGAAATCATCCCTGCTTCCCAATTTTTTGGGCTGCGTTATAGAAACAACTAATTTCAGATGGGTGTAGAACAAGCAATGGACTCAAAGGTACTACATAATTTAGGCTTTTGAGTGAATTATAGATGCCTGAGATAGGGAGTGATCTGTTCATTTTATAATTTATTAGTTATTAGTCAAATGAAAGTTAAACCCTATGTAGGTAGGGTTGACCTTGTATCCATTTTGAATAACTTGGGCAGTACTGAGCCACTTTGCACAGCCCTTTCGTGGGTCATAATGACCCATCCGTACTGCGATACATGTCGATGAACGACTGAGATATTCTCAGGATTTCAGGGAACCTAAAGTTAGGAGTGTCCTATGCTATGACCAACAGAAGCTTAAGTTGTTACAATAAATTATTTTATTTTCATATTTCATATTCTCATATTGTGTCAAATAGCAAATGTGTAAAAGTGACCGTGCTGTAAATATCTTTGCATGTCTTTGTATGTGTCTGTAAAGGATCCAATCTCAGACCCTTCAGCAGTAAGGCGCCTGCGAGAGTCATCCAGTTCTCAGAGGAACACCACCAGGGCAGAAGACTCAGTGCTCCCAGTAAGCAGATGGTCTCCCTCCCCTTTATGCCTCTGATATGCCTGCCTAGCTACCTTCACTTTTCTTTTGACTGAATTCTCGTACTTGGATGTAAAGGATGTCCTATTTAGTAAGCATTTTGATTATGTGTTCTGGGATGTCATACTCTCTTTGGCTTATCATTGTCACAGTGCAGAGCAGGGAGGACACAAGGAGCTGGGCTGAAGTAGGGAAACATACTTTTATACGTCTTTGGAACCAACAGAAAACCACAAAAGGCACGGCTGACCACGAACTGGGTGCAATCTGTAACACAAACAATGAAGCACAACACAAAAGAGAAAAAGGACAACTTAAATAGGGTCCCCAATCATAGGAAACGCGGGGCTTCCCTCTAATTGGGAACTAATTGGGTTTCTTAAGCACCAACGTGGAAAGGGTGAGGGTTAATAAAGTGTTTTTGTTTAATTATGCGCATTCTGAAAGTCTCAAAAAGAAACGTAAATTTTGCCATACCGAGTAAGTGGAGCCGGCCAAGAAGAGCAAATGTCTTACTGAGTGAGTGAGTGAGTGAATGGCCAAGTGTTAGACGTTAGTTTTAAAAGATTCTGGTCTATAATTTTGTCACACCGGGCACGGCAAACTTTATGCGTTCTGGCAGAAGTCCATTCATTTCAATAGAAAGCAATCCGCACCACTGCAGCTGATCGACCACTCGGACAGATTTGGATGCGGTACGGCAGGTGTGTCGCATGAGTTGAATTTTTCCAACTTGTGCTGTGCTTTTCTGTAAGGTATCAGGAATGGAAGTTATCATACCACAGAAAAAGAGCTAATATGTAGCTTTCTGCTGTGTGTTGAAGGGATTGCAAGAAAAGCTTTGAAAGCTCAATATTTGTAGTAGCCTACAAGATCACAATTTGAGACTTATGCTAAATATTTGAGGGACATTTTCGTGGACAATAAATATATATATATATATATATATACACAATAAATTGCCTGTCTGACTTCAAAGTTTTCATTTCATCTGCTACAATGAAACCTACATTTAGAAAGCCTTGCTAGACATTAACAGAAAAGGGCTGTCCTCCATCTTTGCAATACTGATTATGAAGATGCAGAAGATTGATTGCAATGTTTTCGTAGATTCATTGCGATGTTTGCGTTAAGGTATCATGCGGTAATTTTATGTTGGGTCTGGTGTGAACGAGGCTACAGCCTGTCATGCCCGCTTCTATCTCTCTGGTGCATGACATCACCACCCTCTTAACCACTGGTCCTGGCAACCCTCCATACCTGGCAACCCTGCACACATCGCACACACCTGGACCTTACTACTCTGTACTCGTAGTCCATTTATGGTGGTTGGGACAGGCCACAGCCTGTCTCCTTTAGCCTTACTCCTTCCTGGGATACTTGGGGTCAGTCTGCAGGGATAATGGAGGAGGAAGTTGGAAGCAGTCAGCTTGTGGCCTTTCCCAATCACTGTAAAGAGGCAGTGATTAGTGAGTGTTGAGATCCAGATGTGTGCAGTGATGGGAGTCAGCTATGCAAGGTCGCCAGGTATGGAGGGTTGCCAGGACCAGTGGTTAATTGGATAGCAATGTTGCCCATCAGAGAGAGTGGACGTGGCGAAGTCAGCATTTGACTACCAATTTGATTGTTATCGGTACTGTGTTGCTGTATGAAAGTGTTCATTAGGAGCCTAAATACTTCAGGTGGATGCAGAACCATATTTACATGTATGACACAGAATATACAGAAAGAGCTTCAACAGACATAAAAGACCGATATTGAGACAACACGGTGAGATGTCAACAGGTGACCCAGCAGTAGCGGCCAGAGAGAAAGATTTGGGGAGCTGGTCGTGCAACAAAAAAAGGGAATTGCAACTGAAACGTTGAGATTGTGCTGTTATGAATGGAACCTGAAAATGCCAACACTTGAACATCTAAATGTGTGTGGTCGACCAATATTTTTTGCCAAACACATCTCTGAAATTCTGTTTCCAGCAGTGGCAAAAATTTATAAAACTGAATAATTAAGAACAATAATAGAATGATGGCATCTCTGAACATCACATCTAGCTCTAATGCAAGAGAATCAATTCTTTTTGTGATATGAATTAATAAAAAATCCTGAGATGTATTTTTGCAGCCAGTCACAGAGAGATATGCACAGAAGAATCTGTCGACAACCACAGCCCACATCCATGCAAACATTCACCTGAACATTTTCACATCTTCATCCAAAACCTAATATTATAAAAATTGATTTTAAGTGAGCAAATATACAACATCATTTATTTAATTAACCTTTTTATGTAACATCCAATGCCCCCATGAAACAACAATCGCCCTCATACTCCATAACTGCTTGTGCCACCTTTAGCTGAAATTACTGCAGCCAAAGGATTTCTTTACTTGTTAAGCAGTCTTGAACGTATCTGTGGAAGAATTTGGGCCCACTCTTCCACGTGGAGCTGTGTTTAACTCATCAACATTTGTGGGTTTGTTGCGTGCAAATGTCCCTTTATGGTTCCTGCCAAAACATCTCAACTAGGTATAGGTCTGAACATTGATTAGGCCATTCTAAAACATAAACGTTTCTGCTTATTTTTGGATAATTTTACATCTACATGACCCAGGTGAACTTCAGCCAGACAGAATACACATAATATTCTCCATTAGAATTCTCTGCGACAGAGCCGAAATTGTTTATATCAGTGCTGTATTCAATGACGGCAGGTTGTCCAAGTCTTAAAGAAGCTATAGTGTCCACAAATCATTATCACCATTTGCTTGAAAATAATCAGTAAGTAATAATCAGTAAGTAAGCAATTAAAAATCTGAAAGTATGCAAATATTTGTTCTTGGGTCTGTGCAGAACCGTTGCTAGGCTCATACCTGCCAACACTCCCGTTTTTTTAGCCCTATCTCCCGGACCCCTCACGGTTTGTTATTTCTCCCGGGAAACTCACGAAGTTTGCATGGCCCAAACTCCTTTATAAGTAATCGGACCAATATGTTTGTTTAATGTTGACTAGTTGCCAGATCTTGTATGAAAAGCATACTATTCACACAATCCACACACCATACAATTTTCAACACGTTTGTCAACTCAACCTGGCAACCTATAACCCCGTTGCGCAGTTTATCTCTGGGCAAGCTTCGCGGAAAGTTCAGACCCGAAAACGAGCGATAATAAGGGCAGGTGAAGGCGGTGTTCCCGCAAAGAAATCAAAATATAGCTGTACATTTCAACAGTGTTGGACGCAACAATTTACATGCACCTCCACGCTTTTTGTAAGGTGTGTCGCATTGATTTCAATGTAGCATACAGCTGTAAAAATGACATTACCCAGCACATTAAAACACATCGGCACCATCGCGCAGAATAAAAAATATAAATAAATGAAGTTGTGTTATCATTGATATTGCAATGTAAATAATACTATGTCAGAGACAGCAGGGGAACCAAGACAGCCCACTTTGACACACACACCTTTTTTGCATCTGATTGGAGGTATTCTGGTCTGCTTGCCAAGACGTTGCTTTCTTCTTTCAAGTTGTCACCCATTGCATGTCAAAATCTGATTTGTTCATTCAACAGTAACTCCCAAGTTCTGCTCTCCCACAGTTGAATGTCTGTCCAGCTCCTCTACTTTTTGTCTCTCTATCTCTAGGGCCTCAGCAGCCTCTTCAGCTCATTGAAGGTGGTCCGACTTCTACGCTTGGGCCGAGTTGCCCGGAAGCTTGACCATTACCTGGAGTACGGGGCAGCCGTGTTGGTTCTGCTAGTGTGCGTCTTTGGCTTAGTGGCCCACTGGCTGGCCTGCATCTGGTACAGCATTGGGGACTATGAGGTCATTGACGAAGCCACCAACACCATCAAGACAGAAAGCTGGCTCTACCAGTTGGCCACCAGCATAGGCTCACCCTACCGCTACAACACCAGTGGCTCAGGCCAGTGGGAAGGTGGCCCGAGCAAGGACACTCTCTACATCTCCTCCCTCTACTTCACCATGACCAGTCTCACCACCATTGGCTTTGGCAACATCGCTCCCACAACAGATGGCGAGAAAATCTTCTCTGTGGCAATGATGATGGTGGGCTGTAAGTATTGTTATTTTTTAAGGACCTTTATCAAACTTGGTAGCTAGATATATCTTTTACAGTAACAAATAGCTTTAGGTTGAATGGCCTTGCCAACTAATAATCCATATTTCAAGTTAAACAAAAAACCTTGATAATGTAAAATTTTAATATTTACATGACCAATATCAATACTGCTAGTGGCATACATTTGGGAAATCTAAACAAATATGTACTTGAAGTTCTTTTCTTTTGGTAGTTTTAAATAAGCGCACCAGCACGGTCACTAACAGGCAAACAATAATCTGTGAGGTGCGGTGAGTGAACAACAGTATATAAACACAACTAATCAGTGATTGGAAACAGGTGCGTCCTCGGGATGCGCTGCTGCCATCACTCTCCGGTGGACTGCGGTGAAGTTAGCTTTATATTTAAGATTCGGAATTTAAACGTCAATACCTCATCAACGAAACCTACCAAAAAGACAGCAATTACATATTCTGAATCTGCTGGCGATAGCGAACAAGCAACACTCCTTGTTGTAATCTTTCAGAGTTGAAAAGAACGTGAAAAACTGATTTCCTACGGTGCAGGGTTTAGGCACCGTCTTAAAAGCGCACCATTATCTAGTCATGTTGATGAAAAACGTCACTTGTTTATGTAAATGTCAATAGCTCGTATCAAAATTATTATATATAAATTATTATTGATATAGTTTCAGGGAAAGCTCTTCTACCATCAGTATCCTTTTGCTTGGCATTTTTTACAACTTAGGTGGAAATATGGAAATAATCAACTGAAAGCTTCAGGGAGAGGTGCCATCAACATCCTTTATTTTGTCTATTTCTATTAAGTTTTATTGGGTCCAAGTTATTGAGCAATGTTGATTGACAAATGCTTTATATACTATTAATAATTTCAAAAATAGAAAAATTGGAAAACAAAAGGATGGTGGTGGTAGAGCAGCTGTCCCTGAAGCTATATCAGTTGGTTATTTTAACAGATGTTTTATTGGGTCAGAGCTATTGAGATTTCTCTGATTTTTATTTTTTTTAATAATATTAATAATACTGAATGGACAATAGGACAGTTGTCCCTGATGGTCTATTCAAATTTTACCTTGGGTCTGAAGTACTGACCTTTATTTTAATAACAGGCAATAAAAGTATTTATACCTTTACTTTTTTAATCATGCAAATCAACAACAATGTAAATGGTAGGGAACGGAATTCTGAGCTCTTCATAGTTGTTTTGATTGGTTTATGTTTTTTTGGTTGCAATGCAATTGGCGTTTGTCAGTATAAATTACATATATTTCGCACTTTTAACACGCTCCCTTAACTGAGAATACACGGATAATCCGCCATAGACGTTACTGTAACGTCGTCTTTTTAAAATTGAACGCAACAGAAAAAACAGGGAGTGTTGCTTGTTTGCTTTCCCAAGCAGATTCAGAATATGTAATTGCTGTCTTCCTGGCAGGTTTCGTTGATGAAGTATTGACGATCAAAGTCCGAATCTTGAATATAAAGCTTACTTGACCGCAGTCTCCGGCGGTTGCACCCGCGAGGTGGAGCGCCGGAGAGAAAGGTGAGCCGCTGTGCCACGCGCAGCAGACGTTACAACTTTAAGTCGTGTGTAATATTCTTTACTCCATTTGCTCTAACTCTCCAGTCTTTCTCACTGAGGCCGGTTCTGCATTAATCTGTTTGCTATTCTAATGAATGCAGTCAAAAAACAAGAACGAAACATCTGCAAAAAATAAAACATTTCTGTAATATGGTATTAGTCTATGTATCTTTGAGATCTACATGTATTTAAAAATGCTACTCACAAACTACCTAAATGGCTAGCTCAATACGAACGATCGGGTGGTTATTCTGGCTAGCAGACTTAAGCTTTAATAGAGCTCAGGTACTGTTTCTCCATGGGTCCTTATAGCCGAAAATAACTTTACCAATTATAGAAGGTTTTCCTCCCTCCATTGTAGCTGCTGGGCCCAGGTCAAGCAGAGGTGTTTTTGAGAGTAGCCTTAGTAGAAAGCAAATACCTTTTTGACATTTGTGTAAATCTAAATTGTTCCTTTTTACCTTCCGAGATAAAATGTGACCTTTCCATGAGAGATAAACCTCACCAATTACTCCAGTGTGTATATATGCCCGATGTAGTGTGTAAATATGCCCAATGAAAGTATTGATGGATTTTGATGAAAGTATTGCTTGATGATTCATTTATTAGCACTATGGGAATCTTTGGAACATATGCAGCCCTAACGTATTATGTTATTTCTAAATATTTCTGTGCACCATAATCTTCCATAACCCTGCCCAAATTTATATATATATATTTTTGTATGTATTGTACTTTAGTTTCATGTAGAAACAAATACAGCATTGAGGCCTGATGCAGTATTTACATATAGCCCTGTATGCTCAATATATACTAAATTCGGGTAGTGCAAATGAATAATATAGTACAGCACATTACATTCAAAAGCCAAGTATAGCAATAAAATATGGTTCTATTTCAGTAAAAATTATATCCTCATAATTAAATGACAATTCTCAGAGGAGAGCAGTGACAAATTATTCATGCCGCCTGTTAACATACATGCCTTGCTGCACATTTTGATCCTGCTCAAAGTAGCGAGCAGACGTGATAGTGTAGCTGGTGATGGGCAGAGTGAAGATGTGATTGATCTGATAGCTGGGACGGGACCCTCAGTGGGGTTGACAGTAGGCCACCGGGGCTCACCTCTGCCTACACGTCTGATTAAAATGACACACTGCCACACATTTCTAATACACTGTGAGGAACTGTGATTGCTGAGATGATATGCAAACACCAGACATTCAATCAATTAATAATAATATTTAGGTTTTTTAACATTTAGTTAAATGTAATTAACATTATGCAAAAGAAATACTATAAAGAATTATAAATGCCCATTGGATTTTTATTTATAGGTTAAAGTCAATAATGCACTGGAACAGGCAAAGTAATAAATACAACATTAACATAAGAAATCTAGAGTGGTCTTGCCCACAGCAAGCCCACTAATGACCAATTATTCCTCATGTCAGAAATTGTTCAAACGTACAGCAATCCACAGAGCAGTTGTCATCAGCATTTCATTTAACCATTGCTCATTTAACCATGTGAGTTAGGAACAAATTCTTATTTTAAAGGAAGGCCTGCCAAGATATGAGGGAGGAAAGAGTAGCCAACAAAATTACAAAAAAAATGAACTGCAAAAGTGGATTGTGCCTGCAGGCCTTGATGTGATGAATGAACATAGACTCACCAAGTTAGTTAGATAAACTATCCAAAGAACAGAGTGGAGGCTCTCCTTCTTCCCCAAGTGGATAGAATTCATGATAAGCAATACTAACTGACTCAAATGGGTCATCCTGACTTACACTCCATGACTAGGATGCAGTACTCCTGCTGAGTACATGAACATTGTACTGTGTGTTTGGACAGTACTATAACCACAGGCCGTGTGCTTATATTTCACAGGGGTGTTACATAGTGTAATAGCACAGCTAATTGTTGTCTCCTTAAAATACATTTCTCAAGAGATTTATGCCTAAGGCTTGCCAAAGCACCATTGACTTCATTTGGCTTATGAAATTGTATGTAATTCATTATTGTTTGTTCTGCTTCCTTATTTGAAATGTGTAGTTATTACCATATCCAATCAGTTCTAATGAGTTGGGCCAATTTAGTCATATTTTTAAAATGTATGATGTAGGCTTACTATTTTTTATAGTATACTCAAATTATGTTTAATTAATCAGCCTTATACTTTGGAATACTCCCGATAGATTTACATTTCATTGGGGATGGGAACAGAAAACAGAAGACCAACATTTTCAACAACACTATTGAATTTAATGGTGACTCCCATTCTGTTCATTGTAATTCTAGGCATGTAATCATATCCTCTAGCCAAAATCTGGATTTATAACTTTTGAGAATCTAGTTCCTTGGTTATTACTGTGGGTTTTATCATTGGAACCCTCAAGCAAACTCGCTAATCTGCCCGCCTCTATGTTCCAGCCCTACTGTATGCCACCATTTTTGGAAACGTCACCACCATCTTCCAGCAGATGTACACCAACACTAACCGCTACCATGAGATGCTCAACAATGTGCGTGACTTTCTCAAACTTTACCAGGTGCCAAAGGGTCTGAGTGAGAGGGTCATGGATTACATTGTGTCTACTTGGGCCATGTCCAAGGGCATTGACACAGATAGGGTAAGTTTGCATGAACCATTTTGTGCTCTAGCGTTGATTTCCTGTTACAGAGTCTCATGTAGAGAGAGTCAGAATTTTTGTCACTATGACTGAACACCTCCCGTCTCAGCCCTGCTCGAGGAGTCCATTTGGTAATGGGGAAATGATTTGGAACCAGCCTTATGTTTATCCTTCTTGGTTGTAGTTTCGGCAGCACAATGGGAAACTAATATTAGATAACCGTTGAACCAATCAATCATCAGGGGGTTCATGCTGACACCAAAGTCTCTTTAAAGGATGAGCTGTGTAAATACAATAATATACACACCATAAGCCCTAGTAGGATGGGATTTGTGCAGAAACATGAAATACATTATATTTTGTCCAAATGTGTCACGTCTGTCGTTTTTCTTTGTCTGGAAAGTTTCTATTCCGTCCCTACGCCACCACTGCGAGAAAAAAAAATTCTACATAGAAATATATGACCTTTCCGAGGGCCTATCTCTCTAAGATTATTGCTTAAAAAGAGTCTCAGTCAAACTTGTCTGGTAAAATAAAAAACGAATGTCTTTGTGCCAAAGAATGTATAAATGGTAAAATAATGTATTCCAGTTAATTATATGGCTGCATACAAGTGATGGTTCTTAATATTATTTTGGACAAATCCTTCAACAAGTTGAAATATCTTTACCCTGTTAACGGTTGCTTCTAAAGATTGTTGTTATTGTGTACCATTACTTCCTAGTGATTGTTGTTATTGTGTACCATTACTTCCTAGTGATTGTTGTTATTGTGTACAATTACTTCCTAGTGATTGTTGTTATTGTGTACCATTACTTCCTAGTGATTGTTGTTATTGTGTACCATTACTTCCTAGTGATTGTTGTTATTGTGTACCATTACTTCCTAGTGATTGTTGTTATTGTGTACCATTACTTCCTAGTGATTGTTGTTATTGTGTACCATTACTTCCTAGTGTCCACATTGTTGCCAGGTCAGTATTGAGTGTGTGGTGATTGGTCCAAACTGAGTACAACACAACAGGCACAGAAGAGTACACCTTTCAGTGTAAACATTGACATCTTTTCTTTTCAGCCAAGCGAGTCATTTATCTCAGTCAAACAATTTCTCAAGAGGCCCTAAAATTACAAAGCAAATAGCTTGTCAAATATCATATAACTTGACCCCAAAGACCATAATATTTTAAATGAGCTCTTTTCCCATTGTTACAGTTTGACCACATAGTGCTCTTGCACTTTTTCCTTTGCAGGTCCTGTCAATCTGTCCCAAGGACATGCGAGCAGATATTTGTGTCCACCTTAATAGACAGGTGTTCAATGAGCACCCAGCATTTCGACTGGCCAGTGATGGCTGCTTGCGCTCTCTAGCTGTTGAGTTTCAAACCACACACTGCGCCCCAGGGGACCTCATATTCCACGCTGGCGAAAGTGTGGACACTCTGTGCTTTGTAGTATCCGGCTCACTTGAAGTTATTCAGGATGACGAAGTCATCGCCATTCTAGGTAAGTACCCCCTGCTTCAGTTCGCAATGAAGGTGAGGAACACGTGTTGGTTTCAGATATGTTTTAGTGGAAGTTTTAATCACAACCACGTTTACTTCATAATTTGGGATGGTAATGATGTTATAGTAGCTCTCAGGCCTTAACGTGAATCCTTAGCTTCTCCATAGGCTGTGATGCCAGGGGATGGTAATGCCTAGCTTATCCTGATGTGGTCCTCAGGTACAATAAAACACACTTAGCATAACTGATATACATTTACAAAGGAAGTGGTCAGGTTCTTAGGGTCTTAGTTGGAAGATCCCAACCCAGTTCAACACTTATGGGAGATTCTGGTGTCTGAGGCATTATTTTTCCAAACAGCATCAACAAAACAACCAATTATGGTATTTCTTGTGGAAGAATTGTGTCTTTATCCTTCCGTAAGAGGGAGAGACACTTGTAGAACCTTTGCCACAACACATTGAAGCTTTTCTGGCATCTCATGATTGGCCAATGCCTTATCAAGATATTATTTTGGTGTTTCTTTTATTTTGTCTGTTAATTATATGTATCGATTTTACAGGACTGTAGTGCCAACAATAAGGTCACTAAGAGCCAATCAGCTTGCATAATTTTGTTATGTTCCAACAGCACCCCCTAGTGGCCAGCTGAACTAACTTTTACTTTTGAATTAAGTCCTATTTATTATAATTGGTACTAATATGCATCTACAAATTATTGACAGTGATAAGCTATCTCCTTTAATAATCTACAGCTCCCATCTAAAGATTATGACCTCAGTCTATACATGAGGATCTAATGACCTGCTGAGTGAGCAGGATAGCCTAACATGGATATAAGAGCAATATCAAGTGAGTGGGCGTAAATGATCAACGTCATCGTTAAACCAGCAAAGCCACACCCACTTTGTATTTCTTCTAACTGAGAAAAAAGTGACATTTGTCATAGCCCAGGTTTGCATTTTATGGTATAACACAAATTGACCTAGATGCAGAAAGTAAACAGCATTTAGTTGGATTGTATTATTTAACAATTGGATACCTTGGTTTGATATCTCTAACTTGAATGGTTAGTATGATTACTATGCAAACATATGCTAATTTGAATTATAGTTAAATACTTTTTTTTTTTACTAACAGTGCATAGGGGAGCCCTCCCCTATCTGTCGAGGGCTCCCTAGCAGTTGCCCATGTCGCTTATGCCTGGAGCTGGCCCAGGTTCCTAAACACATCATGGTGCTCATTTATAAACTCATAACCTTGGAAAACAGTGCAAGAGGCAGTTATGAGCCCAGCCGACAAGCTCCACGGTGTTATAAAGCCATTGAGATGCCAACAAACTCCACACAAGTTATTAAGCCACTGAGATGGAAGGAAGGCAACACTTTTCCTAAAGTTACTCTGTTGATGACTAATAGTGTTACTTTTCTCTTTCCCCAGGTAAGGGAGATGTGTTTGGGGATGTCTTCTGGAAGGAAGTCAATCTGGCACATGCTTGTGCCAATGTGCGGGCTCTCACTTATTGCGACTTGCATGTCATTCAGAGAGATGCTCTACTGAAGGTGTTGGAGTTCTACACTGCTTTTGCCAACACATTCTCCAGAAACCTAATTCTCACCTGCAATTTGCGCAAACGAGTAAGTAATATGCAAGCATTAATATCTACAACATACTGTAGAAAACAGCAGCACATCCAATTCAGCTCCAATTCACATCCAATATTTTATACTGTACTATAGCTTCTGCACTTCAAAGATTTTAATGCAGGTGAGGTGTGTGTGTGTTCAGGTGGTGCAATGAATGCATTTTAATTAGGGTTTTAAAACTGAGGTCCATTCAAGCCTATAGTAGAACGAGTGTGTGCCAGATTGGAAGAGAGACTTTTTAACTAGTCAAAACCTCTTCCCATAGATACTGTTTAGTCTTGAGTTAGTCTGTTGAATTCTGGACCACCCGGAGTGGACAGATTGATGTTGGACAGTACTGCCTTATCTCATTGCAACTCCATACGGCAGGCGGTGCACCTGCAAACTTGAACATGGTTTCTGGCGTGTGAATGCATTCAGTGCTGTATGCAGATGATAAAGACCTGGTTGAGTGAGTGTTGTTACAAGAAACAGAATGTCTTGGTGACAAGTGCATCCGAGGACACGTTACAATATTTTACTCTTCATTTCCTGCTGTGGAATTGTGACTAGCCAAGACCAATTATAACGCACGGGACATCATGGTAACTGGGAGGACAGATTAAAAAGCAGGTACAAAATGTCATAAGAAATTGACAAAATCAGGGTTGGTTAACTGGCCCTAATTACACACAACACCACTCACTAAGAGTCTGGAACAACTGTTTTAAAAGCCATTTTATTCTCCCCCTTCCTCAGCTCGCTCCTCAACTTGCTAACTATTCCAGTATTAACCTGATCTGTATATGAAATCTGATGATTTTCGTGAGCTGGCAACTAGAGAGTTCAGGTGCCATCTTCTGCTGAGCAAGGCATGTAACTCCTAATCTGTTCCAGGGGCACTGTTCTCCAGCTGGCCCGTTCAGCTTCCAGTCGTGTGCGTGTGTGTGTGTGATCCAGGTCTAACAATACCTGACAAATTGGTCCTCACAAGGTCATTTCCAGGTTAGCTTTTGGGTAAAACTTACATTTGGTGTAAGTGTTAGAATTGGGGTTAATTTCAGGTTGAGGCATTACGGGTTAGGTTAAGGGTTAGGTGAGGTTGTAAATGTTATGTTATGAAGGGTAAGGTTAGGGTAGTTGTTGAACAGATTTTCTGGTCTACACAAGGATAGGAAAACAGACGTGCGTGTGTGTTTCACACCTTGTCAGAAACTCTGCCTATGCAAGACAGTATTGTATGGAACGTATTTGTATTGTACCAAATACTAGTACACCAGATTTCATTAATACATGTTCTGATTCAGTAGCCTGTATCTTATGCATACTTATCTGTTTCATCCTCAAAACATCTTTGCAGATAATCTTCAGGAAAATTGCTGATGTGAAGCAGGAAGAGGAAGAGCGCCGGCGGCAGAAGAATGAAGTGTCTCTCTCCATTCCTGTTGACCACCCGGTTCGCAAGCTCTTCCAGAGGTTCAGGCAGCAGAAAGAGATTCAAAAGCCGATCCAAACGCAACTTAACCTGGAGCACAACCGACGTCAGATCGAGAAACCCCACATCAACCTTCCACATCAGCAGTGCCAGAATCACCCTTTGCAACACCAAAATGGCACCCCGATGCAGAATTGGGCAACTGGAACAGGCGAAGGCACTACCAGCGGTGGCACCAGGGTAGTTACAGTCTCCCAAATGACACCCTTGCCGAGTTCACAAGCCTGTGTCTCTACTGGGGACCGCATTCACACTGGTTGTCATGAGGCCATAGAGCTCAAGCCCAGTGTGGTGAACCAAAACTGCCTGAGGGTCACCAGTGTGCAGCCCAGGGGTGATGGAGGCAGTCGGGGCTGGATGCGGTTTAAGAATTCTACTCTGGCGGGGGTGTCCCTGGCTCCTGACCAACCTGAAAGGTCACAGCAGAAAGAAGAGGAGGAATGGGTCGACGTGTCCCAATCCTCAGAAGTGTTGACTGATGACAGCAAAAGCCAGGAGGCCGAAGGCGGCGAGATCAGCAGCGGGGGTGGGAGCAGCGCGGGAGAGGGGGGAGAGGAGAAGAACGCACTTCACAAGACAGACTCGTGTGACAGTGGCATCACCAAGAGTGATCTTCGGATTGACAGGGCAGGAGACGCGCGAAGCCTCTATGAGCGGAGCCCACTAGGTAGAAGTCCTTCTGAGCACATCCCCGGGGTTGGGAGTGAGTGCATGTCTTTCCAACCGGTGTCAGAACAAGCGTTGCTCCAGTCTTCTCTCCAGGAGGCCAAGCTGGAGCTGAAGGGAGATATCAAGATGCTGAGCGGCCGTCTGTCAACACTTGAAGCTCAAGTAGGTGAAATCCTGAGATTGTTGTTGGAGAATAGGAGGCTCTCACTGAGGCAGACATCGAACCCCAAGACTAAGATCAAAAGCCAGGATATCTTCACAGTGTCAACATCCGACACACCAGACATGCAGAGGGACAATGGACCCTTTTGAATGACTCAAAAATATTGATCTATTTTTATTTGTACAGATTTTCGTGGCCAAGCGTTTTCTTTAATGGACAAGATGAGGAAACAGGACACAGCATTTAGGATGGAAATACAGTGCCCTGCATACATATTGGGACTTTGGCTCAATAATATACCGTTTGATTTAAAATGAAACCATTGCCATGAGGTTGATTTACAGCTTTTATTTGATGTTATTTGTGTACAAATGGTGGTTTTACCATTTAGAAATGACAACACTACCCTCTTTCAGGGCATTAAAGTATTAGGATAATTCACCTGACAGCTGTCTCTGGTTTATCAGATGCGATCCGTCACATAATTTGTTCAGGCATAAGAGAGCCGTCAGTCTGTTGTCTTGATTCTAGGTTTTGCATTAGTCTTAGAAGTCTTCTGTCAACCTGAGGACAAAAACAGGTGTCGATCAAAGTCAAGAAACCTATTATGATGATGAATGTCTGTAACAGGTTAGGGACATAATTTTTATTTTTTAAATAACCAGCTGGTGAATGCTGTTCTTGTAAGGAAAGTCACAAAACGCATAAAGTATAGGTTCTGAGGCACACTTACACTCACCCTACTGCTTTCCACTCCCCATAAGATGTACTATAGGCTACACAAAATAAATATACTGTCTATGGTAGCTTTATGTGACTCAAAATAACCTAAACAGCCATCTTAAGTTTATTTAAGGTACATTTAAATTGGTACTGTAATACAGTGGGTATTACAGACCGGTGAACATGACAATAGTAATATTTATTAAGGTTTCATAACATGAAGCACTTGCCCCGAATCTGATTTTCTTTTTATCTCTGGATGTTATCAGATCTTTAAACAAATGTAATATTCGATATAGGAAACCAAAACGTATTCAGCCATGTTATACAATATAGTAAAATCGAATTCATTGTAAGTGTATTGATTTGTGCTCACTAATAGAAATTCTTCATTTCTTTGTACACTCAGTATCTCTTTTAAATATTAGGGTATAAAATATGCAGAAATAGAGAAAATCAGAAAGAGGGAAAATACTTTGTTCTCCTGGCACTGCATCAAACAATACTTTCAGATAATAGGTAACATTTGCAATGGTCTTATTGAGTGGTTATAATGACCTTATTCAGATCTTTTTGATCATTTATCTTATTTTACGTTTTTAAACGAGTAATTTTCTTAATTTCAATGCATTTATTTCAACAAAAATGTTGAAGTTCAGCAAAAGTTTTTCATGTTATTCCATTATATTTTCATATAACATAATAACCCTTACCAGATGTTATCGACACACTTCAGTGATTGTCCATGCATGGTAGACATTAGATGTTAAATGCTATCCATAATACCTTGGGTTTAAAAAACAGTAAAGCAGGTATGCTCAAAGAAATGTGATAGTATGGCCAGATGATTTTCTAATGTACCTAATGCCTATGAAGTACATTATATAAAGGTATTTTTAAGGTACCACATATTTTAAAGTGGTAGATCTATTAACATTTATTAATGAGTTATGAACATTTACCTTTTTTTTTTATGTTTGGGTTCCTGGGACAGAGCACCAATGCGTCACCCCCAAAAGTGGGAAAATTACTCATGTTAAGCATTGAAAATAAAGTATGTGATGATGAGCATGATGATACATAAGGGTTCAGATTATACCATTTGTAAAAACATTTGTAAATGGTTAATAACTTGAAACAAATATTGGCTTATTTTTTGGCAACACCATCTAGTTACAGTACATTTGAAACAATGAGATATAACCATTTATGAAAAACAAACAATCTATATCCCTGACAGAGGTAATTGTAATGCCTTTATCGAATCTTTACAAATGTTACATTATTATAAAGTGTTACATCAAGGTAAAATTTTGAATGTTGAAAACTTTTGATATGTCAGTATGGGCACCACTAATTCCAAAGTGAGTGTTTATTTTATCTCACTTCAGATCAAATAATCAAGGGTGCTGTTTGATATATTTTTTTTAAAGTTTCCTCAGTTTGTTTACATGATTGCGTCATATTTATGTGATAATACTTGTGGATACTACTGCTGATGCTTGAATAGATGCATGCTTCAGAATATTTATTAATAGAATACAATAGAGCATTCCCTTCTGTGTTCCATTTTGCACACTTGGATTTGGACTCATGTCCAACCCTCCAATGCTCCAATTCAATGTACATCTTAAAGTCTGTTAGTGTAAATACACATTAGTCCAGCTGGATTCTGGCCTGCCAAAACATTTTTAAAGAAACTTTTGGACTACAACTACTTGTACATTTAGGATTAGGGTTTATGAATGCAGTTGACTGCATTTATAAATAATTTTAAGCTACAGATTTTTCACAGTAAATTACCATATATATTAATGTATGTTTTTTTTTTTTAACTAGGTTGGTCTCAATGGGGCCAGATTTGTGAATGTTAGCAAGTTTCAAGTCTTAATTAGCATGTTTAAACTTAGATCTACAAATCCTGGACCTGAACAAACCTTATCTCTTCAGTCTACAAGGACACCTAGCATGCAGAAGTTCTGGGTTTCATGGAGAAATGGAAATGCACAGCAGGTTCCTGGGTTCAAGCAACCTGCTCTGCAGTTAGATAGTACATTGACAATGGTCAGACTCACTACATTATCTCTTGATAAGGTAGTAATTAAAAAATATATATTCTTATCATGTTTTTGTTCAAACATCATAAATTGTAAACTCTTGTAACAAAATTTTCTCTGAGTTTCCTACTGTAACATGGTTGGGTGGTTTCGGGAAAATGTTATTATTTCTCCAGTAGAACCAGAATTATTACTCTGATAGCACTGGTAGTTGTCAAAGTGACACACCATCTTCCTCCTCCTCCACATTTAGTGGACTGGTTGAAGAGCGCAGAAGAGAACTATCCAGAGACATATTTTCCTTCTTGCCAAGACAAGTACATGGAAGATGTCATTCCAGGTTAGACAGTGCTAGATGTGTGGCCTGCCTGCCGCCAAATGATTCCTATCCACAAACCCCTCTATCAGCTGCAGCTGACAACTGTAGAAGTTAAGGCTTAAGTATACTGTCTTATGTAGTTACATACTGTATGCAGTATATTTCATTGGAAAATACTTGTCAAACAATTTGCTGATGAAAGTTATTAAAACACATGCCAAATATGAATTGACTCACAGGTGTCAGTTGTATATTAGCATTTCTTAACTTAGTGTGTTTCACAGGGAATTGCTGAAAACACCCTGTCACGCCTGTTAGGAAGTCCAGGATCAAGTTGCTGAGGAAGGTGTTCAGTCTCTGGGTCCTGTGCTAATAAGTTTGGAAGTTATATTGGTATTGGGTACTGAGCTGTTGTCAAATAACAGCCTTCTCAGATAGGTATTCCTCTTGTCCAGGTGGGATAGGGCAGTGTAGAGTATCATTTCTGGATCTGTTGGGGCGCTATGAAATTGCACATTTCATAACTACACATTAGTGCTGCTGGAAAACAGTAATTTAAGACCTTTGGGTCCTATGGTGGTCAGCTTGAAGTTGGTTGTTAATAGAGCACTATGGTGGTCAGCTTGAATTTGGTTGGTAGTAGAGGACTATGGTGGTCGGCTTGAAGTTGGTTGGTAGTAGAGGACTATGGTGGTCGGCTTGAAGTTGGTTGGTAATAGAGCACTATGGTGGTCAGCTTGAAGTTGGTTGGTAATAGCACACTATGGTGGTCGGCTTGAAGTTGGTTGGTAGTAGAGGACTATGGTGGTCAGCTTGAAGTTGGTTGGTAATAGAGGACTATGGTGGTCAGCTTGAAGTTGGTTGGTAGTAGAGGACTATGGTGGTCGGCTTGAAGTTGGTTGGTAGTAGAGGACTATGGTGGTCAGCTTGAAGTTGGTTGGTAATAGCACACTATGGTGGTCGGCTTGAAGTTGGTTGGTAGTAGAGGACTATGGTGGTCAGCTTGAAGTTGGTTGGTAGTAGAGGACTATGGTGGTCAGCTTGAAGTTGGTTGGTAATAGAGGACTATGGTGGTCGGCTTGAAGTTGGTTGGTAGTAGAGGACTATGGTGGTCGGCTTGAAGTCGGTTGGTAATAGAGGACTATGGTGGTCGGCTTGAAGTTGGTTGGTAGTAGAGGACTATGGTGGTCAGCTTGAAGGTGGTTGGTAATAAAGCACTATGGTGGTCGGCTTGAAGCCTGTCATAAAGGACTATGGTGGTCAGCTTTAAGCATTTGGTATTGTGGATTAATGTGGTCAGCTTGTAGCCTATTACTATTAGGGACTAGGTCAGGTAGAGGTTGAAGATATCTTTGAAATGACTTTGGCAGCTTTTATGAATTGATTGATCTGAAATCAGCTGCCCTAACTTTAATCTTAAAGAGCTTAGGAGCAACGTAAAACAAAACACTTCAGTTTAAAAGTAAAACAAATATACACATCAAGTATAAAAATGGTTAGGGTCGGTGTTGTTGCTCCTAGGGGCCAAATAAGGGGTGTCTTGTAGAGCAGCTCTGTCCAGGGTTCTAAGTATGATTGCAGCCAATCAACAGTGAATTGGCTTATTGTGAATGGAGGTAATTAGCCAGATGAGTGTTGTCCTCAAAGCCATTCCTTCCAGGTGACTTCTTGGTTGAGCAGTATGCTGTGTGAAAACATGCAGAACGCCTGACAGGATGTCTGTGTTAAGAGAAGCAATCTGTTGTTATACCAGACGTGACAAATTAGGCACCAGCTACACAAGTAGGTCAGAAGGTGGGAAGATACTGATTGCAGTGTTTACAATAGGAAATAATCATATTGTAATCCTTTTGGTTGTTGTTATGCACATTAAATATGTCATAATTAATCAGCCTCTGTGACTCTCTTATGACTGCTAATGGGTTGACCCTTATTAGTTTGTTTATAAAAACCTGATGGATTTTTTCCATAGATTTTTTTAGAGATTGACCATGCATGCTTGTCTTTAAAAATGCTTCTCCCAATGCCTCCCCTGCCTATATTATTCTGTCTCCAAATGTGCAGGATGATGAAAAATGTAATAACATACAAGAATGTCAGTGTATTGCTTATGGAAGCCACTGGCTTCCATAAGCATGCATCAACAAAAATGCATGGTACTTACCTAAGGAGCAGGCACAGTAACATCATGTCTGTAACTTCAGGCAATGCTCAAACCCTACATCCCTACATGAGCACTTTTGGTTTCTTGGCTGGCCCACCCCTACAGGAGGTAAGCTCCCATTCAGCCCAATCAAAACTTCTGTCCTGGCACCCTAATTTTAGAACCAGACTTCTCTTAAAGCAAGGACAACAAAATCCCTGAAGTCTAACTAAATAGTATTTAAAATAACTCCATAGGCCAGCAGGTAGGCGGTAGTCAGGCAATTCATTAATATAGTCAGATTTCTTTTGACTGGCCATGCTTATATTGACTGATTCGGGTTCAACCATGTAAGGTTCATAAATCTCGTCATGGGAGACTGATTAGCACAGAAATTTATCAAATTATACTTTCAGAGGATGCTTATTAGGGTTTTTAATGCAGAGCTTTTTAATAAAATATTTTAATCATACATTCCCTTTAGTTTTATAAACTATGATTATGTTTTACACAAGTGGGAATTCAAATTTTATAAAGATTTGTGGATTATAGTGATTACTTAATGCATGTTCAGATATATTTTTCCAGATTTAAATGAATGGGAGAATCCTCATTGTTGATGAATCAATATATTGTTAGCTACACCTTTATATAGACTCCATGTCCACAACTGATTTAATACATTGTGAAGAGTAACTAATTTAATGTAATGTGTAGGGTAACTAATTTAATGCATTGTGAAGGGTATACATATCCACTGAAACTGCCTTGAACATACCTTAAATGAAAATAAACACAAAGCCTACACTATGTAAAGACTATGTGAGGATGACTTGGGCATATTCATGATTATGATTGTCCACAACTAATACACTTTTATTGTTTGTGTTACAAAGCTGTAAAACTAATTACATTAAACTTTTTTTTGCTTTACCTTTTCTAATTCCATTAAATAAGGGGTAGTTGCACAGGAACAATGTGAAAATATTGTTATATTATGTGTAAGCCTATCACCTCATGGTCAAATTAAGATGGGAACCATGTGAAGGAATATCTCAGTAAAATAATAAACTTGGTATGACTTAGATCACCTGACAAAATAAAATAAACACGTCACACTTAAATTAAACATGGTTACTAACCCTTTTATGTCAGAAACACAGGGTTAGAACAAGTGTGAAAACTGGAACAGATCAAAACGGTGAACCCAAATGCAGAAAACCAGATGACATTTCTGTGCAATGTCTTCAAATCTTTTATTGGATGAAAAGGAATGTCCAAACTGTCATAGGAAACATCCAAAATGTAAACTCCAAAAATCTTTCAAAAATTTCAAAGCGCAAAAAAGGAACCATATCAGTTTCACAAGGTAGATATAATGACAGAGACTGAAAACCAACAAGAGATACAATGGGGCCTCTAGTGGCCAAAGACATGTCCAAAACCCTGACACTTTTAGTTATCTTTTTGGCAATTTGCCATTCAGTGTAATTACAAAATGTTTAAGATGAATACATAGTTCATAACAAGGTATAATATGTGTTGCTGATTTTGAAAACAATTTACAATTGAGCCAACACATGCAGTGTTTACAGTGAATAGGATGTTTGCCTCAATGCTTATAACTTTTGATTAAATGATTATATTCCGGTCAAAGTTTGATTGAATTCCTGATTGCTGGTTGATCAGTATGAAGTGGGAGCAAAAAGATTAGTATGTTTGAAATGTGGACTACAAAATTCTTAATCCTTGAAGCAGTCAATGGACAAGGTGAATAAAATAAATCCTTTCTTTAGTTTCCACAAAACGTCCACACTATGGCACAAATCACATCCATGTCCTGCTACAGATATTATAATTTTTCACACATTAAATCATATCATACTGAAAGTATCTGAATTTCAGGGTAAAGCAAAACCAAGTACCTTAAAGTTGATTTGAGCTGGATGCGTGAAAATAACTTGAAAAGGATTTTCATCTGAAAATTATCGGAATTTTTTTGTTGATAGAAAATCCCACAGTTTATTTTTCTGTGCTTTAAACAGGCTTGTGCCCAATAATCTACTGGACAGGTTGTAGTACTACTTCCACACTGTCATAAGGAAATTAAAGGAAGTATAAGTCTGTGCATGTAAATTTAAATATGTATGACATTTCTGAGTATAACAATTTAACACATTTACATAGTAGTCAAATTACTACCTTGAAACTTATTTTAGATGTAAGAAGAAATTATCCTTACCTTAGTTATGTTAACGTCTCTTGGTTCCAGTGCCTTTCATCTGTTTAAATCCATCCTTAATCCAACTGTCTAGAGGGATCAGGATAATACATATTATTGGGATTAAAGCTTTCCAACTCACTGCTATTTGAGTTGACAAACACATAACAATCCCTTATTAAATGTTAGATTGGGGTACTAAAGCCTAATCCCTCTCTTTGAGGATGAGAATTCTGATAAATGTATGGATTGTCATCATATGTATGATACATTTATATATGTATAGGGACCAGGGTGACCAAATCCATATCCTTATGTGGAGGATCAATACTATTTCTAACATTATATACTGTTCAATTGAGGTAATTCAATCACAAACCCCTCTAGAATGATTCAAGTTTCCATTTTGGAGTTGAATGACCGTTCAAACGATTTCAATGCAGGACTTTTATTTTGAAGACCATCTATCTATTGTTGATCGTTGCTAGACGTTGTTCATTTCACGTCAGTAGCCAAAATTACTGACAGAGTATGGGGACTGACGTCTTTTTTCAGATTCTAATTTAGCTAGTTATATAATTAGCTAATATACTAGCTTGATACCTATTCATATAGTAGTTTGACTACCTGCCAGAGATTACAAAAGGTATAGCTATTGCTAGGTACTGGAGGATTTGGTAAGTACGTTAGCCAGCAGAATCTTTGTTGTTGCATGCCAACCAAGCGCTAAATAGCTAGCTTGCTAGTCCTACCTTACATTACTAGGTAGCTAGCTAGGGGCGATGTATCAATAAGGATAAGTTTTGATGAAATCTTTCTGTGCCCTGATGGGAGCAACATTAGCTTTCTACTGTCACTAGGTTCCTTTTAAATTATGATTTGAAGATTTACATTGTCACCAGTGTGATTGCATCCTCACATCAGGAAAACTCCAGCACCAGGTAGTCAGCTAAACGTTAGATATGTGAGGTTAAGTTTTAACGGCATAGCTACTACTTTTCAAACTGCTAAGCTTTTTGTCATTCATTAATAGCCCACTTTGTCATCCAGCCACAACTGCTTAACGTAATCCAACCTTCTGATCCTTATACATTTATTAACCCCGTAAAACTGCTCTCAATTCATCATCCACCCCTCTTACATGACAGCCATAAACACCTCGTCTTTATCCATAAATCCCTCAAATGGCTCTTTATCCCTGTACCCATTCCTCCATCCTTACATCATCCATCATACACCCACCCATTTCAGGGTGTGTACAGGATCCTGCAAACATTGACAACTAGTGTTCTCTTAAAAGAAACGTATGATTTACAGAATGTTGTCAAAAATACAACGAGAATGTTATTATGTGTGCAAGTTTTAGCTCAGCATTTTCTAGAATGTTACTGTAAGAAATAGTTACAAACATCATTACATCATCATGTTTTTTATTGTTTCCGCAAAAGCAGTTTAATAGATTTAATACATTTTCTTCTCATTTTAAAGGATAAAGCAACCAAGAAAGAAATGGGGGCCTTTTTGGACAAGCCCAAGATGGAGAAGTTGAACGCCCACGGGGAAGGGAACGGCCTGCGCTACGGCCTGAGCAGCATGCAGGGCTGGCGGGTGGAGATGGAGGACGCACACACCGCCGTCATTGGCTTGCCTCATGGCCTCAACCCCTGGTCGTTTTTTGCTGTATATGACGGCCATGCCGGCTCTCACGTGGCTCGATACTGCTGCGAGCACTTACTGGACCACATCACCAGTAACCCTGATTTCAGGGGTGGTGGTGCAGGACCAGGGGGCGGGGGTGAGGAGGCCAGAACGACTCTGGACATCCGCCACGAGCCGTCTGTAGAGAGTGTAAAGAACGGCATTCGTACTGGCTTCCTGCAAATTGACGAGCAAATGCGAGCGATCTCGGAGCGTAAGCATGGGGCAGACCGCAGCGGCTCCACAGCAGTGGGAGTCATGATCTCACCTCGACACATCTACTTCATCAACTGTGGCGACTCACGGGCCCTCCTCAGCAGGGGAGGCCGGGTCCATTTCTTCACGCTGGATCACAAGCCCAGCAATCCACTGGAAAAGGAGCGCATCCAGAATGCCGGCGGCTCTGTAATGATACAACGTGTTAACGGCTCACTAGCAGTGTCTCGAGCCCTTGGTGACTTTGACTATAAATGTGTGCATGGCAAGGGACCCACGGAGCAGCTCGTGTCCCCTGAGCCAGAGGTGTTTGAGATCGAAAGGTCCGAGGAGGACGAATTTGTTGTGTTAGCGTGCGATGGCATCTGGGACGTGATGGCCAACGAGGAGCTATGTGACTTTGTACGGTTACGCCTAGAGGTGACAGAGGACTTGGAGAGGGTGTGCAATGAGATTGTTGACACATGTTTGTACAAGGTAAGGTCAGCTACATTGTAATCTGTTCTCAGATGTTGTTTTTTCGTTGTTTTCGCTTAGGGCCCCTGACCACTAGGGGGCCTATGACTGCTAGGGAGCCCTCGACCGACAGGGTAGAGGTGGCCCCGAATCAAATTTGGATTAGGGCGTGTACCTTTTTATTCCTCAGACACTCTACTGTTGCTTTGGCTTTTAGTTTCTGGTCATCAGGTTGTCATCCTGCAAGGTGAACTTTCATCCCCGTTTCAGCTTTCTTGCAGTTTCCTTAAGGACTTTGCTGTACATTGGGCCATTCATTTTCCCTAGTCTCCTGAGAAGTACCTCAGTCACTAACAATGAGAAACATCTCCATAACAGTCATTTGAAATGAAGACCTCTAGCTCTGTTAACTGTAATGTTATCAGTATCCAACTTGCTTGGTCATCCAGTTAGGAGGCGTGGCCTGATCGTTTCAGGGTCTTGGTTCTGCCATATACATTTTCCACTTCTTCCCCCGATCTGTGTCTTTCTACAATTTTGTCTTTTTGTTCGATTAAAAGCTTTTGCTTTGCAGTTCACTACCCAGCAGTGAACATAAAGTAACCAGTGTGATAATTCATCCAAATGTTTTTTAGTTTTTTTTTTAGGAGACGCCGGTACAAGTTAAACGAGGTGCTAAAACATATGATTGGATGTAGTAATGCTAACCCTGAACCTAGTACTAACCTTAACCATTAGTGGAACCTTTGCCCAACCTTAACACCAAAAGCCTGTTTTATGTGTATTGAGTTGCAAATTTGTGACCAGAGCAATGAACTATGGGGGTTGTCACTTTTGTGTTGTCTTTATAACAGTTTTTTGTGTGACAATACTCGTAATTTTCATGCAAATACCGCATTCGGAAGAACTTGAGTGTTTTCCTTGTGACACTGTAGACAGAAACTGTTGAATTTATCCCGATAAATAATGTTATTGAAGTGTAACATAGGTGGAGGCCGATTGGTATGAATTTGAAAGTGATCTGATTTAGGATTGCTATTAGTGTGCTGATTTAGAAGTGCTATTAGAAGATTGGCTGAAATAGCATGAGTCATGGTCCACATAAAACCTTGTGTCCTTATGCCATTGATTTCTTCCATTGGGAATTTTTAGGTCTGTGTTTTTCGTATATTCTTAACACCATCTCTGCTGTTCCATAAATATCAAAATATCTCTATATTTTGTAAATATCTATATTATAACATATATGCAAATTACACATCAGCATCACATCAGCATTTATTTTTAGCCAAAGAAATGTCCATAGCCAAATGCATAACCGGCATTTCCTCTTGTCTAAACAGGGAAGTCGGGACAACATGAGTGTGGTGCTGGTGTGCTTTCCTGCTGCTCCTAAGATTTCGCCTGAAGCTGTGAAGAGACAGGCAGAGCTGGAGAAATACCTGCAGAGCAGGGTAGCAGGTGGAGCATCTAAAAAGAAATAGTAAAAAGAGCAAGATGTTTATTGTTCCTAAGTAACATATTACTACTTATTACTGGCCAAAACAGACATTTAAATGTAAACAGGTACCCACAGCATCCCAATTCTAAGTGTGGTGTCTCTATACACACACCATACTTTTTTACTATGGCTTATGCTGAACTTTCAATGTCTTGAAGGGAAATGTAGCACACTTTGAATGCCTAATACTGTCTTATCAGGGGCCCGCAGAGAATATGTATAGATCAGTGAATAGTTGTCAATGTTTTATCAATTTAGTTTTACAGAGTAACATAAAATCACATTTTATTTATTTTTATGGTAAAAAAATAACAATTGTCACTTTTTTTTAACTACTTTTCAACTGATGGAAACGTAATTAATTATATAAAATTAACCAGATTTTTTGGTTTTTTTTCAAACGTTTGATCTGGATTGAAATTAGTGAGCTTTTTTACTGTCTAGTTTTGCCATTGAACTTGGTCATGCAAAGAACTGTTAGAACTCTATAAAGTATATATAGCCAATAAAATAAAATGTTATCTTTTCATTTAACACCTGGTCTCTGATGGCCATATATTTGGTCAAATACTTTCATTACAAGGTTATTTTCAGTATTCAGTAATTCTATCAAAAAGCTTATGCCTTTAATTCTAAATTGATTGTCCATATATATTAATTACATGTGTGTATATATAAATGTATATAGTGGCTTAGCAGAAAACTATTTCTCAGGTTTTGCTAGGGTTGTCTTATAATGGTCTGAGTGGACAGGGGCATATTAGCTCTTATTTGTGAAGTGGTTTGAAACTCTGTTATTAGTCTTTTAACCAATTTAACACATTTTGATGTCATCATGGAAAGCCACAACTTACGCTCATGCAAATCTGCAGGGCCGAACATTATAAACAGCTTAAAGTTTCTCAGGCTATGAATGGCTGTTAAAATCACTGATGTACTTGCACGTAATGAAATGGTTAAAGGTGCCACATATGGGATTCTTACTTTATGTGGAAGATAGGTGAATTACAAGAACATTATGCTTAATTCAAAGCAAAACATCTTCTGCTGCACTCCACAACATAGGAGGATTGTGCTTTCATTTTTGCTTTCGGTGTTACTGCTTGTTATTTAAATGTACAGTGCATTGACAAAATAACGGGAGCACCTGACTGTATGTTATTAGCAAGAACTTAATGAGGAGGAGGGCACCCCTTTTCTTTCAGAACAACTCCAATCCTTGGATGCTGTCATACAAGAACTTAAAGTGTAGCATTATTCACAAAGAACATTTTAATTTTTTTGCGGGATGAAGAATATGGAACTCACTTAGTTGCCTCATTTTCTTTGAAAACTCAAATTTAAAAGTGTTAATTGGCAGACCTCTTATTGTTGACACCTGTACTGCTAATTGGAAATGAACCTAATGTGACCTCTGCAGCTGTGTTTGTAGTTTTTATTTTTTTAATTCAAACAGCCCTTTTCCATTCAGTCTTTCTGTTATGTCCACCACCTGTATTTCACAGCAGTTTAGATGGTAAAATTATTCCTTACACTATATATAGTACATGTTTTCTTATTTTTAAAAATGTCTCACTGTTGTTTTATAGTAACAATGAAGATTTCTGTGTTTACTACTTGTCCCAACCACAAACTCAAAATGGTGCTCCCATTTTCATGATAATAACATGCAGTAGCGAGTAAGTAATAATCAATCAAATCAGTAGCGAATAAGTAATAATGTCAAACACCATAATTTTACTATAATGGAATTCCACTATTAAATGACAATGAAAAAATAGCACATGTGAAGCACCTTTAACCATTTAAAATAGTTGATGTTGTTGGACAGATACAACAGCTTTTCATGAAAGCCAAATTATTCCGCACTGAACAATAAGGGCAGGGATTCCCAACCTAGGGGGTGGGCCCCTGAAATGGGGTGCCTGAGCTTCCTGGGGTGTCATCAGTGATTACATTTATTTCCATTTTATTAATGTAATAGGCCCTGTTTAAAGAATCTCACTCACAATGCCAACATCAAGGAGACATCCCTAATTTGTTCACACTTTGTAGAAGTTAGCTGAATTACAGCAACACAAAATGTACATTCAAACCAACTTTCCCCTTATAGCGCAGTCAGTATAATGATTTTTACTTGTGAATGAACAACTTAAAAAAGCTTTTAAAACTTTTTGATTTTTAAAATAGCTATTTAAATTGCACATTTATTTCCTAGACTACTCAGTGCTTGTTTTCTTGCTTGAACAGAAACTGAGTGAACTGAATGTCATCAACTATGAAATTATTAAGGGATTTTGCTTGCCCATATCAGCTATTGTTCGTTTAAGGAGAAATGATTGCATGTCTGTGTCATCAGTAGATGAGTAGAGTGCACATTTCTATTTGACCAATAGAAATTGTGCATTTTAGGATGTGCTTTTATATGCACCAAAATCATTTCTGGTGAATAAAGGTTGTAAAACATTGTCATTCCACTATTAATGCAGATATACTATGTCAGTATAGATATATGAATGTTACTGTTAATTAACTGCTAGCAAGCATGCTAACTATTCTGTTGAAAATCACAAAAATGTTTTGAATGTAAAATATGGCTCCCTGGTGGAAAATGTTTGGGAAAACTGGCCTTAAGTGTTCCAGAGGTCTGAACTGTGGCCTCTGGTGCATATATGGCTACAGAATAGGTGTGATATTAAGGACGATAAGCACAGTGCTGCACGGTTGTGCGGTGACATATACCAATGGCGCGAGTTACATTCAAATAAAACTTTATTTTGACATCAAAATGTTGTTCCTATGAACGATGGTAATGTCCAATGGCCCACCCTATATTGCTACTTTTGATGCATTTATTGAAGCAGTTGTAGAGGGTGTGGAAAATAACTGTTTTACCAAGGCTGTGCTGCGGACTTAAGTACAAGGCGATAGCCTTAAGCCACTCTTATAAGTTGGTCTACAGCTCCCACAATCTATGGCTGCAGATGAACGTAATGATAAGGCTAAGAGGATGAAAAGTTCAAAGAATTTTCAGCTCACGTGTTTTACATCTGGAATTGTTTCTCACAAGCAGCAACAGAAAATATTAGCCGATTGCTCAGAAAAATATTTAAGCAAACATCTGCCAAATGATTGGTGCACCCTTTTGATTTGTTTACCAGAGATACACAAAGAAATAAATGCTTTAAAATGAGTATTTGCTAAAACGTGTAAATACTAGACCAAACAAAATCTCTATACCAAACAAATATCTTTGAGTTTGGTGCGAAAACACAAATTACTATCTGGACAGGCAATCATACGATCCACAAAATTTGGCCAGTCACTTGGGAAGTACTTTCATCTTCCAAAGATATTAATGTCACATTATTTCAGTTTGTTGAATCCAAATATATATATATATATATATATAAAAAGAGATGTTACTCCTAAATATACATTACTTGCTACTATTCACTTTTTAACACAGAAATCCTGTATGCTGGGCCCTCTAGATATTTGCAAGTTGTGTTCCTGCGTGCTGGACCCCCTAGACATCTGCAGACTGGGTCCTGCATCTTAGGCCTCCTAGATATTTTCAGACTAGGTCCTGCATGCTGAGCTCGCTAGATATTTAGAGACAGGGTCCTGAGTGCTGGGCCCCCTAGATATTTTGAGGAATGGGTACTGCATGCGGGGCCCCCCACATTTTAGTTGTCAGAGTACTGCATGCTGGGCTCTGAGATATTTGGAGATAGAATGTTTTAAGTTGAAGCATGCACAACCCTGTTTTGGAGAACCCTCCTAATTTCCTAGCTTGAAAGATTTTATTCTATTAAGATTAATTGTTGTTTCTCCCACAATTGTTTTACCCATTCTATAATAATCCCATAGTCATACCCAAGTTCTTCTATAATCAACTGGACTATTAATCAATTTATCTGGAACTATTAATCCCATAGTATAGATTAAATATTTAAAGTACAAAAAGGAGCATTGGCCTTTCTGAACCATATATTTTATTACTGGTCTGCAAATAATTGTGTTCAGGTTTGGGCCAGTCTCAACCTGACCATTTATTTAGGATGGTGTGGGAGGGTTATACAAATGAGCATGTTTTACTTGCTGAAAATAGCCTCAAATTTAAGTTGACGGTCATTACTTAAACCCAATCAACACTGTATGATACAAATGTAAAGTGCAGAAGTACAGAGCCAAAAAAACTGTCCAAATATGTATAGACTGCCTTGTGATTCATAGCAATCAACCCTAAGCACTGTCATATAAAAGCAAAGCTTTTATAAGCAAAAAGTCAAAGGAAGATTTTGAGTGAGGAACAGAAGGGTTAAAATTAAGAGACCATTACAAATTGAACGCTTCTGTTCCTCATTCAACTTTTTTGGAAAGGAAAGAAAAAAGTTGTATCTTGCTTTGTCCTTTGCCCTATCCTATGCAGCTTTGGTCTGGGAACTTTGACATCCTGTTTGAGTTCCTGGAAGTTCTGATACACCCAGAATCCCATCTGATTAACTTGGAAGTCTGAGACTCTAGGAAGACAGACTAAATACCACCAACAATTAATTTGTCTAATTTGGTTTCTTCTGTGTTTTATCTTTACTATATTTTTTCATGTCTCTACGTATATAGTACTGTCTTATAGTTAACATATGTTACAAATGTAGGCACCCATTCTATTCACATGTATTTGTTATTTATTATGTGGCTTCTAATAAACCAAGTTTAAAATGAGGAATGTTTTTTCAGTAAAACTCTACCATCTGGAGAGATTAGCATATAAACAGCAACAGGTTATCTTATGGGACCATCTCAAGATATCATTTTATCACATAAGGGTCAATCAATGATTTAATTGACTGATCCAAACTTTGAGGCAGAGTAAATATGTAGATCAGGTGCTATTAAATGTTTGGTCCATTTGAGATCCGGGGCTACTCATAAAAGATCCAGGGCTAACAACGGTAATGTGTTTAACGTTTTTGAATTGTTTCTAATGTTTTCATGGCAGGTCCCACTGAATAAAACATCCTTTGCAAGTTATATTTTCAACCATACACTGATAAAAAAACAAACATTATTTTCATCAGCTGCATGATTTAACAAAGAAAAGTGGATCTGTGGAGGTTGGATTGTGTTGTTGCAAAAGTTGTCTCCATCTTCATACCATTTTGTTTTTGTACTGAAAACAATTACCTACACCTATATTTTGTAACAAACAATATTCCTTCAACATACAAAGGTGCAGGCTAATTTAAATACATTTATGAAGGAACACTCATTTCATTCATGATTTGCATGTATTTGCCAAGTGTTGTGGGTGTTCTTTTATATGATGAGAAATCATTTTCAGCTTTCAAAATATATATACTATATAGCCAAAAGTATGTGGACAGTATAGGATTGCACAATATTGGAAATAACTGACATTGCGATGTTTTGTTTTTCTACAATATATATTGCGATATGAAAAAATACAGGATGTCTTCAGAAAGAGCTTTGGCTATCAACCTGACAGTATGTATCGTTCATTTTTCCCCAGCCCCATCCTCTATAATTAAAATGTATGAAACTCATGAACATTTTTATATTTCAGTGCAGGTTGCTAGGTAATATATGTAACAGTAATAGTGTAGCAATAGTAGTCAAATAGATTGCGCAATTGGGCATAACTTACCAACTGCAAAATGCAGGCTGTGGCCAAAGCACTGAAATCTGGTCCACTTGTTCAGGTGCAGCCTTCACCATGTTCGCACCATTTTCTGTTGTAATACTGACTAGACGACTCTCATCTAGGCCCCAATCAGCTAAAGCTTCTCTCATCCCTGTTGCGATGTTCTTCTCTGGGAAAATACAGTTTGCAAACAGCACATTTTCTGGTGGAAATCCTCATTAATAAAGTGTACAGTCAGACTTATTTAGGGCTCTGTTGTCCGGCTGGACCACAAGTCTGTTGTTGCTGTATGATATTGCACTTGTGACAGCTCTTTTTCAACTTGTATCTTGCATTTCTCATACAGCTCGGGCAACTTGAGAAAAATAGTTGCGTGACGGCATTACATACCGCTTGTCAAGCAACCAGATAATGGTTTTAAAACCCTCTTTGGTAAGCGTGTTAATTGGTACAATGACTTGGCGACGTGAAATGTTATTGAATCTGTGATTTCTCAATGCACTTTGGAACCTTTCTCGTTATAGACTGATATGTTTACCTTACTAAATCGCACGTTCTGCGATGTGACTATTGCAAATGCGTACATCGCAATGTTGATGCTGAAACGATATATCGTGCAGCCTTAGTGGACACCCCACCATCAAACCTGTATGAGCTTATTGAACATTGAACAAGCAAACATCACTCCTATATGAGCTTGTTGTAGCTGCTATTATAGTCCTTTGCAGCTAAAACAGCTTCCACTCTTCTGTGAAGGCTTTCCCCATGATTTTGGAGTGTCTCTGTTGGAATTTGTGCCCATTCAGTCAAATGATGTGTGCCCATTCACTCATTTGTGAGGTCAAGCACTGATGTTGGACGAGAACGCCTGCCTCACAATCCTGGTTCCAATTCACCCCAATGGTGTTCAAGTGGGTTTGTGGTCAGGGCTCTGTGCAGATCACTCAAGTTCCTCCACACGAACTTCCTCTGACCATGTCTTTATGGATCCCACTTTGTGCACAGGGGCACAGTCATGCTGGAACAGGAAAATACCTTCCCCCACACAGTAGCCACAATATTGGAAGCAACCAAATATCTTTGCATCCTGTAGCATTTAAAAGCCGATTTTTACTCTTCGCTTCAGTACTTGGCGGCCCCACTCTGTGAAGGTGCGTGGTCTATCACTTTGTGGCTAGGCTGTTGATGCTCCCACTTCACAATTGATGCTTCAACTTCACAATTATTGCACTTACAGTTGACTGGGGCAGATCTAGTAGGGCAGAAATTTCAGTAACTGATTTGTGGCAAAGGTGGCGTCCTATGACAGTGCCACATTTAAAGTCACTCTTGAGTATGCCCCATTGTAATGCTAATGTTAGTCATTGGAAATTTCAAAGCTATGTGCTGGATTTTATGTACCTCTGAGCAATGGGTGTGGCTGAAACGCCTGAACTAAATTATTAGTAGGGGTGTCCACATACTTTTGACCATACAGTATATATAACTGATGTAGGTCTAGTTGAAAATAATGTAGCAAACAAAAAAAAAATATATAATTAAAACATTAATTTGGACAAACGTATTCTTAAAACTGACTGGAATAAATTATGTTATTACCTTGGATTATGGCAAGTATAGATATGGCTAATCTGGTGTAAAAACGTTAAACATCCGCTTTCGCTAAATTAGTTCCCTTTTTCTAATTAGTTCACGCGTCAAATGTAGTAGTCCCCAAACCTGCCACATCCCACCAAATTATTTCAATTATTTTCAAAGTAATCACATTTCTGGAAAAACAGCGGACCTGTCAACACTGTTGGTCGCTTGATTATTGACGTTTGATAACTTTCTGAAGAAACTGATCCGCTCGAAGCGAAACGGTCATTTTAAAATGCCGACGGGTAAGTAGCATAATGGTTCTAACAACGCTTGTGTTGTAACTTTGGTGCAGACTTTAAATGTATTACTCACTGATCAGGTAAACCAAGGGAATGTTATTTGGAGTCACTTGTAGCAGACCTCGAAGAACTGCTGGCACGTTTTCAACAGACAGAATCCGTACGGTTTGAAGACTTTTCTGCCGTTTGGAGAAACATGGGCTTTGGCCGTATATTTTAGTAAGTCCCTTTCATTATTTAATCAGTCATCTCTTAAAATTGACTAACTAAACTACATGTATAGTCATAAAAAGCTCACGGTCATAGGCCTAGCATTAACAGTATCTTCAATATTAGTATTGCTTTAGTGATTTGCCTTTCTACTTCTGAAGGACTCTAACAATGATCTACATTGCAGTGGTTCCCAACCAGGGGTACTAGGACCCCTGGGGGTACTTGGCTCTCCACAGGGTCTTTGATCGCCCACCCGTGGATCTGGGCCTGGGTTGAATCACAAATCTACAACATGATCCCTAAAAGATGAATTATCATCCTTGGGCTCTGTGATCTGACTAAGACCTGTTTCTTTCAAGTGCCAAGAGAAAGTATAGGTCAAGCAGCTGGCAATATTACAGAAGAAAATGCATATTTAGAACAGATAGTTTAAACAAGAGAAACTTATGCAGGTGCTCATCACCTTAGCAGCAGTCACGAGAAATAAGTTCACTTATCTGGTTGCAGCCAGTGCTGGATTTTAAAAGTCAACAAGAATTGCTCTTTATATGCCTGGCATTTGAATGTACCTAGTTTAAAACTCTTTTTTTTCAAGTCCTATTCACAAATGACAGCAGTAAGCATTCAGTGCTGATTTAGAAAACTTGAGACAGTCATTATTAGCTTTCAGTTCTTGTTTGTCTGAAAAATTGAAATAGTTCCACAGCTAGAATAGGATAAACTATATGAAAACTATTGCATGGGTGCACCACAAAGCTGGGTTATATGGAAGAGTGGTACAGACAAAGCCATTGCTGAAAATCTGTCATCAAATCCTGGTTGGATTTTGCCGCAAGGCATGTGGAAGAAACCGCAGTTGTGCAAAAGGCTCTCTGGTTTGATGAGACCAAAATTAAACTTTTGGTGTTAATTGGTAGAAAGTTCTGATTTTAAATGTATATGGCTAATTTACATGAAAGAGCAGAGTCATGATGAATCCAGTTGTTAAAATCTATTTAAAAATGGGTTGTTCTGTTTTTGCTTTCACACCTGTCTGTTTCATACCAGTTTGCCTTCAATCAGCCTTGCAATTCCTATGCTAATGTGTAATCCCTCTCCTTTTTCCCTAATTTTCCCTTACATCTTGTTTTTCATTTTCATAGCGGTTCACTTGCTGGCAATGAAATGAGGGAATTCTGCCAACTGTCCCTGACTACGACCTTCAGCTACTTTTTGCCCCCATATAGCTTCCAGATCAGAGTCGGAGCCCTGTATCTGCTCTATGGCTTGTACCACACACAACTTGCTTTACCTAAAGCAAAGGTGCAGAAGGACATTTACGTTTTCAATCTTATTTGTACAAATAGTGCAGATTAATCAAATCTCCCGGCTTGTCTGGGAGTCTTTGACACATTCACTAGAATTTTACCAATAAATGTATCTAATACAAATTACCAATCTCTAGCACAGATGAATGTATTTGCATGTCCCTGAAAGTTAAATTGTTATTCATGTCGGGGTTGTGTCCCTTAAAAAGGATCCAAGATTGACTGACATTTTTGATTGTGATGGATGAAATTGATGTATGGTGAGCCCAAAGGGGATGCAGCAGTAAAGATACTGTCTCACAGTTAACTGCGTCATTGTAAGACCAGGGTTCAAATCCTGCTCACAGATTTGCCCAGGGGTCCTTTGGAGGGCAGTGCTATTGGGAGTTGCTGCAATGAAGCAGGGCTTAAATCACATAATAGATAGATAGATAGATAGATAGATAGATAGACAGATTAATATACATTTATCTTTTAGCTTGTTGGTTGCTTTGTAGGCTTATGTTTGTTGTACCTACTTGCCTCCCAGATCAGGATTGCCCTAATGGACTGGAAGGAGATTCAGAACTTTTACCAGGACTGTGTGAATTCACAGCACTATGATGCAGTTTACATTTTCAAGAAGCTTATCACCGAGAATGCTGTTGTTTACACCGCCATGCCAAAAGTGGTAAGGACATCAGGGATTACATTTAAGCAATTTAGCAGATGCTCTTATCCTTTTAAAATTACTGTCCAATTTTTTTAGATCTCTGAAATATGACCTATAATTATACAGTAAAAAAAGAACATGTAGTTATGTTCTCTGTGTCATGGGTTTGCTTTGCCTTTTGGTATTGGGGCCTTTGAATGCGCAAGACATCATGAGTTCTGCAGATTATCACAGTGTTTTAGTCCAATGTTTAAAAAAAAGTGTTGTGGGTCTTCCAGCAGGACCACTATCCCCAAAATACACAAATGTATACAGGGTTTTGATTTTGTCCACCTTCAGTTGACCTTCCATGTGACAAAGAAGGATCAACAGCATAAAGTCTGCGAAGAGTTTCGTGACCGACCACAAAGGGTCAAGGACCTCATCTCTACAGATTTGCTAGAGGTATGGCCTTACCTTTAAAATGTTGTAAATGTCTGAAGTGTTAATGGTTTCCTGAGATCTGTGAATATATACATTTACTAACAATGTGATGTTTTCTTTGACAAATGTTAATTGCTGCCTCGCATCAATCTCCTCAGTGATGTGCAATTTAGTTCCGCTCGCTGAACAATGGTTATTTGAGTAGCATTGGATGTGTGCAATCCTTTACCTGAAGCATCACTTGATGTTTCAATATATATATTTTTTAATAATTAGTAAACGCTTCCAAAAAAAAAAATTGAAACAATTAATTATAGCTTACGCTAGGGGTGGGCACTACTATGGATTGTAGAAATGTGCCCAATTTGGCCTGTTTCTCTTTCAAGTGAAACAGGCGCACGTGTGCATTCGCTTTGTAAGCAAGTGCCTTGCTCAAGTACAGAATGTTAGATGTTTTACCTTGCAATCCTTGGCAGGTTGGGATTTGATCAAACAACCTTTGAGTTATTGATCAGATGCTTTAACTGCTAGGCTACCTGTCACCTGTCTTTGCACAAACCTTTGATATGACAAAATATATCATATACCTTCAGGTACTAGAAAGATATTGAGCATATCTAAAAAGATATCCAAGTTAGTCTTATTGTTTTTGAGAGAAAATGTAACTTCTGCGTCATGCTCTAATTCAAGCCTCCAACTGCCTGCAGTATAGTCTGTTTGAAGGGCTATTCTTTACACATTAAGGCCATACACATCATTTGCGATGTTATAGATCTGCTTAACAAACGTTCACAGTGAATGCCCCTTAGTATTCACCAGGTAGGTTGGTGTGATTTGTGTTTGCATTGCTCATAGGTGGCCAACATTCAGGGTCACTACGAGCGGCTGAAAGCATCTGTGCTGGCGAGGTCATCCATTGCGGTGATTCAACAGGACCTGCCGGGCCGCTTGCACAGCTGTATGCTCGAGTTCCTTCGCTGGCAGGACAGCCATGGGGTGAGCCTCACCAGTGGTTAACAATGTCGGACTAGTAGAAAATAAACCGATTCATTGGTGTGCTGTTATCCATTTTGTGAAGAGTATTTTGTAGTGTTGCTGCTGCATTCTGACACATTTAGGTTGGGTTTACTGATAAAAGATTGTCAGATTTCTGTTCTAGCCTAATTTTCTATTTGTTTAACCCTGGTTGTTGTAACATAACTGAAACCCCTTTGTTAATGGAGACCTAAAATAGACATGTACGTTTGCTCCCAAAAGGCTCTTCTTTCAAAATTCTTAAAATAAACCCAGAAAGTTTCAACATACACCCAAGTCAGACCAAGAAATGCCATTACACTGGGCTACATTTTACCTTGCCTAATTGATTGAGGTGAAGGAAGAAAATATCAATGAACCTACTGTTATTATTTGGCTTTGTATACTCATATTTGTATGTTGGCTACCAAATTAGGCCTGTGAAATTACATCTGGATAGTGGGAACTGTGCTGGTGAAGTTGCTGGGACTCAATATCCCTCAGTTCTAGCCCACAACCCTGTCTCTGCTGATCTGGTGGTACATGCCAATATAAAATGAAATTACATGCATATGATTATTAGAAACTCAACATTTAAAAAGTATGCTGGATCCCAGAAGTTTCATGTGATTGAAGCAGAGCCTTTTGTGTTTTAGGACTGTGGAGTTGCAGAGTCTTTGGATGCAACTGAAGAAAAAACCCAGCAGATTGAGGTGAGCTTTTTTGTTGAGCTTAGTTAGGCTTTTTTTTATACATATATATTTTTACTCTAATGAAATTACAAGGCTATGATTGCTATATTTGAGAACATGAGAGACTAATTCAATATTTTACATTGCAGTGGTTCCTTTGCTGCAGTAGTAATATTAGTATCTACATTAGGAATGGTTTTACATTAGTACCATAGTTGTCCACGTGTTGTATTTTTTTAATTTAAGGTGGTATTTGTTCTTGAATATTCTCTCTTATTCCAGTGTTCCAACAGGGCTGAACTTCTGGCATCCATCAAGACAAAGTCATATGGGCATGTTTCAGAGGTCTGCTTAACAATTTTCTCACTTTATTCGAGGTGTCACTGTTATATAATGCGTGTGTCAAACTCTGTCCTTTAGTGGCTATGAATGAGTTAAAAGTTCTTTGCAAATCATGAGGAACATTTTCTTCTCAGAAGATGCACTGTTTTAATACAGCTGCCTTTAGAGTAATTGGGCAAAGTGGTTTGTGACAAATCACATCAGATTCTTTTAAGAGCTGATTTAATTGGTGAAAACACCAATTAATGAAAAAATTATATTTATATTAATGGGCTTCCAATGTAAATGCATGTCAATATGTGTTTGCATGGTACTTTCAGCTTTCTGTTGGCAGTTCGGCACAGATCTGTGTCATGTTCAACATCAAATTCTGAAAGCATTGAAAAACATCAGAACCACGTGGTTTCCAACTGCATGGCTCAACCATATAATTGTTTTATTATACATTCCATTATGGTATCCCATACTGATTTGCCAAAACATTATGACCACTCACAGATTAAGCGAATAATGTTGATCATCTCCTACCATGGGCACTTTCAAGGTCTGGGAAGATGGATGTGTTGAATGCAGGAGAAATGGGCAGGAGTAAAGACCTGAGCTACTTTAACAAGGGCTAACTTGTTATGGCTAGATGACTGGGTCAGAGTATCTCTGAAACGGCAAGGCTTGTGGGGTGCTGACCTACCTAAATAATTGTTATAGACCAGGTACACCCCTTCAAGGAAGTTCTCTGATAGCAGTGGCCTCTTTCATCAGTATTGTGTGCTCTACCACACTGCACAAATTGTTCGGGAAAGGTTTGAGGAACATGATGACATCTTAATCCGATTGAGCATCTGTGGGATGTTCTGGACCAACAAGTCCGATCCATGGCAGCTCCACCTTGCAACTTACAGGACTTGAAGGATCTGCTCCTAATGTCTTGTTACCAGAAACCACATGACACCTTCAGGGGTCTTGTAGAGTCCATGCCTCTGTGAGTCCATGCTGTTTTGGCGCCACATAGAGGACCAACAGCATATTAGACAGGTGGTCAAAGTTTTGGCTCATCAGTGCATGCATCATATTGGTTTACAATCCATCATTTATGAGTGACTTGTTGTCTGTTTCATTACTGGCTAGTGATACACTCTACTGTTGGTGTCCCATTTAACAGATGGCTAATTGAATTAATCATTTTCCATTCCACCACAGGCCTCTAAGTCACGGCGACATCGCCAGGTGGAGATGGACATGTGTGTTTCTGGAACAAACCAAATCCCAGGGGTCACCAAGTATCACAAAAGGGGTCCATCGCTTAGAGCCCGAACATGGAAGAACTTTGGTGGAGAAGGTCAGTTTACCTGAGAGGAATAATACTTTTTTGTGAGAATCCAACAATGGTGAACTGTGGTTTTGAGAATCTCCCGTATATTTAAAAGCTTTCCTCAAAGCAAGGTTCTATTATAAGTGCAATCACAAAGGGGCAACTAGAGTAGTGGTCACAGTTTCTGCTTAAGCCCTCGGGTACACTAAACAATGCTGGCCCTAATGTAGCTGTCCCAAGTTTTTTTTCTTAGGGAGGGTTTTATCTCTATCTCATTCCCTGTACGTCACTGGTTTCTCTCAGGTCATCACGAACATCCGCTCACCACCCATTTTATGTTATTGTTTGATAATTGTGTAGATCTTGTTTTCTATCACTTTTAGCACCATTATGCCAAGTAAAATGATATGTATGTGTAAGTTTACCTGTACATATACACTCACCTAAAGGATTATTAGGAACACCTGTTAAATTTCTCATTAATGCAATTATCTAATCAACCAATCACATGGCAGTTGCTTCAATTTATTTAGGGGTGTGGTCCTGGTCAAGACAATCTCCTGAACTCCAAACTGAATGTCAGAATGGGAAAGAAAGGCGATTTAAGCAATTTTGAGCATGGCATGGTTGTTGGTGCCATACGGGCCGATCTGAGTATTTCACAATCTGTTCAGTTACTGGGATTTTCACGCACAACCATTTCTAGGGTTTACAAAGAATAGTGTGAAAATGTAAGAACATCCAGTATGCGGCAGTCCTGTGGGCGAAAATGCCTTGTTGATGCTAGAGGTCAAAGGAGAATGGGCCGACTGATTCAAGCTGATAGAAGAGCAACTTTGACTGAAATAACCACTCGTTACAACCGATGTATGCAGTAAAGCATTTGTGAAGCCACAACACACACAACCTTGAGGCGGATGGGCTACAACAGCAGAAGACCCCACGGGTACCACTCATCTCCACTACAAATAGGAAAAAGAGGCTACAATTCGCACAAGCTCACCAAAATTGGCAGTTGAAGACTGGAAGAATGTTGCCTGGTCTGATGAGTCTCAATTTCTGTTGAGACATTCAGATGGTAGAGTCAGAATTTGGCGTAAACAGAATGAGAACATGGATCCATCATGCCTTGTTACCACTGTGCAGGCTGGTTGTGTAATGGTGTGGGGGATGTTTTCTTGGCACACTTTAGGCCCCTTAGTGCCAATTGGGCATCGTTTAAATGCCACGGCCTACCTGAGCATTGTTTCTGTCCATGTCCATCCTTTATGACCACCATGTACCCATCCTCTGATGGCTACTTCCAGCAGGATAATGCACCATGTCACAAAGCTCGAATAATTTCAAATTGGTTTCTTGAACATGACAATGAGTTCACCCCCTCAGTCACCAGATCTCAACCCAATGGGCCAACATTTCGAAAGAATACTTTCAGCACCATGTTGAATCAATGCCACGTAGAATTAAGGCAGTTCTGAAGGCGAAAGGGGGTCAAACACAGTATTAGTATGGTGTTCCTAATAATCCTTTAGGTGAGTGTAAGTGCTTCAGTATCCCCTATTAATTGTGGTTATGCTGTCTTTTTCAATTAGGAGATGATCAGAAGACCCAGTATTGGCTCCTTAGTGCTGCAGAGGAGGAAAGGGCTGCACGTAAGATATCAATCAGATGAATAAAAAATATAATAATCCTTCATTAACTGATTGTCAAGTACACTGGGTGGATGGGGGGCAGGAAACTTGGTATTAGTCAGGATGTATACTCAAACACATTTTATTATGTAATTTGTACTTAATTTATTAGAATTTATTAGGATTAACCCCTTGAGATGTATCATCTCGTTTTCGAGATGACTTAATGCTTTGAAGTTCCGGATTTAGTCACCAATCCGAAGAAAACGTATAACTTCTCATTATTCTTTTAGAAATAGTTTATTGATGAATATGAGGTGTTGAGTTACACAGTATGGCAGAGTTAACAACATCATATTAATTGCAGGGACAATCCCCACCAAAACAATCTAACAGTTTCAGAGTATAACAGAATTTTCTATTGCACTTCTACGAGGGTGATTCAATAGGATCATTTTCATTGGTCATGAGCATTTAAGAAACTGCTGAGGTAAAAACTAAATGCTCCAGATATGTCCAAAACTGCAATATATGTAAATCAATCTTGTGGGATTAATTTTGTTAGTGTTTGCGTTGATACATAAAAAAAATATGGTTGAGATTCTATTCATCAGTACATTTCTTATTCTTTAAAGACTTTTAGGATTTTATTCAATGCCATTCAGTATAACAGACATTCCTGATGAAAATGCATTTTGAAATTCATGTGATAATATATTGCATCAAAGAAGATTCCAAGAGATTAAGGTTATTTAAAGGTCTTGAGTCTTTCCTAAAATATACATTTGACCATTCTGGTCACTTTTGGACTTTTGATTTGAAAGATGAACTTAAAAGCTGTTGGTCAAGGCCATACAGTTAGCTAAGCAATTTCCCAGAAGAGTAAGTTTAAGCAGTTTTTCAGTCAGAGTACTTATTCTTAAATTCTATGTGAACACTGTAGTCTTAAGTAGTTGATTTTACCACATTTCCAAGTTGCTGTTCCATTCTCCTTAATTGTGGTCTTGCTCACTTTTGTTTTTCAGTGAAAAGACCAAAGCGACAGCACAGATTCCGGTGGTGAAAACAATGCAGAGGCTTTGGGCTGGTAATTCTGTGTGTATAATGAAGAGGCTGGTTTCACAGACAAATGTAATAGATTTACGATCCACTGAGCAAGGCGGGGATCTGCAGTGTCCTGCAAGGTGTTGTATATGGTAAATAAGGTATTTACAGGAAATGTAACTGAGACACTTGTGAAGTTCTGTGTTCAAATAAAGGTGGCACCAAATTTACATAACTGAATTTTCAAGCGTTGGCTTCACTAGAGATGTTATACCATCAGATCCTCTGGTATTTTAAAATATTAAGTACAATATACAAATGACTTCAAGAATTCATTTTTCTCATTGAAATATATTGAATTTAAGCCATTTGATGATAGACTCAAAGGGGCATTATGTAGACTTGTTGCATTGTATTATAAGAAAACGTCTATATATATATATATATATATATATATATATATATATATATATATATATATATATATATATATATATATATATATATATATATATAATATGCAGAAACTGTGGAATGTTAGCATTTCATAACATTAATTCACCTGAGGAAACTATTTTTCATGTGTCCTAAAATACATAATTTTTATTGATCAGAAGAAGTGTGCATTATTCTGTTGTCAAATGGAAAAGCATCACCTGCCCTCTTCCATTGGCTTCATAAAGGAAGGTGATAGTCTCTCCTAAAACGAGCCAAGGCAGACGGCACGTTGAAACCAATAGAAACCCTTGGCCATTTACTACTAGCCAAAATTCTACACAGTTCACCCACTATTTGTTTTAGTGAGAAACCTGAACTGAAAGAAAAAGCAAGAATTGTATAAGCTGTGGCTGTAATTCAGTTGTCATCCATAAGATGGGAGCAAATTGAGGATTTCCTCTAAGGCTGTCAGTTTGTGCAAGGGGGTGGTAAAGTTAGCTATTCACATTTTATTTAACTTCTTGAAATAGGATCCCTGCTGACAAACTTTCAAAACCAATTCTGCAAATAATGAGCAGACAGTTCACATGGTTTTATGTTTAATTGGTTTTGTCCATATAATAGTGTTAATCTGCTATGTAATTATTCAAATTAAAGCAAATATAATTAAATCAAGACTTAACTAAGATAGGAAGCATAGAGTTAGGCCACAGGAAAATGTAGGAAATGCATAAAGCGCCATAAACTCAGTATGATAGCGTTTATTTTGAGAAAAATACTATCCACCAATGAGTTTATACACAGTTGGTTGTTGATCTGCACCAGAGTGCCGAGTAGAATACAACAATTGTTTTTTTTTTCTTTAAAAATGTGTTTGGGGTGTCTTCCCCATGAACTAGACTGAGAGACCATTTAAAGGCCTTTGCAGGTGTTTTGGGTTAATTAGCTGATTAGAGTGTGGCACCAGGTGTCTTCAATATTGAACCTTTTCACAATATTCAAATTTTCTGAGATACTGAATTTGGGATTTTCATTAGTTGTCAGTTATAATCATCACAATTAAAAGAAATAAACATTTGAAATATATCAGTCTGTGTGTAATGAATGAATGAATGAATATAATACACAAGTTTCACTTTTTGAATGGAATAACTGAAATAAATCAACTTTTTGATGATATTCTAATTTTATGACCAGCACCTGTAAGTGTTGCTATTGTTATGGAATGCAATCCACTCCAGTGGAATGTGCAGAGCATTGTGGATAAGTTGAAGGGCTTTTGGAATAAGTACTAATCAGCTTTTACTAGTAAAACTGAAAATGTACCAGTACCAATTGGAATAGTAACTAAATAATAAATGCTATAGCTTTGAATTATTAACTAGCATTGGTGTATTAACGGGGGACATGTTGGAGGTAGGTAATCACTGTCAACCGGTAGGTAAGACTGTCAACTGATACGGCATGAAATCATTTGTTTGGTTCTTGGAAAAAAGGGGGCGTATTTTCCTCACTGCCTCTGGCGAACACTGGTAATGCACCAGTAACGTTAGATCCCTTCTGTCGTAAGAACGGCACTGAAGAACAACATGACCATTTCCACTGTTGTGATTAGTCACAAGGTTTTTGGTGTGTTCGAACTGCAGGGATAACGGTTACTGGTTGGTTTCGTTAATAGTATAGTTAGGTAAAGCGTCAAATCTACTATTCCAACTGATGTTTATTATGAGAATTCGCTTGTTCAACTGATGCATCGAATTTCCTTTTGTCAGGGAAAGCTTCGCCAGCGAATAGGACATTAAATCTTGCATGTGATTTTGGTGAATGCTATTCGTTAGCTTGCTAACTAAGCGCTAGTTTATGTTAGACGTAAGATGGCGACAGATCTAAAAACGATGTTTATAAGGTGTTGTAAGTATTTGCAAGACCCGCATCATGTAGCATCGTTTCAAAGGCTATGTGGTGTTAAAGGCACATTTGCAGTTAAAGTAAGCAAGCCAGAAAAGGGAAACGGTTCCTGCTTGAATTGCCACCCGGACGAAATCGAAAACCTCGATGGACATGGTGGCGTACAGGAACTCCAAGGTGCTCGGCCAAGAAAACATGTAACTGCAGAACTACAGCATGATGACCGTTCAAACGGTATGATAAGTGCAACAGCTCTGGAGTCAAGGATGGGGCAGACAACTGAACAAGAGGTCCTTTCCCGTGAGAGAAGCAGCCAGTGTAGCTGCTGTAGTTTGACTGTGGGCCCGGCCGCTGCGGTGGAGAGTGACGGCGAGAATGGGGACTCTAGGGAAAGGGTCAAACCTCTTCGAAGGAACTCACTGACGGGCGATGTAGGCCAGGAGTTTATTATTCAGAATAAGTTCCTTTTTTACCTTTTCACATGCGGAACTGAGCTTGGCAATGAAATGTTCTTCATTGTTTTCTTCCCATTCTTACTTTGGAACATAGATGCCTTTGTCAGCCGGCGAATGATTGTGGTCTGGGTTTGGAATCTTTTTTTCGGCCAATCTACCAAAGACATTGTCCGCTGGACGCGACCAGCATCGCCGCCTGTAGTGAAAGTAGAAGTGTTTTACAACTCCGAGTACAGCATGCCATCAACGCATGCCATGACCGGGACAGCCATCCCCTTTTCGCTCTTCCTACTTACATACGGACGCTGGCAGGTAGGCTATGTATTATTATCCCAATGTTTGGAAGATAGCGTTTACAGTTGTTGTTTTGCCAAAATAAATTATTTTCGGGATAACTTATATAAATAAGTTATATTGTTCAAGAATAAATTAGAGTATATATTACTATGAAGGTCCACATTTGAAATATATAGATCAAACCAACATCCCCAAAGTGTATAATTTATTTGCAGCTAAACTCAGATTCACTTTTCTTAAGTTTGGATGACATCACCTAAGCCAATTATGTGCTTTTTTTACACTTCGTCCTCCCAGTATTTGAATGTGTACCCTGCATTGCCCATCAGTTGCCACCACATCTGATTCAGCAACAGGTCGACTAACTAATAGTAAACATTAGCATAACCAATATAATGGCTGGCCATTACTCTGTCTTAGGGCTTAGAGTAGTCTTACTTTTTAGTTATTTACATTACGTTTTAGTCTGCATTGAAAAGTACCGCCAGATAAGATTTGGCCTGGACCGTGGGATATTTGTTCGCAGGAACTTGATCAGCCCCATATCATTTTACGTTATCCGTATATACAGTGAAAAAGTAAACCACCTGGAACGTTGTCTTTTTACGTATTTGATCACATGGATATTTAGAATAGGTTTCAACCACATTAATGGATATAGTTACCCAATTTCATAAATTGTACAACGAAATTGAACTTTTATGTAACAAAATAAACAGAAATGCAATTTCCTCATGCAGCAAAATGTAACACATTTCCCTATATATAAAATGGATTAAATTCAGTGTTAATGTGTTGTACTAGAACTCTGGACAACAGCCCTAATGTACACAGGTGGAAAAAAATAAGGGAACAATAAATCATCACAGTATAACACCAAGTCAATTAATCTTCAGGGATATCAATCTGACCGATTGTGAATCAGTGTCACCTGTTTTGGTGCAAATTAAAGCGACAGCAGGTGCACTGGAGAGGCCACCCCCAAAAGGGGAATGGTTTTGCAGGCGTTGTACCCAGACAATTGTTCCTCCAGGATGGAACATCCATATGTGATGTCGCAAGAAGGTTTTCTGTGTCTCCCAGTTCAGTAGGACCGGTATCGGCCCTTTTGTGCGAGGAGCCCAAAATGAACTCCAGCAGGCTACTGGTGTACGTATCTGACCAAACTGTGAGAAACAGTCTCTGTGAGGGTGGCATGAGGGCCCAAAAAACTCTAGTAGGACTTGTGCTCCGAGCCCAGCACCGTGAAGCTCAATTGGCATTCGCCAGAGAATACCAGAATTGGAAGGTCCGCCATCGGCGCCCCATTCTCTTCACAGATGAGAGCAGATGGTTGCAAAGACCTCCACATGCTAGCTAACGGCAACCTGACTGCTGTTAGGTACCGGGATGAAATCCTCAGACCCATCGTCAGACCTTACGCTGATGCAGTGGGCCCTGGGTTCCTCCTGGTGTAGGACAATGCCCATGTGGACAGAGTGGGTAGGCAATTCCTAGATGTTATATTGATTCCGCCAAGTAGCGCTACAGACTGTCCAGGAGCTCAATGAAGCTCTGATCCAGGCCTGAGAGGAGATCCCTCAGGACCCCATCCACCGTCTCATCAGGAGCATGCCCAGACGTTGTTGGGAGTGCATACAGGCACGTGGGGGCCATACACACTACTGAGTCACATTACTGCGTTGCCGTGATGAAATTCGCGCAAGTTGGATCAGCCTGAGGTTTCAATAGTTTTCTTCGATTTTCGGTGTGAGTTTGAATCCAGCCCTCAATCGGTTGGTGATTTTGGTTTCCATGGACCGTTATGTCATTTTGTTCTCAACTATAATTACACAATGTACAGTAAAGATTTTATAGGTGATTAGAATGCTCTCTCATGGTGGAAATTACAAGACCATTGTAAATGGTATAGAAACGTGGAAAAACCAAACACAGCCTTAAAACAGAAGAACCTCATACTAACCCTGAGGCATAGAAGCGATGTCATTATGCTTTGGGGTTGCTTTGCCTGTCCAGCTTTCCGTCATTGAGTCAACCATGAATTCCATATTGTACCAGAGAATTCTTGAGGAGAAGATGAGGCTGAAGCTGAACTGAACATGGATCTTGCAACAGGACAGTGATACAAAAAAAAGGCAACGCTACAACAGAATGGCTCAAAAACATAAAATGAAGGGTTATGGATTGGAGTCAAACCAAAAATATAAAATATACATACACGGATAAGCCAAAACATTACAAACACTAAAAGGTGAACCGAATAACATTGGTCATCTCTTAACAAGAGTTCATGTCAAGGTCTGGCTAGATTAGATTGTCAGCTCCCGTAGTCAACATGTTGGGTACATGAGAAAAGACGTGAGCGACTTTGACAAGGGCCAAATCGTTATGGCCAGACGACTGAGTCAATGCATCTCTGAAATGGCAAGGTTTGTGGGATAGTCCTGGTCTGCAGTGGTCCAAGGAGGGACAAACCACAAACTGGCGACAGCCTGTTGGGCGCCCAAGGCTATCCCGCCTGGTCTGAACCAACAGAAGGTCTACCATGGCACAAGTCAGGATTGTTTTATGATGGTCACGCAAGGAATGTGTCACTACACAGTGCAACCCTGCTGCATATAGGGCTGCATAGCCACAGACAGGTCAGAGTGCACATGATGTTCTGGGAAACCCTGGGTCCAGGCATTCATGTGGATGTCAATTTGACAAATGCCACCTACCTAAACATGTTGTAGACCAGGTACACCCCTTCAAGGCACAGGTATTACCTGATGGCAGTGGTCTCTTTCAGTAGGATAATGCACACTGCACACATTGTTCAGGAATGGTTTGAGGAACATGATAAAGAGTTCAAGGTGTTGCCTTGGCCTCAAAATTGCCCAGATCTCAGTCTGATTCACGCTGGCTCCACCTCGCAACTTACAGGACTTGAAGGATCTGCAGCTAATTTCTTGGTTCCAGATAACAGGACACGTTTGAAGACTGGCTCATCTCGGAACCAGTGTAGTTTTACCAATACATTACTTTATTGTGTGATAATGACACAACCTGTTCTTTCTCTTCTCTTATCTTCTGGATAATTGAGTAACCGCCTTTAGTTGAACAGGTCTGAAGATAATTGTTGTTGATTCAGGGAAAAGAAGTTAGGATATCCCTCTAGTTATGGGTGAAAGGTAGCGTAGTCCATGTAATTAGCTGACCAGGCTTCGGTTATGCCAGTAACCTCGCATGACTCTTCAGTTGTCAGGGACATTACACTCATTTCTGAGGCTGGAAAATGACACAGAGTAATTATTGATCAGCCATTTTGTTCACTTTTGTTCTATTTTCTGCATTGTAGAATAATACTGAAACCATAAAAACTATTAAATAACACATCATCATGTAGCAACCAAAAATGTGTTAAATGGATCTAAATACATTTCCTATTGTATATTCATATTGCAGATTCATGAAGTAGCCACCCTTTGCCTTGATGACTTTGCACACTGTTTGCCTTCTCTCAACCAGAGAATTTAATTTTTCTGTTTTGATTTCGTTCCCGGGGCAATGTATAAATAGCTGTAATTTCCTGTTCCCTTCCTAAAAATCATCACAGTTGTTTAATTTTTGTTCATATTAAATAATAATGTTTACTAAACATTACTTTATATGAATGACAAATACATACATATTTTCAAAACAGAATAATAGAAACATTTACTTAAGCAAAACTTTCCATGGAACTGGGTAGGGGAGATTGGATTTGAATGGGGCCTAATGTTCTTGTAATTAACCTTTTTTCCACAAGCATGTTTAAACTATGAATGTGATGGTGTTCTGATTGGACTCTAATAATCACCTTCAATTTGTTTCCCCTCTTGCTCACAGTACCCTTTCCTGTTTGGCTTGAGTATTGCCATCTGCTGGAGTGTTTTGGTCTGTGTAAGCAGAGTCTACATGGGCATGCACTCTGTTCTGGTAAGTCAATTGTACTTTAGGTCATTTAAGAATTGTTTCCTGAAATGAGTTGAAAAACAAGCAATCCGAAGAAAGTTTCACCTATGATGAAAATGTTCACAGTGCCGGATAAGGTATTCAGACTGCTTTGAATTATTGGCATGTTTTTGTGATATAGATTTCATTTGTAATTTATTCAATATATATTTTGACCCCAGTCCATACACAATACACCATAACGACAAAAACATATTTTTTACAAATGTGCTGATTTGTGAATTTTTTTTAAACATTATGTATTTAGACCCTTTGCCATGACACTTCAAATTGAGCTCAGTTGCATCCAATGTCCTTTGATCATCCTTGAGATGTGTCTGGAGCTTCATAGGAGTACTCTGTAGCAAATTCAATTGATTGGACATTATTTTGAAAGGCATCACTCTTCTATATAAGGTCCCACAGTTGACAGTGCATGTCAGAACAAAAACTAAGCCATAAGATTAAAGAAATGGTCCGTAGGGCTCTGAGACAGGATTGTGTCAAGGCACAGATCTGGGGAAGGGTACCAAAACATTTCTGCATTACTGAACATAGTGGCCTCCATCATTCTTAAATGGAAGAAGTTTGAACCACCAACTTCCCAGAACTGGCCGCCCGGCCAAACTGAGTTTGGGCTGGGCAGTTGGGGGCGAAGGGCCTTGGTCAGGAAGGTGACCAAGAACTCAATAGTCAGTCTGACAGAGCTCTGGACTTCCTGCGTGGAGATGGGGAGATCCTTCCAGAAGGACAACCGTCTATGCAGCACTCCACCAATCAGGCCATCATGGTAGAGTGGCCAGACAGAAGCTCCTCCTCAGTAAAAGGCACACGACAACCCACTGTGGGTTTACTTAACATGACAAACAAGATAACATTGAACTCTTTGACATGAATACCAAGCATCACGCCTGTAGGAAACCAGGCACCGCCCATCACCTGGCCAAAACCATCACTACGGTTGTATGGTGCTGGAAGCGTAATGCTGTGGGGATGTTTTTCAGTGGCAGGGACTGGGACACTAGTCAGGTTTGAGGGTAAGATTAACAAATCACTGACTGAAGGGGTCTGAATATGATATTTCTGGGGTGTTTTTTGTACATTTCCTAAATTGTCAGAAATACTGTTTTTGCTTGCACATTTTTGGGTATTGTGTTTAGATTGATAAGGGAAAATGTTAATTTAATCGATTTTTAAATAAGGCTGCTACATAAGATTTGGGCCCATCGAGCATTTGTTAATGACCCCTGCTGTGGAGTCTGTAAAGACAGCCATGTCTTCATACTTTATTACAAATCTGATTAACCATTTACCAAGAGCCATGCAGGCAAGTGGAATATGAAACATACGGTCAAGGTGGTAAAAGGGAATACAGATTACCCAGATTAGATAGCTAACATGGCAAGGTCAAGCCAAGCTTATTACCTTTGGAAAGGCATGCATGTGCACAAACACGGATGTCCCTAAATTGCAATGTCTTCCCTTGGTTGGAATTTTCTGTTCACATTTTGAGAAGACATAGCTCAAGAAGATTTGAGAACTTTGAGGGTTAAACTTTAACATACACCCTAAATTGGGCATACCAAAGTTACAGGTTGCAATTGGCAAGGTTTTCAAGATAAACTGAAGGACATCTTGTGCGTCTTAGCAGAGTGCTCAAGTTCAATGCGACATAGTTCACACCATTAATGTCCGTCACCAACAGAGTGCTATTTAAAGGCCCCCCTAGCGGTTCAATCTCTGTTGCAAAACAAACTCGGCATACTTTCGTTTTTCAAACTCTGTGTCATTTCAACACATCTACAGTCTGTCAACTTAACTGGAAGTTAGCACCCTAGCTTCTATCCAGGTTAGCTTGACAGAATTGCAGAAACAAGTTGAGAAAAACTAAACATGTTTTATTATAGTCTGAAACAATATATTTCTCCTCTGTTGAATGCAAAACTCGTATTTTGCCAATCTCCCAAACCCAAATGAGATCTGTGCAGAGTAAAGACGTGTTGTATAAGTGTATAAGACATTATGCCCCGTACACATACCGGATATCATTCATTTTAATACAGACTGTTCAGAATGGAGTGGGATAGAAGTAAGGATTACAGTCTAGACTTCCTGATTGATTGAGCAAAGAGAATGGCATCAGATGTACTCCGGAGGACACATCTCAACATCAACTGACCAGAGTTCACTGGGAGTTGCACCAATGAGTCAGGGCCTTAATCACAAATTGGATATAATGAAATTGGAGAGAATAATGGGGTAGAAATAATCCTGAAAAATATAAGAAAAACCAGTAACTTGTACAATTCAATTTTTTCAAGGATTTGCCTTCCTTGGATCCTGTTAGCAGTGTCGAATTGAATGTAGTTTGTAATACCCTAATGTACTTTGCATTGTTTCTTTGTCTTCACAAAGGAGGTCATCACTGGCTTTCTATACAGCATGCTGATCTTGGCCTTCTTCCACTCAACGTTGGACCAAATTGACAGTTTCTACCTGACAAGCCACCATGCGCCACTGGTCATTGTTACGTTGCACGTAGGCTTAGGCTTCCTGGCCTTCTCCTTGGACTCATGGAGCACTTCACGGGGTGACACAGCACAGGCTTTGGGCACTGGAGCTGGTGCTGCCCTGGCCTCCCATCTCAACCACCAACTGGGCCTGCTGGCCGACCCGCCGCTTTCCTCCCTGCCCCTGGCACTGCCGCCCCTGAGTGCCACGCTACTGTCTCGCACGCTGCTGCGCCTGCTGATTGGGGTGGTCGTCCTGCTTGCCACCCGGGCTGTAATGAAAGCGTCCACTATTCCGCTTGCCTGTCGTGTGTTCGGTCTGCCCCTGGGCGACGTACGGCAGGCTCGGCAGCACATGGAAGTGGAGCTATCTTACCGTTATATTGTTTATGGCACTGTGGGCTTCAGCTGTGTCTGTCTGGTTCCCTTCCTCTTCAGCTATCTAAACCTCTCCTGAGCACAGTCTGTATTACTCACATTTAACCTCTTCACTCTGTACTTATACAGTAAAAGAGTAGTTGACATTACACCCTTTTTGTGTTCATAATGGTAAGCACATTACCTTCCTGTAAAAAATTCTCATTCAAAGGTTTATATTCTGGTGTCATACTTAAATAATGTTCCTATTCTTGTCTTTGTGCTCAAAGTTAATTTGGAGAAAAAAAATTTAAATTGAAGGGAAAAAAACACAACACCTCAATTTTATGGTAAACAGACTATTAATAATGCTTGGTATTTCTGCAGAGGATGTCAGCAGCATGTCTACTTGCATTTAGATTTTTTGTTACTTGTAAAAGGCACCTCCATAGAGTTTGATTATTTTATTGGGAGAAAACGCCTAGCAAGGACATTGCCATTGACAGCATACACAATTTTATCTGGTTGGGACTTCCAACATCATAACTTATCCCACCTGATGACCCAGTTAGTTATGTGATGATGAACTCCAACCAGGTCATTCAACACTACTGTTGTTTGCTCCTTGGGGTTTAAGGCTGGGTGTCTCTGTAAAGCACTTTGTAACAACTGCTGTTGTAAAAAGGGCTTTATAAATAAATTTGATTGATGGTCATCAGAATGGATCGGCCAATGACTTATACTGCAGTTGAGAACCATTTAAAGATGTATTCTGGGACTTTTGTAAATAAATGTTATAAACCTATTTAGAGCTAGATGTGTAATTCGTCAATGGTTTTGAATACATGGGGCACATAACATGGCTATACAATTTTCAGGGACCCACGTTGGCTCAACAGCTCCACTTTTACAACCAGTGGTGAAAAATCCCAGTATGCATCTTTAATTTGCACATGCATACAAATACGTTGCTCTGTGACCTGGAATGTTTATTTAGGTGCACTTAAAATTTTAAATTCTAACTTTGCTGAAAGTTACATCCTTTGTGTGAACAAAAATAAACCACAACACGCAATCATGTTGTAAAGAAACAGTCGGCATGCCATAATGGAATGAATTAACAAGTGATTTCCCTCCCCGTTTTGTTGCTTGGTACCCCCATACCGGTTCGACAAAACATACAACATGTACTTTTTAATATACTTAATGTCATTTTGTTTTGGAAAGGTAAATTCTATTTCACTCATTGAAAATGATTAGAAATCATGTTTCATAGAACAATCTGTAAACCATGTAATTTAGCTTTAACTTGGGCAAAAATTATATTACCAGGCACAACACGTGGTAATATAATATAAACATTGTCTTTATTTTACACTTCTCCTTGGTACCTTTATGAAGGGTGTTTATAAACATCTGTCTGGCAGTTCATTTCCGGCAATATTGCCCTCGTCTGTGTGTGTGGTGCCAGGTTTGTCACTCTCCATGTGTAGCCAGTTTTATAAAAAAAAAAAAACATTAGTGGATTGATGGAACATTTTGGAGCTTTGGCAAAACCTTAAAATGACAAAGTAGGCTTATAGAATGTGTATTATGAGATAGTATATGTCACGTGTTTATTATTGCAAACTTTACCATGAAATGAGCAGCAGCTGTACATAACCATCGCTCTACCTGCACATTCCTCTCTATACTCATTGGCTGTTAGTCCACACTTCATTGACTTGAATGGGGACATGTCCATTTTGTTTTCTATTTCTATAGGAGTACAGAACATTTTTCTTCCTATGAGCATCACAGTCCTAAGGTGATGGTTCTCAAAGCTCTTCTGGGGACCCCTGTTGCCCTGTTAGATGTATTTTAAAGCTGGCACACCAGAATCAACTAATCAATTCATTACCAAGCCCTTGACTACTGGATTCAAGTGACCTAGTTTCAGGCTACAACAAAATTGGGAGATGTCTCTGGGGTCCTCAGGAGAGGTTTAAGAAGTTCTTCCCAAGGATATAATTTGTTTTCTTTAATCTCATCTTCATCCGCTTATCCGGTATCGGGTCGCGGGGACAGCAGCTCCAGCAGGGGAGCTTTCTTAATGTTTAAACTAAACATGACAATTGTCCAATGGTGTGACCGTTCTGTGTAAGGTTGTGTAACTTCAGTATATAAAGGAAAAAGTATATAAAGAACCCCTTTCACCTACTCTAGTCGCTGTGTTTACTTATAATATTTCCCAATACTTTTGATTATTGACATTTTCTCAACAAAACTAATTTGCACTCGGTCTGACTAACACAGTTCTGTGATTAAGCAACGTGCATGCACTTCGCCACCATTGCACAGTGGAAGGTTTATCTTACAATGAGGATATATTGCAAGACAAACCTAATATATTTCTATAAAGTACCACTTTTCTGCTGTTGCCATACATTGAGTTTGTTTCTTTGTCATTTGATGGGATGCCTTTTGAATGTAAATGTGAAATTATATAATGTTTGACAATTAAAAGCCATAAAAATGTTAAAAGTAAGTACCATGAAGGCCTATACAGCCTGAGGCTGCTTGTACCGGTATTCCATGTTGTGACTTGATGGTGTCATGCCAGAGAAAATAGTCATCACTCTGGAGAAGGGAATCAATTTAATAAACTATATTCAGATTTCATCAAATTACACTTGCCATTATCATTATACCTCATTATACTAATTTGTGTGCAATATCTACTATATTCCGCTAGCATTCTGGCAGGCTTGGTTGTTCTGTATCCAAAAAGTAGGAGTAGGATTGGGTCTCCATTATTGAAGGACTGTGATATTACACATTATTGTGTGCGAAGTGATGTAAGTTGTGCATATAGTTGGTTATGCCGCAAATGGCTTGTTAAATTGGTTATGGCTACATTAATTTCTCCAAAATTAAACATAATATTTAACTGGCTGTAGTGAATTGTTCTGACATGGAGTCATGACAATACCTCAAAGGATGAAAAAATAGTATTAGACAAAAGGGGTTTGAATTCTTATTCTAGTAAATGTTTTCTTTCTTTTAGAACAATTTATTGATTATCTGTTTTTGTTAATTAGTGACAAAAACTCCTAATTAAATCAATGTTCATTTTATGTTGTAACACAAGGGGGTGAATACTTTTTGTGCCACTGTACAATTGAAATGTCAGCCTATTCATCAGGAATAAAACATTTGGCCTACTTTGTGCTGTATTTAGGCCATGCTAAGCCAATCAGGGCTGTGTAACACCAATATTATCAAAACTGAGAATTTCAAGGTCAAAAGAAAGCTCGGTTAAACATTTTTTTTAAATATATGTTGGAGTGTTTCTTTTAGCTTTGACTGAAAATAGAGACGCTAGAAATTAGCTAAGCTTTTGTTGTGGAGCGTTAGATAGGCTCACAGGAGAGTTAATGATATCGAAACCCATGAAAGGTCAACAGTGTATGTCATACCAATGTACACTAAGGTATCATTCAATTAATACATTGTTTTTCATGAAGTAATGGTGAGTGCAGATGACCTCATGAAATCAGAAGGGTTACTCAGTTTTCTTAGTCCCACCACCTGGGACAAAAATTATTTTAATAATAAAACATTATTAATCATTGTGACCAGTGGTTTTGATCCTAAAAACTTATGTTACTGTCTCAGGCAGTGCATTAACACAGCAAACACTACCAAAACCAAAGCAACTGCTACAAAACTTCACAGATTAACTGGCCTATTGAGAGCAAAACCAAACCACTGGATTACTTCTAACTAGCAAGACAAGTACAGTAGATCAGCAAAGTGTTAACGCAGGTCATTGACCAGAAGACTATGTTATTTATAACAAAAAAATTTTTAAATCCATACAGGAAACAACGTTATAATTAGTTCTCTCAGCAGCAATTTCCTTTTCATAACAAAGGCATCTATCTTTTTCAAATTATAATATGAGACAAGGAAAATGGGATATCTTACACGAGGAAAGTGGGAAACTACGCATTAAAAATATAAAGGGTAAGTAAATGATAAATCGAATGGTAAAATCAATTATTTTTAAATGTACTTTGTTGGCTAAGTACATTTAGAAAGTAGGCAAAGGAAATGATTAAACACGTTTATTATATTTCAATATCCTTTTAAATAATTTACTCATCAAATAACCTTTTAGAGACATTTGTCATTCCTGGGATTCCATATCTATCGCTCCTGCTGAATGAGAAATCGCGGTTACCACACCGTACCACAGTGTGGCGATGTGGCTAAATCTGTATAAGTAAAATCTACCCATATGTCAAAAGAAGAAACACCCGGTATCCCAGCAAGCTCTGCGATTACACCAGACAGAAATAGTGAGTGACCTTCTCATAGTGCATCACAAACAAAAGGTAAAAACGTAAATAATGTTTTACTATTGCTACAATTGAATGACTGTTTACTAGTGCAAACATATTGAATAAATATTGCAAAGGATGGCACGTTGTTTTCTTCATCAGGTACTGGTTCAATTACGCGTGCTAGCTAGCACAACCTCTGCAGTAAGGCCTGGCTCGGCTAACGTTAGCGTATTTTAACTAAATTGCTACAGTAGTGTTATAGCGTAATTACACAATTATTAAGTCGCAATGTGTGATGTTTGGTCTTTAGATTTTTTGTTTGAAAGGTAGAGACGTAAAAAATAAGAAATTGGCTATATAACCTTGTATTGTTGCGTCGTTGTTTCTTCTCCCCTTACCTAACTTGCTCAGTGAAACATGTAGCTGTCTTGCTAGCCATTCTAAACTAGTGACCTGAACGTTATCTGCTCTGTAGTAGATTCCTGGACCTAACTCAAATAAAGAGTAAAAGATGCATACATTTGATACCTGTCCACTCAGTAACCGTGTCCATTTATTTACCGTGTCCACATTTTACAGTATACCAGTAACTGAGTCTAGTTGCTTCATGATGAATCGCGGCTACGTACAGTACAACGTCGAGCTTCAGGAATAGGCAGCTTTCTTTATGAACACTGATTGCTAACAAGTTCTGGTCAGAGTGAACGTTACATTTAGTTTAGTTAGCTAGGCTACAGCAGTAAGTAGAGTAAACCACTAAACTACTAGCCATCTAACATTTAGTTTGTATGACGAAGTCACAGAGAACATGGGTATCTTTTTAATTTAAACTGATTAGCCATTTTGGCTCATGCTCTTATCCAGCAAAACTTACATGAGCAATTAACATTCAGTGCTTTGCTCAAGGGCACAGATTCGATCCTGTAACCTTTTGTTATTGGCCCAATGCTCAAACCCCTGCTGCCTCATACCTGTACTTGACCTATGTTTGTCCTGCACAACGACGACCCTTCAAGGGGGTATTGGAATGTCTATATTGCATTAAAAAGTATTGAGTACAACCTGAATCATTTCTGTAGCTCAGCTCAAGAAGATATGACCTGTGTGGAGATTTAATTGGACAATATGTATTTGGACCTGCATTTATGTATTACATGAGCTGATATTCCATTACAGGAAAAAGTTGGTGGCATTGGGGTGTTTTTTGTGATATTGCATTCCTAATACCCTTCTGCCCTCCAAAGGTCTGTGGTTGTACTGATAGTCAATTGTCCATTGTCTGAATTGACATTCAAAGTAGCCCTATCCAATGATGGTTTTTGCTTGAAAATAGAGCTGCAATTTGTGACTCTTGATATAAAAGAGGAGTTGATATGCTATGGTACGCTTGTTATGCAATTACTGCTTCCAAAGTGTTTTGGACCGGTAGAAGGAACTCATTTGACTGCACTCTGCCCCTTTTGACACAGATGGCAGGGCGGGCATTTGCAAACTGGTGGACCAAGATGCGCCCTTACTATGCTGGGGCGTACCAGGAGATGTGGGTCGGCTTGGGTATCATGACATTGCTGTACTACAAAATCTCCTATGGTGGTGAGTTGTCTAGGCTAATTTTGTCTTACTACAAACTTATCTTAAGATTAACTTAGTTGTTTCTGTACAGAAGGGAATTAATAGACTCCTGATAACCTCTGGGATAGTGTTTCAATTCTTTCCTTGGGGATGCCTAGCCGTTCCATATTTGATCTATTTTAAAGCACGCAAGTCTGATTATGCTTGTCAGCTAATCATTAAGCTTTTGATTAGTGAATCAGGTGTGCCTGGGGATTCCAGGGGAAATACTTTATTCAATAGCCTATTTTTAAATACTGTTCTGTCCCTGGTTTATTTTAATAGGTGGCTAATGTGGACAAGCAGGACTGTTTAGCATTTTCTTTCATTTTTGGTAGATCATGACACAGGGCTTGACATTCTGCTAAAACTGCCAGTAAATCAAATGATGCATGTGTGATTTCAGTAGCAGGTGGGTGATTAAATTGGGCTGATCAAGTAGTACTAGTGAATACAGAATTATGTATAGTCAACTTCATATTTTTTAAGGACTTTTTCAAGCCCTTTTTTCATTTTTGATTTTAGGTTTCTTTGTATTGTCCTAATAGCCTATAAAAAGGCTCATGATAACCTGTTTGAGGGGTTATTGGATCATGTTTTAAAACTATCAAAGACTAAATTGTGATGTTGTCTTGCTCATAATAACCGCTCCTGTTTTTAGAAAATTAACAAGGTACTGTAGCTTAACACCTGTCAATAGAAACATCCAGAAATAAAACTTCAATCCCTGTAAAGGTTTTAGAAATTAACATTTATAGAGATTCTAAAAGGACCACATACCCTACAGGAAATGTGACTTTCAATTAATTGTGGGTGGCAAATATTAAATCCAGATGTAACATTTTAATTATCTGGTCTGCAGAACCATAATTCACTTGGCATCTACTAAATAATCATACCTTGAAACATCTTTTGTGGCGTCAGCCTTCAGTGAGCTGCTCTATATTAAAGACCAGCGGTGTAAGAAATGCAGTAGCTGTCTGCCCAACAGTTTATCACAAGATATCCTGTTGGCAGGTCGCATCTGATTTTAAGTAGTTAACCTAATGAACCAACAGCTTCAAGAATGTATTAACTTTTTAATATACTATAAACCTGTTTTATTTCTTACATTTTTTATTTGTTGTTCTCTCCTTGCAAACTTTAGGAAAGAAAGAAGTAAAAGGAAGTAAGTGCATAGTTCAAGTGTATTCAGACACCTATGTGGGAGTTAAGTAATACATTAGCATTTTCAAATGCATAGATTCAGTAGTAAACAAGTTCTTATTCTACTTTGATGTTAAATTATACTATTGTTTAAGTAGAGATTACTTTAAGTTCTTGCTGACAATGTCAAATGTACTTGTAACAGTAGGCAGTATGGCATATGCAAAATATTTTACATTTTTTTATAGGCTTTTTATAGTTGTTATAGATGTATTGACACTATTCCTTTTTATTTCAGAGCCTGCACATTGATTTGGTCCTGATGCTGAGTGGTCACCCCCTCCCTATGTGAAATAGCGCCCCATGTGAATGTCACCATGTCTGTTTATATGGAACAATAAAATGGTCTGGTGGGATTACTAAAATGTTCAAAAATGTTTTGCTGTTTTATTCAGAGACTATCATCAATGGATTCAAAGATTGGCATGAGTATAAATCTGATGGAATGTTCAGTGCGTTTTTCATTAGTATTTCAGTCATCTTGTTGAATGTGTGGCAGATTATGAAATTACATCACACTTGAACAGTTCATTTGGTTACTGGATCAGATGAGTTATTGACATCAATGTGACTTTACATAAAGGTATGCCTTCACAATTATGTACATTTAGTAAATTGTATTGGGTTTGAGTGTACTTTTGCTTCTGAAATGGGCTTAATACATTTTCCAATTAATAATATATTGAGTTCTGCCAGTAGGCAACCTGCTGTATTCATGACAGTGTACAGGTTGCCTGTGTCTCTGTCATTCAAACTCAGATTTTTGGTCATATTACAGCTTCTAAGTTGTAGCCCATATGAATTACACACATGTATAGCTCAGAATAGTATTTGAATCTTCAACTCATCACAACTGAAATGTAGAATTACGGAAAGACCTGCCTTCACTATTGAAGTGCCATTTGAAAAACGTGGTGCATGGTTATAATCCTTTTGTACTCAACCTCCTGATTGAAGACCCATGCCATACTCTATGTGGCCAACTTCCTAAATTGGCTTGATTTCACAAGAGACAGAATACACACTTGTTTCTTGTCCTACCTACTAGATTTAGTAAATATTATCTGGTTAAATGTTGCGGATCTGACTTCCTTCATGCCTATGTGTACATGCCATTTCCCTGTAAGACAATGCTGTGGACAATTTATTTTACAGGAATACAGGATTTTTCATGGATTACTGTAAAAGTTGGCCATTGACTGTTTTAATGTGCCATTGTTTTAAATTTGAGTTAACTATCCTTTTAACATTTAGCTTAAACTTGAACTCACATGTTAACAGAACTGGGGCACATTTGGAAATAATTAAATGATAGGGCACTATTGACAATAACCTGAAATAAAATGTCTAAAACCAACTGTGGCTATTTAGGGAAGTGCAACTTTTTAAGTCATTCAATCAATCAAATTTATTTATAAAGCCCTTTTTACAACAGCAGTTGTCGCAAAGTGCTTTACAGAGACACCCGGCCTTAAACCCCAAGGAGCAAACAACAGTGGTGTTGAATTAAGTAGCCACCAAAGGAGAACAAAACAATTGAGGAGTTTGCAATTATGATTTCAATTTAATGTGGGGCAACTGGTGTGAAGCCAGATCCAAATGGTAGTGGGGGAAAAATCCATATGGTAGGCCTATTTCCTTGAGGGGAAAGGGGGACACTTCAATGTTCATAAGAGGCCCCCAAATAATGTATTAAAGATACAATTTGATATGTGGTCATTCCAACTGCTGGTGCTTATTTTCCTCCTGCTTGCATTTCAAAGCCCGGCAAACACGCATCTTATATCTATACCACGTGGGTTGTATGGAGAAACATCTCTCCATAATTTAAGGACCTCGCTAACAAGGCACGTGACTGCTGGGTGAAAATTAGCAATCAGCAAGTTAACTGTATAGCATCGATCACAATCTGGTTCCTTCAGAAATCTTGGACCCCTGGGAAAAGATTAGCAAAAAAAGGCTATGAAAAATGTGATTGTTGTTTTTCAGCTTGATCATACACTAAAAACAATTAAACTCATCTACCTTTGAGGTAAAATTCAGTACAATGAGATGCCACCTCTGCTAACAAGCTGTTTGTCTCACCTGACCAGTACACCTGGTTTCAGTCAAAGTTCCAAAGTCCAGGTGTGCTGACATTGATGTCTTTATAAGCTTGTTGGCATGGAGGTGGTGCCTTATTGTAGTTCTGGAGTTCTGGAGAATTACAAGTCAAAGTGCCTAGAATTACCGGAAACTGTATATTTGAATTTTTTTTTCTTTGGGGACGTATCAGAGACTCTGCCTACTTGGTCCCTACTTGGTCTGACTGGCTGTTTCGCCCTTGCTCTATACAAATTAAGTCTATTTATACAGCACACTTCTTACAGTATACTCTCCACTGGTGCTTCAGCCATTTACACTGCTGTGTCATCTGACATTTCAAGGGGGCTTGAACAATGCGGAGAAAGGGGGAAATCGCAGTGAGCTTTTATAGTAATTTGAGGTCACATCACACCTAGATCTGAAGAGACACTTATGACCCAACTGTCTGGAAGAGAGAGCTTAGAGAAACTCAGTTGTCTGTTACAGTGCAGTACAACAAGCAGATATTAAAAGAAGGTACACATTTCCCACCTTTGCCATCAATGTATGTGCTTTAACGGACCCCAGTTCTAGAAGCAAAAATCTCAGCACATCAGAAGAACAAAGTCAACCAACAAAAACACCAATCAGCTATAACATTTTGACCACCTGCCTAATACTGTGTAGGTCCCTCTTTTGACGCCAAAACAGCCCTGACCCGTTGAGGCATGGACTCCACAAGACCTCTGATGGTGTGCTGTGGTATCTGGCACCAAGACGTTAGCAGCAGATCCTTTAAGTCCTGGAAGTTGCAAGGTGGGGCTTCCATGGATTGGACTTGTTTGTCCAGCACATCCCACAAATGCTTGATTGGATTGAGATCTGAGGAATTTGGAGGCCAACTCAACATCTTGAACTCATTGTGTTCCTCAAACTATTCCCAGACCATTTTTGCTTTGTGGCAGGGCGCATAATCCTTCTGAAAGAGGCCAATGCAATTAGGGAATACCGTTGCCATGAAAGGGTGCACATGGTCTGCAACAATGCTCAGGTTGGTGGTAAGTGTTAAAGTAACATCCACATGAATGGCAGAACATTGCCAAAAGCATCACACTGCCCCTGCTGTCTTGCCTGCTTCCCATAGTGCATCCTGGTGCCATGTGTTCTGCAGGTAAGCAACACACACGCACTCTGCCATCCACATTATGTAAAAGGAAACGTGATTCATCAGACCAGGCCACCTTGTTCCATTCTACCGTGGTCCAGTTCTGACGCTCACATGCCCATTGTAGGCGCTTTCAGCAGTGGACAGGGATCAGAATGGGCACCCTGACTGGTCTATGGCTACACAGCCCCATTCGCAAACAAACTGTGATGCACTGTGTGTTCTGACACCTATCAGTACCAGCATTAACTGTTTCAGAAAAGTGCTTGTCTGTTGGATCGGACCACATGGGCCAGCCTTTGCTCCCCACATGCATCAATGAGCCTTTTCCTTCCTTGGACCACTTTTGATAGATACTGACCACTGCAGACCGAGAACACCCCACAAGGGCTGCAGTTTTGGAGATGCTCTGACCCAGTCGTCTAGCCATCATAATTTGGCCCTTGTCAAAGTCGCTCAGATCCTTATGCTTGCCCATTTTTCCATCTTCTAACACATCAACTTTGTGGACAGAATGTTCACTTGCTGCCTAATATATCCCACCCACTGACAGGTGCCATGATAACGAGGTTATCAGTGTTATTCACTTCACCTGTGAGTGGTCATAATGTTATATGCTACATATTGATTACAGTAGGTATTTGAATATGAAATGAATCCTCAGAAGGGGCCCTGGACAAGCAAACATTTCTAATTATTCTGTAATCTCATAATTTGTAGCTTATTGTATTTTACCATTGCTTGTGGAATACTGAAGTGTGAATTCCCGTGAGATGTTAAGGCGTACAACAGTAAGGCCCACACCCCTCACCATGTGTGACCTAGAGCTGTAACATTTGGTACAAAGGTCTGCCTTCACATGGAACACATTTCTTCTAGGACATAGTCTGACATGATGGATTTCCTGCCATTTTGCATTTTCTTAAAACTCTAAATGCTAACTCATCTGGGTTAAAATTACAGATTTTTACTTAACTTGGTATATAACATCTATGGGCAAGGTTCTTACAATTTATTTTTTATAGACTACAACCTGCCCACAACTAGCTGCCAGAACAGCTTCAGTGTGCCTTGGCATAGATTCTGAGTCTCTGGAACTCTACTGGAGGGATGGAACACCATTCTTTCAAAAAATATTCCCTCATTTGGTGTTTTGAAGATGGAGAGCACTGAGTAGTGGAGAGCACTGTCTAGAACTCTAGATCCTTTCCTCTTGCCATCTTTCTCAAAATTTGAGGTCAGCTGGGCCTGCTCAGCATTTTATACATGCCACAAAGCATGATAGGATGTTAACTGTCTAATTCTATTATGCAGTACACTTGTATGGAAGATTCTGCATTTGTTATGTTATGTTCTGTTGTTATAGAACAGTCTAAAGAAACTGTTCAGTAGCACCAACTACAATGAAGATACTTAAAAGTTGGAAAAGGGGCGAGTGGCTTTAGATCTGATATGTTATATGGCAATATTGTTTTATGTATATGAAAACATTTAGAAAATTCAATAAAGAGTTGTTAAAGAAAGTTATGCATACTCCATGAGCAAGTTGCAAAAAGATAATTTTAAAAGTATTGTTTGCCAAATCTACATGGATCCGAAACGATTTTGTCATCCACATGTTATGGAGAAGGGTGGGGAAAATATTTTTCTCAAGAACGTTTCATAATATCTGTTAATTAGTTATCTTACCTGATTGTCATCAGATATTGTTGTAGTTTGAAATAACATGCATAAACAAATGCAAAACCCCTGGTCTAATTGAACTTTTTGTAGTGATAATTAAACCTTTGTTTATCTTCCAGACATTATAAATGTCCTGTGTAAATGTTTAAATGTTCAGCACTATTCAGAATTGCAGATCGAAAAGTGAAGTGTCATTTGCAATGGGAACGTTGACGTTCTTCTATACCACAGCTAAATGTGAGGTTATGTTAAATGCTAAATACTCTTTAACTTGGAGGTGTACGCTTACATTCTTGACATTCCACGATAACATGTGACCTCATAGATCTACTACTACACAGCATACTACTGCGATGTGACGCAATGGTAAACGTATTATATTTCCGAGCTAGCTAAAAAAAAATACTTGAGTAGCTAGCGGCTCTGAGTGTAAATAGTAACGCCTGTTTTTCTCGACATCAGGCTAAGCAACAAGGTAGCTGGTTTTGGTTTTTGGAACTCTTGACGGTTAGCTAACTGCATGTAGTAAGTAGTTTGTCTGCAACGACGTTAAATTTTTTTCTTATTTTTTATTAAGTAGCTAACGTAAGCTAAACGTTGTCGAGCCAGGCTGGCCTGTCGTCGCAGGCTGACCAGCTTGCTAACATTAACGTTCCATCTAGCTAGCTACTGTAACTTTCATCCCATCTACTCGTATTTACTGTGTTATTGTGCGGGCTACAACTACCGAGAATGATCAGGAATTATCTCTGACTCGCGGTAAGTACTGTAACGCTTTGGTGTGTTTATTAGCTACCATTTACAGTACTACCTAACGTATTGCAGTACTGTACGAATCATGCACGTTATATAGCTACAGAAGTAAACAACTCACTTGCTAAACAAGATTCGTACCGATAGCTTGTTGTGTGACATTCCAAAACTGGGTGTTTAGTATAATTTCATTTGACGACAGGTAGCATGTTACCAAACTAACTACCTTTAAAGCAGAAATAACCAATGCAATGTTGTAGCTTGGCAGAAGCTAGCAGTAACGGGCTAATAATATGTCCTACTGCACAGTACGTTCTTGCTTGTGATGGGCCTGGCTAGCTATATAGTGAAGATCCACAGTACTTTGTCATTCAAGATAGTACAGTACTGGGACTTTATATGGCTACATATGTAGTAGTATTGTTACTTTACAGCAAGTACTGCTGGGCAACCATACACTACTGCCAATGATTGGTATTCGTCCCTGAGATTAATACTTATTTGGAAGCATTTCTGGTATTCCTCTTGAATGGGTTGTTAGCTAGGTACAATGTTGTAGTTAGTTTACTACTGTAGCTTAAGCTCCACGCCCAAGTGTGGATGAGGTGATGATGTCACCGTGTACAGTAAAGTTAGCCGAAAGAACTGATCCGGCACTAGGCATACATTAATTGGTATCTACGTTAGCTAGCTAATTAATCTTCACTGCTTTCCACGTACGGTAGTTTTTTTCTAGCTTACTAGTATAGCCCTGCAATTTTTATGTTTCGCAGAAGAGCAAGGCCTAAGCTGGCCATCTCATCACCGAACTGTGCTGGAGTTTCTCTGGAAATCGTTAGCATATAGCTAGAAGACGTCGCTGCCCCCCACTTTTCCAACTTCGACATTCTTGTTCTGATGACCCGATCCTTTTGACGCCATCTAAGCCGCCAATATGATGCCGGTGAGTGTTTTTTAATACACTGTATATTTTTTTCAAAACATCACAAATCGGGATTGAAGGCATTACAGTAGTGCAGTTCCCTGGTCGTGACACTAGGACTCCAATTTTTCCCTTTAAATTATGTGGCAAATTGATAGTTAAGTTGAAAAAACTTAGTGGGCAACTCTATTCATAAGGACTACTTGTATTGTCCAGTTTCCTCAAAACTTTAACACATTTTCTTCAGGGCAGATGTAGAGTTTAGTAATATATTTTGTGGTGTTCTGCCCATAGCCATTCTGTTTCTCCAACTTTGCATTTGCATTGTTTTTCAACTGAATGTGCGTTTTAGTTTTGGTTCTGTTACTTTTAAATAGTTAATTACTGTTGCATCAGTTAACCACTGTGAAAAGTGTGTTACCAGTAAGCAGAAGTTATTTTATTCCCTTCCAAATATATATACTGTTTCTTCCTACACCCTGGGGATTTTAACCTGGGTCCCCAGACTTGCACATGCTACAGGAGGTTTTACAATATGCAGTTGCTTATTGTAAGCTTTAGGTAGTGTAACACAACTTAAAAAAAAGTTATTTTAATAGATAATATTTTCTGCCAATTAACTGACATAATGCTTCAATGAAGCAGGCCCTTAATCATGAAATGGGTGGAACAAAGTAAGGGAGAAAAAAAATAAAGTAAACTATACAATAACACTATATACGTGAAATGAACATAACCATGAAATCAAACGATATATGTCGAGAAAGGTATACACATTTTGTGCTCAGCAGGTGATTTGATCAGATCAGACAACTTGGTCATTTATGTTTGAAAGTGATGTGTGATAAGTGTCAAGTTTACATTTATTTTGCCATTCATTGTAAGTGCAGAACTAAAAAGAATGATGCCCCAAGTATGTGTGGTTTTAGGAGTGACCAATGTGAGTTACATCAGAGTGAGCTGAGGTAGAGGGGAAATTTGCCTAAGAGAGACTTGTAAGTAAATAGGTCCCAGTGAACTATTTGACCAGTTATTGTTTTTTAGATTTATCTTAGATTCGATTTATTAGACTTGGATTTATTTAATTAGACTTAGATGTACACATTTTTTTAGATTTATCGAAATTTAAATTTCTTATTTATCGCACATCTTTTAAACCTGGTGTCTGTGGAAAATCAATACATTTTCTCATGGATGGATGGAATGAAAGCTCAGCTCAAAGAGCTGATTGAAGCTGTTGTAAAAAAGGCTTTTAAAAGCCTTTTTGTGCATAGCCGTGGTCCAGTGGTCACACTCCTTACTCCATGCACATATGCACCTCCCCTCTGGAGACCAGCCCCCAGGGATTTGATCGTGCAGTCTTTGGGTTAATGGTCAGATGCTCAGACCCTGCCTCCCCAAGAATTGAAGCATTCTGAATCAACCTCCATGCGGACTCAATGTGACTTACAAGTTTGTCATTTAACACAACACATTTGACATTAAGTCTGACAAGGCCAGCTGATTTAGAGGGTACTTAGTTGTGGTTTAAACAAACATTTGTTGTAGCTTTCTGCCAGTCAAGCACATATTGGTGTTCTAGAGTGCAGCAGGGTGGACATTTAGAAAGTGCCGGTAAGTTCTCTGCTCTTTGTGACCTAAATGGGGGGAGTTGAGTGACCGTAGCGCTGGCCTAGGCAGATGTTTGTGCCGCGCAGCGCCACCAGGGCATAAGTGTCACACAGCGAGTCGACCAGAGATCAACCCAGCTCCATTCTCGGCGTTCTTCTCGCGTGAACACTTAGGCCAATCACACACACACTTGGGCAGGAATGGCTAATGTGCTGTTGTCAAGGTGGTGGTGAGGGCTTCTCACAGTCACACTCCTCACTTACATGGCTACCGCATTTAAAACAAACAAAAAAAAAGGTTTGTCTGGAAGGGGTTCCCAACCTTTCTCTCTATGGTAATCTTTTTCCACCCCTGCATTTTGATTGTTTGAGTTCTCCTATATTGAATACACCGCCAGATAGATGTTATTTAATTTCCGGAACCTATGACATTTTATATTTTTCTAGATGTCCTGCATTTCACCGCCTGCTTTTATTTTGTTTTACTGCTACTTGTACTGTCTGCTGCTGTGTCTGATTTCCCCAAATGTTCTTCCAATACTAAATATTTTTTACTACGGTCATTTATATAAAACATCAGTAGAAAACATCTCTTACAGATATATTAAATTAATCAGTGGCGACCCTTATGCATTATAGTCCAGTGTCCTGGTCTCTTTATGACTGATATGAGATGGTAGGTTCCGATAACAACTGTAGAAAGGCCTCATCGCCAAGGGAATTATCAGTATTTCTGCTGATTTATATTTGTCTTTTTATGGCACTGGTTTTAATCCCACATTTGAATGCTTATACATTAGCACTATCAGCTAACTTTTATTTATTTGTGACCTGAATGTTAGCTCTGCACCGGATTGCATAAGTATGTTTTTATTATTTAAGTGAATACATTTGACTGTAATATGTTTCCACTGGCTCTTTCAGAGCTGCACAGACTTCAGGTGTCACATGGAAAGATATTGTCCTAATGGCAGCTCCGCACTCTCCCTCCACTTAAAGTTGATGTGGAACAGATGATGCAAGTAGTCAGTTAGCTGCTGGTTTATAAAAGAAAAGACCCCATACCTCTGCCTGTCATCATGCTTGCACTCTCTCTCTATCTTTTGCATATCTTATCACATATCAGTTTTTCTCTTTAATGCACTCTTCTAAATTGTCATCTTTGAAATAGAGGATCTTTTCAAATACTAATGTGGCCCTGTCATAATAGCTTTGATTCATGGGGGACGGATGCCCTCATTTGGGTGTGTCGGTCTGTGATTTGTGCATCACATTTTACTTTGCCTTAATTGATTCTTGAAGAATATATCATCTTTTGTTGCCCCTTGTTTTGTTTACTTGTAAACAATCAACAAAATGGAGGAGCTCTGGATCCACATTTTCTATTGACGTGAGTCCACAGATACTTCATGATTCTGATTGGATTTAATGGATTTGCCATGACTGACGGGGACATTGTAGAAATTGGCATAGCCTACGTGTCTATGACAATCCCGATATAACAGAAAAGATTCCCACAGTTTTTAGGGGCGGTAGCCACACATGTCCAACTAAATATTGGTGTCGGCACTAGGTGGATGAGTTATGATGGTGCTACCAGCATGGTGTGCTGTTATGTTGAGTGTGAGGTTTTTTTTATCGGGCAATTAATATTTATCACCTGGCTGGTTGGCCGATGCATAAATGTACTCCAGTGGAAGCTCATTTAGAAGCTGGAACTAACTGATATAAGTTTTCGCTTAGATATTTCATGCCTGTTACTCAAAGTACTGTAGTAATGTCTAATTTTAACATAAGATATGTTTTGTTGTCTGTGCATGTAAGCCTAGGCTAGCTGTATAATGCACTAATGTATTTAATTTGGCCATAAAATAGCAATAGCCTTGGTAATGCTTTGATAATCGCTAGTTCTTTTGTATCACATGTAATGCTTCTTGACATTGAGGGGGACACTTGAGGAGAGTGTTCTGAAGGACTAGGGCTAGAATCCAGACAGTGTTGCAGTGTACAGGGGCACCAGAGGAACATACAGGGAGGTTAGACCGCTAGACCACAGGGGCCATTATTCATTTCATTTGATCCAATCCCAGATGTAAATAGTTATTTTGACTTAAATATGTGCTCCGTTAATTTTAGACGGCAACTTTGCAACAATTTGAACAGCCGATCATATCGCTTTGTTTTCCACGTATGTAGGCTTTAGAAATGTTTCTTCCTTATTTCCTTTTGTGGCATCCGCACTTCTTGCTAGGGACATGAATATGATTGGAGTGGTCAGAAGTTTTGACCTTGTCAATTCAGATGAAGGCATGGCACGCATCTCTGACAAACTGACAATATTAGTTACCGTAGACTTAAATCTTATGTTGACCGTAAATAATTTTCTTTTCAGTACGAACCAGGAGACAGATGGAGTAGAGAAATGGTATTGAACCCTGGTCCCCAAGGTGTGTGTGTGTGTGTGATCCATTTATCTATGGATAGGGACATGTCATCACTGATGACCGTCAACATACAACTTCCATTGAGAAAGCATTTGATGTAGTGAATAGCATAGCTATACACTTGATAAGGCATGCTAAGTATTTGTTTTATAAAGGTTGAATAATCGACCTGATATCAAAGTATTTGTATGTAGACATAGACCTACCAAAAACAAGCCTTATTAGGTTTGTTTCTCGTTTTCTATATAATAGAATAATTATTCACATTCACAAATGATGTAACTCCATTTTCACTTGGGGCTGTAGTAAAAATCTGTTTACTATTGTATTGTGGTATATTGTAATTTTCTCAAAATGACCTCTGTGTGCAGCCTGGAGTGTGGCATTAAAATGATACTTCATTTTCTAAATTGTACATCTTTTAAAGCATGCTTTCTTCGCACGCTCAAACGGCCTGCTTTTCCTAGGTATTATTTAGGGATGGTAACAGCTCATTTATTTGGGATATGTGTGTGCCTGCTGAAAGCAGTGGTTGAAAGAATCCCAGAGAGGGTCTTACTTCAACTGTCACGGTCTTGAGGCGATGCCCGGTTGGATCGTCTTGCTGCCAGGCACAGCAAGGCCCGCCCACACCCATTTGTAGTGTGTCATCAGTGCTATAGTCACCAGTGTGCCCTAGAGAGCCCTGCTCAGGAGGGGGGCTTGTGGATGCATCTCTCTCTCTCTCTCTGTTTCACTGTCTGTTTCTCCCGGTGCTAACAGCAAGCAAGGCTCACTCAGACTGTCTTTGCTACTACGTGCCCTGACGCTTCAATATCATTTTTAATTTCTTAGCCTTTATCTGAGTCTCTTGGAGAGTCTGGAGAGCGACCTGGCACTAAGACTCGGGGGGGGGCGTAATGAAGAGGTTTGTGACCGTAGTGCTTCATGGCCTGGTCAGTCTCTCCAAAGACCGTACCTGGGTGAAGGAGCGCCACCGGCCGGGGAAGAAGGAGGGCCAGAGAAGACGGGCAGCGGTGAAAGGGGGGAGTACTATAGGAAGAAGCTGCACGTATAGGAGGGGGGTTAAAATTCCTCTTAAGGTGAGATCTTGGTTTTGCTCAAGTTGTTATTAGAGGGGCTGTTTCTACTCTCATTACCTCATGCCTGTGTTGGTTGTTTACATGGTGATAATCTTTACAACAGCCTATACTGTTTCTAGTATTTCCCTAGGCTTTGTACTGGTAACCTGAACAAGAAGATGCTTGTATGCCTGTTGCTTTCTCTGTTTTGGCTATGGGTGACCAAAGTGCCAGTGCTGGGGCAGTCAGTTGATTGGTTATGTAGGCCTAAGTGTGGGCAACCTTGGGGCACTCCAGGGCCATGTTTTTCATTGAGCTAGATAAATCGGTATGCAATCACAAAGCAATTAGTTTAGGTGGTTCCTAGTTTAAACTCAAATCTTGTACCTCTTTGAACAGGGTTGCCTACCACTTGCGTAGGCCTGGTATGTTTTTGGTTCCTGGCATTTGGCAGAACTGTCACAATTTTGTGTTTTGTCATTAACCATTGATGAAACCATTTTACAAAACGGCCATCAGTTTCCCTAAATCCCTCTTGGCAGGACCTCTAAACCCAGCTTGCAGAATACTGTCCTTTTTATGTATCCCTTGTTTTAAAAAAACCTTAGGCTAAATAATATTAGTCTGGCCACCATGTTGCATTGAAGGTCAGCGGGTCCTGATTTGAGTGAGTAGTTATTGTTCTTGGCTGTGTTGAGTCCTTTGCTGCGCTGTTGTGTTGAGTCCTTTGGTGACCCTTACATACCATCAACTACTACAGAGCTTGTTTGAAATCTTTGGCGCATTAGGGCATGGAAAAATTGCCATTATCTTGTAAATGCTGTTCTGTATCAGGTAATTCTGCCCCCAAGATGAATCTAAAGTATAAAGTACAATTGCTGAAAAGCTTTTTGGAATTTGGTGTGTTGGAATGAACTGTTCAGTGGTGAGACATTAACCTAATTGTGGTGTTGTGTCAGGACAAAAAGCCAGCAGTTCATGCTTACAAATATGATGGGTAAACTGGTATCAAATGAGGGCGAAGTGGCAAGCTTATGACAAATCTACGGATAGCAATTGTTTCTGTGAAGGAGGTGGACCAACCTTGTTTTTTTAAATTGGACATTGTAAATTAAAAAAGAATATCCCTGTAGTTAGAATACAGTTTTTAAAATGAGTTAGACATACTCATGTTATTTCCAGCTCATTTGCTGTTCATTTAAATGATATAGACTATTTTATTGCGTTGTAGATAACATGACATATCTTGTTCAAATCTACCCAAACATTTGTTTGAGAAACCTCATCAACTGCTTTCAGAATGTTAAACAAACACAACATTTTTTCCTTTTCTTAACTTGGATTTCACTTTCAACAGGTGCTCTCCTGAATTGCTATACAATAAAGAGCAGCCCAGTCATTCTAAAAAAAACACTGAAAATGCAGGCAGAGGTGTTCGGTTTGAAGGACAGTGTCTTTATGTATGTACAGGCCTGAATCAATTCCGTCTTGTCTGTCAGTGCCAGGCAAGGTACCATTAATCTTCCCTGTACCTACTTTGATCTCAATAATGAGAAGAAACCATCAACAGCAGAGTAATTCAACCCGTGTTGTTCTGTCACGCCTGTCATTGTGTTAGTAGATCAAACCTCTATAACCTATAAACATACACATTTTCAGCAGAGTTTGCTTCATGAAGCCTACAAATGCACTTGGTTTTACACCACTGCGTTAAAATGATTGACTTCTAAACAATACCACTGAAAACATGACTGCACTAGCATGAATATTTAAGAGTTTTGCATGCTTTTGGATAATATTGCATAAATATTTATAATGTGCATCCTTGAACAGTCCAAAAAGGTGGACTGTATTGGCTAGCTGGCAGCCTGTTGCTGACCCGTGCAGTTTACCATTATAAGTCTGATGTGACGATTTTTATTTCTGGAAGAGTGTTCTATACTAACTCATTTTTCAAACAGTTTTAATCCCCCATAAGCATTGGCCAGCTATGCCAAGATCATTAAGGTGTTGCATTATCCAACATGGGCTAATAGGCTTTGTTTTATAGCACTTAATAGAATTGCTTGGTATTAACAATGATGATATCTCTGAGTTATTGATGATGAGGAAGATGTATCTTAATGGAGGGATTTAGCAACGATATAAGGGGCTTAAGAGAAGCACTGGGCTCTGATTTTTGTTCATATTCTGTGTCAACAGTGAGCTAATCTGTATTCGTCCCTGTCCTGGTTAGTCTCATAAGAGTACAAACTTTGCCTGTCACTTTCATGCCATTCATTTTATTCTGAACATTTTGATCCCAATCCTGTATGTTAATATGTTTGGGATGACATTTTGGTACTAGTTGTAGGGATGAGACATGGTTGGTGTCATTGGCACTCTACAAACTGCATTATGCCCCCTTTGAAAAAAGAGGCTGATGATTTCTCTCTTCCTGCACTCTGCTGCTCTCTATGGGAAATATATTGCTGCCAGTTCAACTCCCAGTCTGACCCTGTATTGGACCCTGGAGGATTGAGTAAATAGAATCAATATGGTTGATAATCATTATGGCGCCACCTTTCCCCTAGATGGAGTTTTGCAGCCATGATATCTGGTGTGATTGCCACAACTTGGGGTGTGTTTTGGGGAGTACAGGGTTGGGGTCAGTTTGACACTGGGTAATCAGAGATTCTTATTTGTAAGAGAGAGAGGGAATTCCACTCTGGTCTAATTGTGTATCCGACCTGTATTTTGACATGGTTATTTAAGCTGTTTAAATGTCAATTTTATTTAGCCTATCTATTTGCTCAGATGTTTTTTTTTTTTTTTTTTTTTTTTTTTTTTTTTTAACAAATCACAGATCTTTTACAATTTTATTCCTCAGTCCCCAGGTTTTGGAATTCCCTCCAAGGCAACTTAAAACTATTTCTTGACCTGGTGGGGTTGTTTGCCCCAAAATGCCGGACTCCATGTTTGGCAAAACAAAACAATACCTTTGAATAGAACAACCTGATATCAACTGTAAAACATGCAGGCCGTGGCATTTTGGTTTGGGGCTTCTTTACTGCGTCATGGCCTGCCCAGTGTGCCAGCACTGAGTCAACCATGGTTTCCAAAGGACGGTTTGAGCCCATCTGTCAGAAAGCTGAAGCTGAACTTAACATGGATCTTGCAACAGCACAATTATCTAAAACACCCAAGAAAAGCTACCACAGAATGGCTGAAGAAGAAGAAATGGAGGTTTACGGAACGGCTGAGTCAATGCCTAGATCTCAATCCTATCAAAGGCTGTGTGGGACTTTGCATGCAATCAAAGCCTTTCAACATGACACCGTTGAATCAGTACTGTGAAGAAGAGTTGGCAAAACGACACCGATCGGCAGAGGATGTACTTAATACTTTGCATTGCTGTACATACAGAAACAAATGACATTGGCCCGAAGACAGTGGCCTTGCCTCAATGTAAGAACTCCACAGCCTTTGCGGGAGAATCGACAAGCCAGCCTCGTTACCGCACTGCTTGCTCAACAAAGATATTTTTGCTGGCACATGCTGGAGTTGAATGCTTTCCTCGACCAAGAACCACAATTGAGCTCGCAGCTGCTCAAATTACCCTGCAGAGTTACGTGAGCGTGAGGAGACGAGGCTCCCTTGTCCGACATCCCGGCTACACTGAGCCTGTTTAGTACCGTCGTCTTCTGACACTATTGGTATGCCCCAAACAGGATTTTAACAAGTATGACTCTAACCTCTGCCCCCCCCCCCCCCATTTAGGATGCTCTATGTTTTGTGGTGGTGGTGGTGGTGGTGGTGGTGGTGGGGGGGGGGGGGGCCATGCCTGTGCTTTGGGGACAAAAAATTTGACTGGACTGTGGTTTACTGTTCTGATTATAGTAATTAGGTGACTCTTCACTAATAAGCAGGTAAGGTTGGAAAAGTTCTGTTGTGTTGGCCTGTATTTTCTTGTCAGCAGTCGCTGAGTGTAGACCGTGTTTAGCTAGGAATAGGCCAATGTAGTGGAAGACTCATTGCTGGTTTTTATATCATCAGGTCACTGTTGAGGCTTTAGGACTGCATGTTAGAAGCAGAATGGGTTAGGGCTGGGTGGTGTGTCATCTTTAATGTGGTCACAGTGTTTTGCAATTTAATTATGTATTTGCACGTCTTCTGTTCCTGGCATAACACAAAGGCCTGCATTATGTATTTCAATGTCTCGCGGGATAGATGAACAGTGTTTTTGACAGCGCATTAAAATCTTCGAGTTTTGCAGGAAGGAAGGATAGATGTAGTTGGGGTAGCTTTCAAAAGTGAACCTTTTCAAGAAATCTTCAAAAATAGGCCCAACCATGCGTTTTCACAATGCCACAACAAAATTCTTATTCCATATATTTTGTGTGTTTGAAGAACTAACTTTACTCCAGATATTTTGATTCTACTTTTTGATTGATATGATAATTCTTTTGAATATTGATACATCGATTTTTTTTTTCCCCCCTGACTGACATTTTTGTTTCTTTTGAAGTGGTTATGTTTTGTAGATAGTCAATGGTATTCCTCCAACACTACATTTTGTCTTTCCCGCCAGTCCTCACTCACTCACTCACACAAATTTCATAGAAGTGTGTTACAAAAGCAACAGCCTGGGCAGGGATGGTTGTAGCTTGAGTGTTCAGTTCAAAGTAGAAACAGCCAAAGTTAATTACTAATAAAAGGCTGTGAACATAATTTAAAATCTGGGTAAATTTTGTTGGTAGCTGTTGATCATGGCTAGTTAACCGCAACATTAGCATTAGCAGTTGATATAATGCTCCCCCTCTTCTCTCTCCCTCCTGTCCTCCCTCTTTCCTCTCCAGATGATCCTGACTGTGTACCTGAGTGATGGGGAGCAATCACTGACTGAGGTGCCCATCACCCCTGAGACATCGTGCCGCGATGTGGTTGAGTTCTGCAAGGAGCCTGGCGAGAGCGGCTGCCATCTGGCCGAAGTGTGGCGAGGCAACGGTGAGAGTGCTGAAGGGGCCATATCAAGCTGGCCTGGAGTTAATGGACAAGTGTTTTATTATCAAACGTCAGAAACACCGCTCTATTTGAATCAAACCGGATGATCGTTACACAGGTGCGCGTTGCGCTGGGGACGACAACTAAAATGTCCGGTTTTGTCACAGAACACAATGGGACCGTGCCATTGGCGTTCTGACTGAAGGCTTGTCCAGTCACAGCTGTTGCCAGGGAACTGCATGTTCGTTTCTTTACCATTAGCTGCCTCCAACATTGTTTTAGAGAGTTTGGTATTATGGCCAACCGGCCTCACCGCCACACCAGCACAGGACCTCCGCATTCGGCTTCTTCTTAGCCATCACTTCAGGTTTCAGCATGATAATGCCCAGTCACATCCTGTCAGGATCAGCCCCGTTCCTGGTAGCTGATGATGTCCCAATCCTCCCATTTCTCCCTGGACATGTCACCCATTGAGCGGTTTTCTTAGATGCTCTGTTTTTAAGGTATCTGTTAGACGGTGGTGTACAATTCGGGCCCTTGAAGCCAGTTCATCTCAATTGTTTCATTACAACTCCTTAAACTGTGACTTATTTAGACCTGGGACACCATGTGGGTGCAATTAATGATGAGATAGAACAGAAGGCATTTTCCCTGATTACAGGGTTGTGATGGACAAGTGGAACTGGCTTTAAGGGGTGTATTAGTGTGATTTGGGCCTACTGGATTTATTTTAATTGAGGCATTTTGCTTTAATGAACTGTTTAATATTTTCATTATATTTTTGTTCAGAGTAAATCCTTTTAAAAAGAATGTCATAATGTTACCTGCCATAAATGTTACTTAGTCTCTGCTTTTTCACAGTGCTCTCTTCATAGAAGAACAACTTACCTACACACACACACACACACACACCCACCCACACACACACACACACACACACCGAAGTTGCATTGTCAAGAGCTCGCCAAATGTGATTCCATAATGGGGCTAATAAACACGCTGGCTGGATGTCATGTTGTTTATTTTAAGGAGTTGTCCCCCTCAGCAAAACAATGATGACACAGTGTGTCAGCCAGAGCTCTGGTGAGGGAAGGAATGATCGGTCGATCTGTGTGTAGTTGCCGCTCTGTCTGTGTCTAGCTCTCGGCCAGTCTCTGTCTGTGTCTTGCAGTCTGTCTGTCTACATATCTGTCTGTGTCTAGCAGCCTGTCTGTTTCTATGGGTCAGTCTGTCTTTAAGTTGTCTTTGTCCATGGGTCAGTCTGTCTGCTTTTGCCCCTGATGTTGTATGGTTTTTAGATCCTATGTCTCTGTCTTTGTCTTTTTGTTTCTCTTGTATCATATTCTCTCTCTTTCTCTGTTTTTCTGTTCGATCATAATGCATATTATACAAACAGGGTGGACCTGCTCCTAGATTGGCACTCCCACTCTAAGGTGCTTTATAAACAGTATTACAACATTAGCCTAGTCATTGACCCTAAACGGAAGAGCACGGCCCAGGCCCCAGCTACATGCCCCCTGATTTATCATTTTCCTGTTTTTTTTTTACTCTTTCAAAAGCTAGCATGGAAAGTTTTACATAGCTTGCATACAACCATGAATCTTTTTTATAAAAATTTTTTTATGAAAGGAATGCTGAAACAATTAACAGTTTCCTTTCTCTTATGCACCCTCAGAGCGAGCCATTCCCTTTGAACACATGATGTACGAACACCTGCAGAAGTGGGGACCCCGCAAACAAGAGGTTAAGTTTTTCCTCCGGCACGAGGACTCCCCCACTGAAAGCAGTGATCAAGGTGGGTGTCAACTATATATTAAGTGTATTATTATAGTGTAATTTATAGTGCAACTTAAAAGGACAGTTAAGTGTCTTAAAGTAAACCAGTGGTGTACTAACTTTAACAAAAAATATATCAAGAGCTTACAATCTGTCTTTGATTAATTAATAGTATGTCCTGCAACCTGGGGATGTCTTAAATTGTCTATGAGCTAGGCCCCCCAAATGTGTTTCATCATGCTGACTTGAGCTGACAAAGACTTATAGTGATGTCTTTAAATGTCAAATGTATGTCTTTAACATATCTCAATGTGTTTTGGGGAGAATGTGCTTTCTTACATCCATCCATGCCATACACCTTTACACAGCAAATGATTGCTCACTTAAGCCCTTTATATTGCTACATTTTAAAAATGTTCAGTGGGTTTGTCAGCAGAACTCTAGGGTACATATCAACATTATCTGGATAAATGCCTTTACAAAGAACCTTGATACATGTTAACTGGTTTTGTAAGGTCATATAGTTATGTTAATATATGGTATAATATTTGGTTAGTTATAATCTTTAAAAAATGCTTATTGTGCCATTGACATTAGTCTTTTGGAAGTTTAGTCATATCATTCTATGGATGTGAGCAGCTATGTTTTTGGATTCGACATTTGGTGATAGAGGCACCAGCTTGCACACATTATTACCCAGATGTTGTCACATAATTTGCACAATTACCCTAGAATTGGTGTCCCCCAATATGGCCAGACATCTCAGCAGGATGTTATTTCCCATGACCACCCTTGAAATATGTTTAATGTTCACGGTGATTTAGAATACACAACCACGTAAGCCAGGTGTCATGTCGTGGATATAAAAAGTCTACACACCCCTGTTAAAAAGCCAGGTTCTTGTGATGTAAAAGAATGAGAAAAGGATAAATCATGTCAGAACTTTTTGTGACCTATAATGCGAACAATTCAATTGAAAAACAAACTGAAATCTTGAAAAAATAAACTCACAATAACCTGGTTGCATAAGTGTGCACACCCTTAAACTAATATTTTGTTGAAGCACCTTTAGATTTTATTACAGCACTCAGTCTTTGTGGGTAGGAGTCTATTAGCATGGCACATCTTGATGTTGCAATGTTTGCCCACTCTTCTTTGCAAAAGCGCTCCAAATCTGTAAGATTGCGAGGACATCTCCTGTGCACAGCCCTCTTCAGATCACCCCACAGATGTTCAATTGGATTCAGGTCTGGGCTCTGGCTGGGCCATTACAAAACATTAGTCTTCTTCTGGTGAAGCTATGCTTTTGTGGATTTGGATGTTTTGCTTTGGGTTGTTGTTGTGCTGAAAGGTGAACTTCCTGTTCATCTTCAGCTTTCTAACAGATGCCTGAAGGTTTTGTGCCAAAATTGCCTGATATTTGGAACTGTTCATAATTCCCTCCACCCTGACTAAGGCCCCGGTTCTAGCTGAATAAAACCAGCCCCAATGCATGATGCTGCCACCACCATGCTACACTGTGGGTATGGTGTTATTTGAGTGATGTGCTGTGTTGTTTTTGTGCCAAAAATACCTTTTGGAATCATGGCCAAAAGAGTTCAACCTTGGTTTCATCAGACCATAACACATGTGCTGAAATTGATTTGTGATTAATCACAGTAACTTTAAATGATGGCAGGTGTGTAATGACTTATATTTAACATGAATTTCAATGTGATTGGTTAATTCTGAACACAGCCACATTCCCAGTTATAAGATGGTGTGCACTTATGCAACCAGGTTATAGTAAGGTTTTTATTTTTCATTTTTCCCCCTCAAAGATTTCTGATTGTTTTTCAATTGAATTGTTTACATTCTAGGTCACATTTAAAAGTAGGAAAAGTTCTTACATGATTTAGCTTTGTCTCATTCTTTTACCTTACCAAAAACCTGGCATTTTAACAGGGGTGTGTAGACTTTTTATATCCACTGTATGTGAAGATATTCCATTGTTCACAGAACTGTGGAAAGAATATACTGTAAAATCTGTCTGATCTATGATACTATTGACCACACTTATAATATTTAATATTTCTATCCATATTTTCCAAATACCCCATTCTACACACTTTGAAATTTTGGCTAGTTTACATTATGTATATTTTAGCTATATTTTTGCCTTGTGTATTTCTTAATGCTTACTGCAGTGTCGTGTTCCATGTCACAATAATTTGGCACACATGGTCTGTGGAGTTATCAGTGTTTGTCCTTAACCCCTACAGGGAGCCAACAATCTCAAGAACAGGCCAACCGGAGAAGTGGAGGGGAGAAGCACACTGAGAATGGGGTAAAAACAAACCCGCACATGAATGTCACACACGTTAAAAATTTTGGGAACATTTGCGAAGGATTAAAATTAAGATCAGATTTACTGCAGATTTAAATGTATATTTTTAATATTCAATATTTCTGGGTCTCCCGAGTAGCACAGTGGTTGAATTGTCTTGCATATTGGCCTGCATTGTTGGCAGGGATTTTCTTTACATTAGCGACTCCCTCAGGTTGGTTGGCATATGCAAGCTAACTGAGGTAGTTAGTCAAGTGAAGGTGACCTCACTCCTGCTGACTTCTTTGTACCAGACACTTCCTCCCACTGCTCCGTAAGTGTTTGTGGATAAACACGTCAAATGTGGCCTTGGTTTAACCCAATAGCGAGAATGGGAACATGTCCTTGAGGAAAGAAAAGAGGCCAGCTTTGATTTGTTTATATGCCAGGCTTTGTATGCATTATGCACAATTAGCCTGGGGACGAGGTTAGATCCTAACGATCCCAGTGAACTATGATTCACCAAATCAATGTTTGCCAATGAAATGTTTGTGCTCCACTTTCTTAACAAATCTATATATAGTGTGCTGAATAAGTACTCTTTCACTTTTTCTGTCATTACAAAGTGCAATACAAATGTATTTGATTCAGATTTTCTGTCAACAATCTCTGCAAATGTCTGTCCAAGTGTAGTTTAAAAAGTCACCCCCATGAGTCAGTGTTAGAAAATCTGTTGGCAGCAATTAAATCTGTGAATCTTTTCGGGTAAGCCTCTTAAATGCTTTGTACTCCTGGTTTATGCAATATTGTTTCAATATTTCTCTGAAATAAGACATGCTCTGTCATGGTGTTTGGGATCATGGCTTGAGCGCAGTTTTTAAGTCTTACCACAGATTTTTGAAAATCGATATAATTCAAAAGCTTGTATTGATGTTTCCAGTCCCGTATGCATTTGTCTGTCTCCACAACCTTTCTCCAGTTTGGCTAAATGTTAGTGTTGTGGATAAGCCATGACACGTGTTGAGAGTGTACTGCCCATTCTTAAGTCAGTTTGGTCTTTTCATCCAGCGAACACAGGCTAACATACGGTAATGTTACGTAATGGTGTGCTAGCGTATAGTTTGCTTAGCATTTAGTTTTAATTATTTTGACGGACCCCCTCTTCCCAAAACAATTTACTTGACTTGGATGTGACATTCTTCTGGGTTGTACTTGCTTACTACAACCCATGCTGGTCACCCTCTTGGATGTAATGTCTCTATATGACTCCCACAGCAGTCCCACTTCCTGACACTAGTACAGGGCCATGCTTGCATGTGTCTGTGTGCAAGTGATTTAAAGGAGAGCTCCATGATAAGAGCAGCCGCTGGCACACCCTCCCGCTACAACCATCTGTCCCAGATTTGGGAATGGGGAGAGCTGCTGTTGAAAAGGCGGAACTAATTGAGTGGTTGGGGGGGGGCGCAAATCTTTGCGGAGGAAGATGGAAGAGTTAATATTTCATTTCTATACTTGGCGTGATGACAGCATCGTGACATGCCACATCGCCTCATCTGGTTCGTTTGTCATCCTGCCTCTTCATGACCCGTGTGGTTAATGTCCATACACATGCGTTTGTAGAGTATTGTGTTGTGCACACGTCATGTGTCCGGTCCTTAAATGGTTCTGCAGCCTATTTATTGGGTGACAACCCACTGGGAGGTAAATCAGGTGTCGCCTGTGTCGTCATTCCCTCAGTTAATACAAACCCTCTTCGTCCCACCCCTGTCATATTCTCAACCGACAACCCCAAACCAACACCTGATCCATGAAATATGACTCGCCGACCTTTGTATGTTGACCTTAAATGTATGAGAAAGCGCAGTGCTCTTTTGTGCAGTTTGCTGGATAAGGGCCGTGTGATTACTTAATGATCCTGAGGAGTCCCGAGTTGCGGTTCTCCACTGGGTCTGTCCATAACAGGGCCTCTGCTCTACTCTGCCCCCCATGTAGGAAGTTCTCTGAGAAAGTGGCAGTGTGCGTCTCCCAAACACATTGAAACACACTCTTTCTCATTATTCATTTAGTTCTTCACACACGCAGCTCAGTCCCGTACTGAAGCTCACACATGATAGGTCAGGTCTGTGGAGAGTCAAGCTCTGTTGCAGAAGTAGGCAAATGGCCTGCAGAGCCCCGTATTAGTTCAATGACAAAACAACAGAATTTGTGACTTGTAAAAATGTAGCAACCAATCATTTTGGAATAACTACTAGTATCTGTTGAAGTTGAATGTAAAAATAAAACTAGTAGTCATCTTTTGAATATCAATATCTAATGCGTCAGATTATAGACATCAGTTGCTACTAGTCAAGCTAGTGTTGAAATAGTGACTAGTAATTAATAAATAATGCCTGGTCTGTTTTAAAAGGTTGGTCATAGCCCCCCTCCTCCCCGTTCTTCTTTCTCTCGTCATTACTGTCCTTTTCACCACCAATCTCTTCTTCACTCTCTCCTTTCGGGCGCTTTGTGTGTGTTTATTTTCCCCGTGGGCCTCGTCACTGTGGCTGTGTCGGCCGGATTCACTGAGGCGTGGTTGTGTGTGTGTGTGTGTGTGTGTGTGGAACACGTCTTGCCTCTGTTGAAGCAGTCCCATCTCCCTCTCCTATCGTCCACTTCATCACTCCTCTCCCTGCGAGCTGGAGCCTTCACCCACTTATCCACACAAGGAGGATTTACCTACAATCAGGATTTCCTACAGCTGGGGAAGACTAGAACTGGTGAGGTGTGCTTTATCTGAACCACACAAGCAACTTTTAATGCATTCTTTTCTAGTATTTTTCCACTAACACTTGATTTGTATAGTCTGTCACTAGCTGCTCTGATCCTGCCGATAGTATTCTGAGTTCTGTTGGTCATCTGTAGACACCGACACCTGGTTGAAACTCGAACATGCAGTTGACATGTTTCTGAAAGCCTACAAACTATGGATTAATTAACAGAACTATCTGACCAAATACAGTGTCGCCTGGTTTACCTGTCAGCGTTGGAGAGTAGGGGGATATTGCAGCGAGAAACCTTAAACACATTCCACCTGTGTCTAAAATCTAAATGGATCTGCAGTCAAGGTGCTCAAAGTGTACGCTAGATTGTAAAAAGTGGTGAGGCAACATGAAAAAGGACAGACGTCCTGAATAGCACGAACACAGTGTTTTGGATTGCTGTGTCGGAAAACCTCCTGTGGGGATCTTCGTTGCTGTGCTCAGTTGCTGTTTTACCGGTGGTGGATGGTTATGAGTGTTTGTGTGTCCAAACCGAGTCCTTTGGTGGCTGGCTGGCATGTCAACCCCCATCCCCGTTGCTCTTTTTCCCCTCACCTGGTTCAGCGCTCCGCTGCTCCCGTCCCCATGCCCAACTCTCAGATCACCACTCACCCATTTGGGGATGGGCAGCATCGCGGGCACCGGAAGATGCTGCGTACGTCCAAATACAATTTATTTACAGCTGAAATGTACACTTGTTTACTACTTCCCGCAGAAGTTCGGATGCTTGTCGGTTGTTGTGAAATCACCGGCGCACACCTTTTTTCGAAGAAGTGGAGATTACCAGGCTGTGGTAGGTTGACTCCGTTTGGGTTCAGACATGTCAGCCTCCTCGAATAGAATGGAACCTGATTGTGTCATCCGTTTTCGAAATGAAGAGAGGTCAAGTGACTTAGTCTGTGAGCCGTTCCAAATGTTTTGTTTGCGTGTCTCTAGAGGATCAACACGGGCGTGTCAGATGTTGTGGTGTTTGGGGGTGGGGGTGGGGGGGGAGCCTCGATGTGAGAAATCTGTTGTTGTGTCCGTCAAAGGTGTTTCCCCATAATTGCTCCTGTAAGCAGCTGTGGCCAGCTTTAGTTCCAACCTCTTTATTTGATCACTCAAATCTTGCCTTCTGATGAGAGGCCGGTATTGTTCAAAGCTATAATGGTTTATACCTAGACATGAGCCTGACATGGTGCTGATTGTAATGCCTTACGTAGACTGGATTTCTCCTCCAATCACTTAAGGTCACCTGAGTTCTAATTACTTTGTAGGATCTTAATTTGTTTCCCTTCTGAATGTCTGCCAAGCCAGACCATTAGAAGTGTCTCAACCTATTCATCACGCTTAGCCTCGTTCATCTGTGTACTTTGAATAGGATGCATGACTCTTTAAACATGGTTTAGCCCCATCTGTTTGTATTACACACCTATGGCCTTTAAACAGCAAGAAGGGTATATATTTGCATGACAGGGCTGGCTTAAAATTGCATTGGGGCTGTGAGAGATCAGGAAAGTGTTTGACTGGGCCTTTGAACTGATAAAGGCTCTGGTCCTCCAGGATGCAGTCTGAGGCACTTGTTTGTTTTTCTGCTCCAGTCTCTGAGAGCATGTGCTTGATCCAATTATCCCTGTTTGTGTCTTTCCCTGCGCCATAACTACTTGTTTTTGTCTCTGCGTTTTGTTGTGATGTGAACTGAATGGCGTGTGAACAGACTGACTCTGTTGACGTCTGGGTCTATAATTCACCCGTCTGCTGGTAGTCTAGTGGTTACACCTTCTGACCAGTAACCGAAAGGTTGCTGGAACAAATCCTTTAGCCAACAAGTTATAACGCATCTTATTCTGTCCCTAAGCGAGGCATTTAACCCTAATTTTGTGTTGTTGCTGTAAATGAGAATTTGTTCCCAGTCAACATTTGAACTATTATGTTCTTCCCTTTAGATTTTATTAACCGCAAGCATGTTCAAACCTACTGCTAGACACTTGTTGAGAGCCCTTCTTAAGGTCCATGGCATCATGGACTTTGGCCTCATACCTGAATACTTTGGCCAACCAAACCTGGTTGTCTCCATTGCTATGCTTGGTCCATCGCTATGATTTCATTATCCTTACTGAAATAAGTGTACTTTTTCAATCTAGATGATGACTGTAGTTCTTATGTATCCTTTTTCTTTCCTAGTCCAATGTGGTCTGTGCGCCGTGGTCAAAAGAGGTACACCGCATTAGAAATACGTAGGTTGCCATTTCTGGCGTCCTAAAATCCTCAGATTGTCCCCTCTGTCTCTCTCTGCCTGTGTAGGTAGGGAACCCCCGTGTGGAGCTCACGCTGTCAGAGCTGCAGGACATGGCCACACGACAACAGCAGCAGATCGAGGCCCAGCAACAGATGCTTGTTGCCAAGGTAACCTAATTGTGTGGACATTAATTATTTTAGTAAACCCTGTTAGGAGGGTCAGATCTGTTGACTGTCAGGGCTATGCAAATCTGAGCTGGAGGTCCTTTCTACCCCAGTTCTTTCTATTCTTCCTGGATTTCCCTCTTTGGCTATTACTTCAGTTGCACAGGCTGTAGCCTGTTTTTCTGCCACTACACAGGCTACACAGACTTAAAATATATCAAATTTTTCTGGGCCTACTTGAGGCCCTCAGGAATTCTGGCCCTGTGAGCTCTCCCTTAATGGCAGTTAACTGGAACGACACGCAGTGGGGAAACTCTGAAATGAAGGTTCCAACAGTTTCTAATAACCGTCAGATAGGGACAGTGTATGTCACATGCCTGTCTCACTGCCTCTGCCTGTCTGTCTGTAGGAGCAGCGTCTGCGCTACTTGAAGCAGCAGGAGCGTCGGCAGCAGCAGTCTGTGTCTGAGAGCGAGAAGCTGCAGAGGCTGAAAGACCGCGTGGAGAGCCAGGAGGCCAAGCTGAAGAAGATCCGCGCCATGAGAGGCCAGGTGGACTACAGCAAAGTCATCAACGGCAACTTGTGTAGGTTTACACACACACACACACTCCCCCTCCTTAACACAACCATATGCATACTGGGTCCATCCCCCTCTCCTTAACTTACTTCAACACTGTCCGGTGTCTGTCACACTTTGTCTTTGGAAGGTGTCCCCAAACTGTCTTTCTCCTCAACAGAGCAGACACATTCTTTTGCGGGCCTGCACATATAGAGTTTTCATGACAGAAAACAAGCTCCCCTAATAGTGTTTTAGTAGAATATCTTAGGTGGCTACTTTGGAAATGTCTGACGTGATCCACTCAATGTGATGTGCAGACCTACCTGCAATGTGATGTGCAGACCTACCTGCACTGAGTTACCGGCAGTTGATTTCCTGTTTTATGTGCTTGTGGACAAACTATCAGTATATGTCTATATACAGTTTTAGTTACACATTTTAATTGTTCCTGTAAAAGTGAAGTTGTAGAATCTTAGACGTATGTTCTCCTTCCGCCCCTCTGTAGCAGCGGAGATTGAGCAGGTGAGTGGGCTGTTCCAGGAAAAGCAGGTGGAACTGCAGTCAGCTGTGCTGCGGGTGGAGCAGCTGAGCCTGCAGCTGGAAGACCTGCGGCGAGGGAAGCTCAACGGCCTGCAGTCGGCTCTGGGAGGACAGATGACCAGCACGGCTGCCCTGGAGCTGCGCAAACTCTACCAGGAGCTCCAGGTAGAATTTAGTGTTCTGAGCTCCGGCCCAGTAAGGCTCTTCGAAGAGCTTGAGTCTTTATTCCGTTTTGTAATAAATAAAGACATATACCCATTGAGTTTCTAAATATTCTGTCAAATGCAGCTGTCGTTTCGACTGCCAGTGATTCCGCTCTTGGCACACGGTTGTCGCAGCCTCACTTCATTGAGATGTACTTATTGTGGCGACCCAGCTAACCATAGCAACTTCTCCCCAACCCCACCCCTTCTGCGTGTGTGCATGCGTGCGTGCGTGTGTGCGTGCTTGCGTGTGTGTGTCGTCCCCAGATCCGCAACAAGCTGAACCAGGATCAGAACAGCAAGCTGCAGCAGCAGAAGGATCTGCTCAACAAGCGCAACATGGAGGTGACCCTGATGGACAAGCGCATCAGCGAGCTGCGTGAGCGCCTCTATAAGAAAAAGGCTGAGGCACGTCAAAAAGAGAACTTGCCTGTAAGGCTAGGAACACACAATTCACGCATGCGTCTACACTAAGTAACCGCTACAAACCGCTGCATGCAGGAAACCGGTGCATTCATGTGGTGCCCTGTGGAATTATTGGCGCCCTTGGAAAAAAATGTCATTCTTCAGATTCAGTTTGTTAGAGATCTCTAGCTGTTATTTGGGGCGGAATTTCAAAAAAATGATTTCTATCAATAAATGAATATATATTTGGGACATTCAAGAGCCTGTTAATTGCCAGTCTGTTTGGGCTATCAGGGTCATCCCGACTCCATGCCAGTACAGTCTGGTTTGTATAAGTAGTGGGTTAGAGAGCAGAAACAGTGAAATACAATGAATCAGGAAAACATCCAAAGGAGTAACAAAACAAGCAGCCTTCTGAATCATGGCCCATAGGTCTATAGAGTGTTGTAGGGAACAGGGTTTCATCTGGGATGCTACCCATGAAAGGATTAGAAGATACCCCCTAAGGAACTATAATAACCACACACAAACGCATTCACCCCAACATCAACCCATTGGTTTACATTCATACCACACAGAATCGGTTGTCCATCTCTCCCTTCTCTGCGCCCTCTCTTGACCCTGTCACTCGGCCCCTTTCTCCCTACAGCTGAACAGAAGCAACGGACCTCCCTCTCCTCAGTTGGCCCCTGGAACTCTGGGCCGCGTGGCAGCCGTGGGGCCCTACATTCAGGTCCCCCTGCCGACCAGACAGGAAGGGGGCTACACCGGCCCCCCCGACCCCCTAAAACCCCAGACACTGGTTGTCAACACCTCAGCCAATCATGCACGCTCCAAATCAGGTTGGTCGACCTCGCCATTATGGACTTTTTGGGTTGAGTTTTGCACTGTTCTTATTATGGTTTAGGTTAGGAATGGGGCAGTGGATGCCGAAGGGTGCGGAAGGAAACCAGCAGTCTGTGGGAATGGTTTTCCCAGAACATTACTCACCTCATTTGTTGTCCAGTGCTCTCCTTTGAATGTCCTCCATGATGATCATTGTGACAAATTTGCACCAAATGTTAGATATTCCCCATCTATGGACAACGTTGCTCAAGTGGCTTGATTTTGACTTATCATAGAGATTTATTGAATTACACTGATTGGCCCTAAGTGGGTCTGCATTTTCTATGGGGAGGCTGGCGATATGTTTAATGTTGCCTTGTTCAGTATTTATTTCTCCTCTAAACTTTTCTGTATCTTTCCATCTGTGTTACTCTTTTTGTGTTCATCGCTAAAGCCGTAAATACTTGACCGTGGATGTATTTAATAGCAGTTTTGATAGACACATGAAGTCTGGTTGACTAACCAACCCACACAGACCTCATGTTTTTCCACCAGAACAATTGGCTGCTTCGTATCACCAATGACCAATGGTGTGGTTTAGAATAGGTACTGATTAAATGACTTGACCATCAACCAGCACCCCTGGTCTCAGCCTTTATCAGGCCGTTAGGACTACAGATGCACGTTTTCATACCATCTAAATCTGTCAGATTCATTCTCATGACATGATCGGAACGCCTGGGTGGGGCTATTCGATGGACTTGACCAAATTATTTTCAAATATAAAATATAAATGTCCTGTGTTTTCCCATCTTTATTTCCCCTCCATTTTAGATAAATGTTGAGTTTTTCTACTGAAATGCTTTGGGTCTTAGCATTAAAGTCAATGGGCCGGTTTCACAGACACAGATTAAGCCTAGTCTAGGACAAATAAAAAACAAGCTCTATGGAGTTTTCTTTTGATCTGGATTAAATATTTGGAGACTGCTTGGAACATGGGGGGTCCATCAGGAGGAATTAAGAGCAGCAACCCCGAATCTGGCAGTTCATCTTAGTCTCATGTAGTCCTCCCTACAGGCCTTTCAGTTTTCAATCCTTCATGACTCGTTTCTTTCTTTATCTCTCCTCTAACTTCCTTGTCTCCCCCTTTTTACTCTGTGGTGTATCCCGTCCGCATTTTCCTCCCTGCCTCCCTCTGTCCTTTCCCTTCTCTTTCCCTCTGCGGTCCCTGTCCCTTTTTGTCTGTACTTGTCTGGGGGCCATGTCCCTCCACCCACCGCCACCTACCGTGTTGGTCCAGGGGTGGACACAGTGCGGAAGCCCCCCGGCCCGTGGAAGGTGTCTGATTTAGACAGCCCGGTGGACCCGGTGCCCCCCTCCCCTCCCGAGGCTCGGCTGGGCGGCTCAGGCAGCACGTCCCGTGAGTGTTGGCAGGGTGTCCAGGTGGTTAGGGTGACGCTGGCCCAGGGTCAGCTTTGTATTTCCCCCCATGAGGGTTGAGGATGGGAGAAGCTGATCCTGGATCTGTACCTTGGGGAACGGTTGCCTAGCGGAAGGGACGGGCTGGCCTTTGAACCTAGCCTCTGGAGTCGTGGGCAGGATCTCTCAGCATGTGACGTAGCAGCCACTGATCTCCACACGTATAAGATCTCTAGCCTGCGTCTGTGGTGCTTTTCATATCTTTTCTGTGATACACTACCCGTAGTGGCACTTTATATTTTGGGGAAATCATTATATTTTCCCGGTGGTGGAACTTTGTTTGGAGGGGTCCTTCTGGAAATGAAATAAGATTAATATTGAGTTATTCGGTAGACCTACTGGCTTACACAATTACATTAAACATTTACGTAAACTAGATGCGACATAAACTGAAGTAAAATGCTGCGGCTCTCCAACGTCTTAGGCAGACCGTGTTTTGGATTTGTGGCAAGTCGTGTAGCCACCAACATTCAACATTGGGCTCCTGAGCACAGATTCGTGGCCAGGAATACTGGGCCCCCTAAAAAGCATATGCCTGGGCCCCCACATTTATAGACGACATGGACATAATTACGATTAGTGGGCCCTCCCAAGCCACAGGCCCCGTGCATCATGCCCACCGTTCCCAGCATTATCTACGGCCCAGACTCAACATAATACTAAACTGTCAAGTTTTTACAGTCGCAGCTCACAAATGGGACACACGAGATTTGTCTGTGTGTTCCTATCCACGGTAACATTCTGCCTTATTCCGTGCAGTCAAGGCTGCAGCCATGTGAGTGTAACTCAAGGCATTTCTCCTCAATGTGTACATCATTCTTTTCTGAGAAATCTGAACATTACTCTGAACAAACATTGTATTTAGCAGTGGCGCAACCTAATCAAATAGTTTTGAAGTTCATTGTCCTATTAACTCAGCTCCAGAGATTACTTCTAAAAGGTCAGACTGGGTTGTGTGACTGGTAAAGGACCCCCTCTATAGTAATGTTTTGCTGCTGTAGGAAGAACCCTGAGGTGGGCTGACATTTGACCACATCGTACTGCTGATCCTGCAAGTGTGCAAATGGCTGCTCTGAGAAGATTCACATCTCTTGACATTTTCGGTCAAATGCACAACTGAAAATGCTATAGGGTTTGTGCACTTTCTCTCAGCCCTGTAGCCTCCGCTATTAACACACTTCCCACAGGCCATTCTCTGAGACCACACACTCATCATGCCCCATCTCCCCTCTCCATCCTTAGCTAATGACGCTGGCTGGCCCACCCTTGGCAAGGGCAATGGCTCTCTCAAGCCCCACGACCGGAGGGAGTCGGTGTCTGATACACAGGGCAAGTCCCCCCCTCTGAGCTCCCCTGCTGCTCCCACCGCCGACAAGGTCAGTCCTTACTCACCATTTACGCGCCAGGCGAGGTCAGTCCTTACTCACCTTTTAATTAGCGTCTTTAGCGTTGTTTGTCGTTCACAACATTTAACGCAACTATATTGGAGAGGCGTGGACTGACAAAAGAGGAAATAACGACCGTATTGATTTATCTTTGGGCTTGTATTTTTGCAGTTTGTCTTTGGGCTAACGTGATCTGCCTTTGAAACAATCCCTTGCAGTGTGCCACATCCTCCATATTTCCCTGACAGTTGTAGTAGTCGGGTCAGTCATTCATAAAGATAATGGATAAACATTTGCATTTCACGTCAATAATAAACAATCATTGTGTGCCTCGCCCAAGGTGCCAGACTCGTCGCCGGTGGCCCCATCCAAGCCTCAGCCCCCTCCCTACGGCTCCCACCTGACATCGGCCGGCTCCACCAGCTCTCTAGACCGCCGGCCAGGCCCGCTCCCCACCCTCCCCGGCCACGCCTGGCCACGCGTTCCTCCCTCAACCGGTTCCTCCTCCCAGCAGATCCAGCAGCGCATATCGGTGCCACCCAGCCCAACCTTCCAACCCAACCCGCCGGTCTTCCCGTCGTGTCCTCCTGGGGAGCGGCCCGACCCGGTCCTGGCTGTGGCCGTGCGCCCCTTCATTCCAGACAGAGGCTCCCGGCCCCAGTCGCCACGCAAGGGCCCAGCCACCATGAACTCCAGCTCCATCTACCACATGTACCTCCAGCCGGCCGCGCCCAAGAGCTACCCGCTCAAGCCTGCTCTGAAAGCAGGTACAAACAAAGGTTGGCAAGGAAGGGGAACGGCGCGGGACCACCCAAAAGTTTGGACACATGCTTTTACACATTCACTTGAATGGATAAGTCTGTCCAAACATTTGACTGGTACTGTACGTATGACTGGTATAAAAGTTATGGTAAAAACTCCCACTATCCCACGACACTAAGCTATCCCCTGTGCTTTTACAGTCGTTGGAAGGGAATAGTTACAAATGCTTCAGGAGATCGTACAGAAAGATAATATTGAGCTATGTTATTTAATATTTTTTCAGGGTAATGAACTGTTTTTATTCTTTTGTGTGTGTGCAGTGTACGGGAAGCCTGTTCTCCCGTCAAACTCCACGCCGCCCTCCCCCCTGCCCTTCCCCCAGACCGGAGGTGCCTTCCCCGCGCTCCAGGGGCCGTCCGGTGACGACTCTGTGGACGGAGATGGCCCTGACATGGATGGCGCTCCGGATACGCCCCCCCCCAACGTGGAGAACATACCTCGGCCGCTCAGTCCCACCAAACTCACCCCCATGGCCCACTCCCCCCTCCGCTATCAAAGCGACGCTGACCTGGAGGCGCTGCGCAAAAAGCTGGCCAACGCCCCGCGGCCCCTGAAGAAGCGCAGCTCCATCACTGAGCCGGAGGGCCCCGCCGGGCCCAACATCCAGAAGCTTCTCTACCAGCGCTTCAACACCCTGGTGGGCGGCATGGAGGGGGGCGGAGCCGGGACGGCGGCAGGCGGAGCCGGGTCGGGAGGAACACCGTTTTACCAGCCCGCCAACCCGCCCGACTACCCAGGCAGCCCGTTGGCGGACTCCGACAATGGGAACCCGCCGTCCGAGGATCTTCCCCCGCCCCCGGCCACAACGGGCGCGCCGTCCTCGGAACCCCTTCCGCCTCCCGACGCCAATGACAACAAGGTGCTGCCCCCGCCGCCGTCCCCCGAAGAGCTGGTCCCGCCCTCCCTGGAGGAGGATACAGACAACAACAACCTGGGGGAGGGCTCCCTGCCCGCCCTGACCACCCTGCCCAGCCCCGTGACCGAGGTCAGCTCTCCAGAAGAGGCTGCCACCAGCCCCTCTCAGCCTATGGTGAGGCACCAAACACACTGACACGCACGCACGCGCACACAGCAACCGTATGCAATTTCATCAAAAGTTCAGCCTGTTTATGTGGGTTCATTTTCACCCTTTCTGCGCTCCTTGTTAAACCCCTAAACCCCTTTTCCTTTGTGAGCTGTGTGTCTGCTTGTGTCCTCACGGGCGTTGTGCTTCTTGTCCCCCTGTCTCTGTTTCTGTACAGGAGAAGCGCACTAACCTGAAGAAAGCCAACTCGGAGCGGACAGGCCACGGCCTGAGGGTCAAGTTCAACCCGTTGGCTCTGCTGCTGGATGCCTCGCTGGAGGGAGAGTTTGACCTGGTGCAGAGGATTATCTACGAGGTCCGTCACACACGCACAAACACCAAATCCAGGCCCAAATGCAGTCACCAGAAAGACCCTGAATAATTATCAGACAGGAGCATCTAGCTCATTCCTATGCCTTTCACCACCCTGTGAGGTCATCTTAACTTACTTGACCTGTGCCTTCATTAAACTGCATGCTTCCCCTCGTTGTGGTTAAAGGACCATGTCGTTTATATGTTTATATACATGACTTATTTTCATTAAACTGGATTGAAACTGGGTAAAGGATACATACAGATTTACAAACATATTAATTTACTTTGGAGCTATACTACCTTTGCTGATGTTGTAGACCAGTCTGTCAGTGTGTTTCTACACTGTGTCTGGATGCGTGTGTGATGATGTAGACCAGTCTGTCAGTGTGTTTCTACACAATGTCTGGATGCGTGTGTGATGATGTAGACTAGTCTGTCAGTGTGTTTCTACACTGTCTGGATGCGTGTGTGATGATGTAGACCAGTCTGTCAGTGTGTTTCTACACTGTCTGGATGCGTGTGATGATGTAGACTAGTCTGTCAGTGTGTTTCTACACTGTCTGGATGCGTGTGATGATGTAGACTAGTCTGTCAGTGTGTTTCTACACTGTGTCTGGATGCGTGTGATGATGTAGACTAGTCTGTCAGTGTGTTTCTACACTGTGTCTGGATGCGTGTGATGATGTAGACTAGTCTGTCAGTGTGTTTCTACACTGTGTCTGGATGCGTGTGATGATGTAGACTAGTCTGTCAGTGTGTTTCTACACTGTGTCTGGATGCGTGTGTGATGATGTAGACTAGTCTGTCAGTGTGTTTCTACACTGTGTCTGGATGCGTGTGTGATGATGTAGACTAGTCTGTCAGTGTGTTTCTACACTGTGTCTGGATGCGTGTGATGATGTAGACTAGTCTGTCAGTGTGTTTCTACACTGTGTCTGGATGCGTGTGTGATGATGTAGACTAGTCTGTCAGTGTGTTTCTACACTGTGTCTGGATGCTTGTGTGATGATGTAGACCAGTCTGTCAGTGTGTTTCTACACTGTGTCTGGATGCGTGTGTGATGATGTAGACTAGTCTGTCAGTGTGTTTCTACACTGTCTGGATGCGTGTGTCAACTTGTGTGCTTGATTTATTTATTTCGACAGATATGGATTTATTTTTACTTCCCTGTGGTCCCCCTTTGAGATTTGGGTCATGGCCAACGATCGGCCATTGACTGTGACTCTGGAGCAATTATGGCTGAGTGCAACAGATCAGTGTCAACTTGGACCAATCCATTTGCATAGTAGCAATTTATCTTTAGTTGTTTAAATAAATAAAATAAGGCACCACTTACATTATATCATATTTTGTGTTGCTCAATCACCAAAATCCAGTTCAATCCCACAATGTAATGCGACAAATACGGTAATTTCTTATCATATCTGCTCAGTACAAGGGTTTTAGTTGGGGAGCCATGGCAGCCTCATGAGTTTCTCGTTGTCTGCATTGTATTTATAATGCACATGTAGGTGTCTGTCGCAGTCCCCTTCCAAACTCTTCTAAAAGCTCTTGAAATTGTTGAACCTCCGTCCCCTTCTGGATGAGCCTACGTCTTGCTGACCTCTGACCTGTGCTCGTTCCTAGGTGGAGAACCCCAGCACAGCCAACGACGAGGGCATCACCCCCCTGCACAACGCCGTGTGCGCCGGACACCACCACATTGTCAAGTTCCTGCTGGACTTCGGGGTGAACGTCAATGCTGCAGACAGCGACGGCTGGTGAGGAGTCAGACGTACCCCCACACCCCTGGGCTCACACATCCTGAAGGGGATTGTTCACTCCTTCATCACAGTTATTACTCTGGAAGTACACTTTCAAAACCTGACTGACTGGCACATTATCATAGTGCTGTTTAGCCTCAGTTACATCACCTCAGTCGTGCCTCTTGAAAACAAGGACGTTTCTGTTAGTTTTACATTTTACCACTCACTGTTTACCAGAGCGCTGGTCTTCACATTCATTATCATTACGGTACGGAATAACAAAGAAAAAACCTGCAATGAGCCAAACTGAATATCAGATACAATATACTTACAGTCAGAACCCCACCATTCTGGAGAAGCCTGGGTCACCCTATTTGCTTGTCATGGTCTGTGATGACCTCTACAGCCTGTCTGGTTTGTTCCAACAGGACACCGCTGCACTGCGCCGCCTCCTGTAACAGCGTTCACCTGTGCAAGTTGCTGGTGGAGTCGGGGGCGGCCATCTTTGCCAGCACCATCAGTGACGTGGAGACTGCAGCAGACAAGTGTGAGGAGATGGAGGAGGGCTACATTCAGTGCTCTCAGTTCCTCTACGGTGAGAATACGCCCCCGGCGACGCTTTGTTCTTGCAGGGGGATGTGATTGGTCAGATCTCCCTTTCCATCTCAAAAAGCGACCTTTACCCATAATGCACTGGTCCCGAGCATTCAGACTGTGTTGGGCACCTGTTTGGATGTATACTGTTGTATTTTTCCTACTGCCCATTCTTAACTGTCACACCTGTTTCTATTCTGTAGAGTTGTACGTGATATAGTGTGTGTTCTCTCAGGTGTCCAGGAGAAGATGGGCGTGATGAACAAGGGCACGGTGTACGGCCTGTGGGAGTACGAGGCCCAGTGTCCAGACGAGCTGTCGTTCGGCGAGGGTGACGCCATCACCGTTCTGCGACGGCAGGACGACAGCGAGACTGATTGGTGGTGGGGCCGACTAGACCACAGGGAGGGTTATGTACCACGCAACCTGCTAGGGGTGAGGCCCAGCACGCACACGCACACACACACGATTTACTGCAGATTAGGCCCAAGCAACACACACACTCACACTTTTTTATTCATACTGTATTTATTGAAATGAGTGTCTCATTTTCAATGTTGGGGTTTTGATTGTACTTTGTGCTGTATATTGCCATCTACTGGAAGAGCTGCCACATTTTTATTAGCTGACAAGAAAGCCATAAAAAAAAGGGAAGCGAATGAGCCAGATTCTGTAATCCTCCTTTTTTGCTATAAAGGATCAGATCAAATCAACAGTTTTTCAGAATGTGTTTTGATAAAAATTTTGAACTAAATGCTGCTAAATCAGTATCCCAGAATCCAGTTTTTTGGACTGGCCTTGCCATCTGGTGGACAGGTTGGGGTGCTACTTCTACACATGCCATTCCCAAACCACCCCCCATGACCCCATTTTAACATTTGAACAGAAAATGTACCCCTCTTTAAAAATGTGATGTTTTCAAACTCTGTTTCCTTTCTTAATTGGTGGTAGGACAGTCATTGTTTTAGACCGATTTGTAAAAATATTTAAGTCTTAATGAAGGTCTAAGATTCATCAAAGACGTTAAAGCGATAAGTATGTAAGGTATTTTCTGTATGAAAAAGGGAAACATTATCATTGATGACATTCTTTGTTCTCCTGTCCGGTTCAAGTTCTGAAGGAAATCATGGGGATGTTTAGTATTTTAAGAGTTGCTTGTTACACTTTGTCTATGTGTGCTCAAGGCTCTTATCATTCTCTGCTGGGCAACTGCTTATCACGCCTGCCTACAGTATACATTACATGTGGTGAAATGATCCAGTCTGTAGGCTACTCCAGTTCTGAACATTTGCTACTAATATAACTGATTCTAATAAAAAAATATTTAAACTATTGATTGTGTATAGGTAGCACTAATAGCCAGATACTAGTAATTTACTCTACTGCTTAAAGATTAAATGTATGGAAAGTTAGCTGCAGGTGGACTGCTCATGGGCGAGATAGACTAGGATAACAAGGTCTTTGAATTCATGAAAAACAAGTATTTGTTTTTGTGTCGGAGCTCTTTTAATCCTATGAGACGTGAGCCATTAATAGCCCTGCATCCCTTTTTGCCAATTCAGGCCTTCTCTGATGTATCACATCTCATCCTTGCTTTGTCTTCTGCTATAGCTGTACCCCAGGATAAAGCCTCGTCAGCGGTCCCTGGCGTAGCACCCCGCTCCCTCCCTGGGTGAAAAAACTGGACTACAGGCAAGCAATGCCTGAAAAGACTGGAGGTTAGGGGCGGCCTGGTGCTCCCCTCTCCCCTTCCTGTAACTCTGGCTGTGGCACACCGGATAGTGTTTAACAATGACACACACACACGCATATAAACACACTGACTCAAGAGAAGAGAGGATCACTCTGATACCCCCCTTTCAGTCAGCCAAACCCCACTCAGTTCACTCTCATTTTAGCTTTATTTAAATGTCATTCCCAATGCCAAGTGGAGAATCAACCACTAACCCCTAGTGCATTTTAGCATCCAATTAAAGAGGGCCCTGTGTGTTTTTTTAAGTACACGTTCAAGGACTGGAGAAGGTGGCTTTGTGTATGTGTGTACAGTATGTTGTGTGTGGTGTGTATGTAATAATTTGTATTCAATTTTTCTTATGTATTCATTTAGTCAACAAACAATATACATTAAATACTTATTTTTCCTACTGAAAAAAAAGAATGAGAGAAAGAAGATAAATAATAAAACAATTTAGTTTAACAGAGAAATATGAAAAATAAGAGCTCCACATAGAACAAATGTACAAGTAAGGCTATCTTAATGTGCACATGTTCAATATGAATTATTTAATGGGACAACATTGTATGTAAATAAAAATATGTGAACTAAGACTAAGGATAAAATGATGAATTAAGTTAAGGTGTTTTTTTTTTGGTGTGTAATTTGCTCTGATTGGTCTGACACAATGATAGATATAAATATCACATGTAACGAGTTTTAAATGGTTTCTATGACATGACTATGAAAGCCCTGTTCATTCAGAAGTGTGTTGGATTATTAAATATTCCCCACACAAAATGACATTTGCATTTTCTTAGCTCTTCTCGCACAATAGAGCCTTCTGTGTACAATAACAGGGCCTATAACTATTTATAAACTCTCTTGTTAAATGCCCAACTTTAGTCATAGAAATGGTTTGCCAAAGTATTTCAGAGTGGGTTTAACGCTTCACTCAACTTGTCAGCTTTTCCAAAGAGATGTCTAACCACAGCCAATTAAGACTGAGATTTCCGAAGTGTGTATGTGTTGTGCTTGGATGCTATGTCCTATGTGGGGTGGGTTTAGTGCAATGAATGAACTCTTTGGGCACCGCTTTGTTTCTTTGCGCATGTGTGTTGAAATGCATCAGGGCTCTCTCCACAGGGCCATGATCATGGGTCCCAACTTCACTTCAGCCATGTGTGTTTAAATACTCCAGGGCCCTCTCACTGTAGGGCCATGTGCAGGGGTCCCAACTTCACTTCAGCCGTGTGTGTTTAAATACTCCAGGGCTCTCTCACTAAAAGGGCCACGATCAGGGGTTCCCAACTTCACTTCAGCCATGTGTGTTTAAATACTCCAGGGCCCTCTCACTGTAGGGCCATGTGCAGGGGTCCCAACTTCACTTCAGCCATGTGTGTTTAAATACTCCAGGGCTCTCTCACTAAAAGGGCCATAATCAGGGGTTCCCCACTTCACTTCAGCCATGTGTGTTTAAATACTCCAGGGCCCTCTCACTGTAGGGCCATGTGCAGGGGTCCCAACTTCACTTCAGCCATGTGTGTTTAAATACTCCAGGGCCCTCTCACTAAAAGGGCCATGATCAGGGGTTCCCCACTTCACTTCAGCCATGTGTGTTTAAATACTCCAGGGCCCTCTCACTGTAGGGCAATGTGCAGTGTTATAATTGAGCACTTGATCAAACCCATGCTTTTACACTCCCACAAATCAGATGGGTTGGATATTCAAGCAGATTTACATTTACATAACACTAAAGTATTTTGTCGTACTCACCACCTCGCCCTCCTGACCTTGTTGTACTCACCTCCTCGCCCTCCTGACCTTGTTGTACTCAACTCCTCGCCCTCCTGACCTTGTTGTACTCAACTCCTCGCCCTCCTGACCTTGTTGTACTCAACTCCTCGCCTTTCTGCCCTTGTTGTACTCACCTCCTCACTGTGTGTTTCCAGTCATGTGAGATGAGACGTGCACCTTGCCAGGCGGGTAGGAAAGAAAGGGCCTTGCCGTAATCATCCCGGTAAATATTGTCAGAAAGTATGAGCTTGTGTATGTTTGACTGTCTGCTGTATGAAGACTTAAACTGACTTGTGGAGGTTATGGAAGCATTAAGGATGCAGTGCTTGCACTTCCTGTTCTGTAAATCTGCACAATAAAAACAAGTCCTGGCATGACAAGCGGTGTAGTTTGTTTCATTTTGCTGTCATCTCCTGTTTTTCTCTGTTTTTTCTGTTTGTTTTCTGTAGTTTTTTCTGGTCTTCAGCAGCACCATCAAGCCAGGCTATACTGTCTGTTGGAGGCTATTCATTGGTTGCAGTGTGGTGTAAAACTGTCTTCTTTTTGGGTAACAAGCTTTGTAAAAATTTGTTACACTGCAAAAATTGTACTTCTCATTACATCCAAAGCAGTGGCATCATTAGCCCTGGGCAATCGGGGCTATAGCCCCAGATCTTTTATGAATAGCCCCGGATCTCAAACGGATCAGAAATAATAATAATAACTATTATCATGATCTATTCATATATAATTCTGATCGCGCATTACGACAACGTAGACGTGTTGGATGCTAGCGTGTACATCAACATTTTCTGCATTTACATTCAAAACCCTGTACCTTCTGTCCCGGACAGGGCGGAAGGAGGGCTACACCCCGAATGTATTGTGATCCTAGCGATGCCTCTGATCCAAAGTCTGGTATAATTTAATTTAAAAGGGATATTTGCATTTATTTGTCAGAATACATGGATTATTAGGGAGTTTTTCCTAATCTCTGCATCAACTCTTGTCGTTTGCTCTTTGGGGTTTCAGACTGGGTCTTTGTAAAAGCACTGTGACAACTACAGATGTAAAAAGGGCTTTATAAAATACATTTGACTGATACAGATACTATGAATTAGGAAATGAATTAGGAAATTGAATCGAAGATTTCAGTTTGTTTTTCAATTGAATTGTTCACATTATAGGTCACATTAAAAGTGGAAAAAGTTCTGACATGATTTATCTTTTTCTCATTCTTTTACATCACAAAAACCTGGCATTTTCACAGGGGTGTGTAGACGTTTTATATCCACTGTAGTTTGGACAGACAGCCAGCTCTAGGAAGACTTAATGGCTTGGTGTCTGCTCTGACTTGCACTGTGAAGACAGATGTGTATTTTTCTAAATCATGTTCAATCACTTGAGATATTTCCTTGAAGTATATTCATAACCTGGTATTTTGTTAAAGCCATTCATAATCTTGTATTTGTGTGTAGATTGGAAATAATATATATATTATTATTTTCAATCAAATTTTACAATGCCTTTGTAAAGAGTTTGGGCCATGAGAGGATACATTTGTCAGTTTGCACACAAGGTCCAACCATGCCCCATAGAGAGATTTGTTGGTGTGTCAGTTTTCTTTAGCCTTTCTCGTCATCTATCTTCAACACTTTGGCCAGATCCCAGACCTAGAGCTGTCTAGCTGTCCTTAATTAGCACAGGACCAAATTGTCACTTTGAAACGAATGCTGTGAGAGAACCTGTTGTCAGCCCCAAGGAAATACAGGGATATTCAATGAGAAAGGCTGCCAAACAACAAAATGAGTCAGAGAATAGATGAGAGAAATGCATAGTGAAACACTGGATGATAATTTCATTTTCTTCATGATTCTTGCTTCTTGATATTGCCTGTTAGAAACTGGGCGATATAAGCATGGAGGAAAAAGAATCTGATATGAAGTCAGAGGTCTCTAAAGACTTTGGTAAGTATTGCCCAGAAGGTCACTGAATTTTGACAGATTTTAAAAATGGCATCTTAAATGTTTGCATGTGGAATTTTACATAGGCAATGGATCATTGCTGACTCATTCAACTTAACTTTAGAGTTTTTTGTGAATGCATCATACAAAATGTGTGAACAAGACTCCACTTAGAACAAAAAGCTGAACCGTGTAATCCTTCATTCTTTGGTCCGAGTAAACTGTAGCTGCCAGTTGAACCACCATGTGTTCCATGCATCCCAATAAAACCCTTCCATATATACAGTAATGCATTACTTTGAACCAGAGTCTATGGGTGTGACTGGTGATTACTGTGTAACATAGTGTCTTCTCCCAATAGTGGAGGTTGAACAGATTCAGAAGAGAGGCTTCACCAGCGGAATCGGTTCTCAGCTATCTAAAGTAAGTCTAATGATGAAAAGGACAGTAAGTGGCGTCTGTTTTCGTTACTGTGTCAGTCAACATGAGTCCAAGCTGGAGACAAGCTAGGACAGCAGAGCAATGTTACCTCACGTGTGGCCGCCTGTACGGATATTACATGAATAGTTATGAACATTAAAAACAGAGAAGAGACGCAAATAGACATCTGGGTGATAAATGGTCCCGCCGCCCCCATTTTCCAGGAACTACTTTTAAACGGAAACGTTATTTTAAGATCGCTGCTGAGACTGTCGAAGTTATCAAGGTCTTATCTAAATGTGACCGGTGACACCTCACGTCCTCTCTGTGGTCTACACTTATGGTGAGGCTGCTGTGAGCGTAACATACGGTATCATAACTTTGTCACTGACATTTATTTTGTAAGGTCAACATGCAAAATGAAACCGTCTATTTCAATACGTCAGCACAGATGTGATGGAATGTCGGCCGACCACACAAGTTATCACAAGCCAGTACAACTTACCTCCTGATTCTGCATCCTCAATATGCTTTTTGCTCCACATTCTGTTGTTCCCTTTCTACCCTTCAGACTCATCCCCTACCTCAAAGTGACTTACTGTAAGCTCCTTCAGACTCATCCCCTACCTCAAAGTGACTTACTGTAAGCTCCTTCAGACTCATCCCCTACCTCAAAGTGACTTACTGTAAGCTCCTTCAGACTCATCCCCTACCTCAAAGTGACTTACTGTAAGCTCCTTCAGACTCATCCCCTACCTCAAAGTGACTTACTGTAAGCTCCTTCAGACTCACCCCCTACCTCAAAGTGACTTACTGTAAGCTCCTTTGACAAACACGTTGATGACATCCACACCCATTTCAATCAGTCATTGGTCCCTCACACACACACAAAACTGCCCTACTGTATACATCAACCTTTTCCACTGCTTTGAATTACTGTAACTAATTAGTGATGTCTGGCCCCTCAACCTCACCCCCTTCTCCAGACCATCTGTCACTTCCCTCATCAACTACATCTGACCAAACCAAGAACTGTGTCCCATCTAACTTCACTTTGGCCAGTGTGGCTCCACTCCTAAAGAAACCACACCTAATGTAAAAACAAAACAAAGGGGGACAAAACAGATACGTTTGGATTTCAATACTGAACCCATAATTTTGTATGTATTTTTTACCACTGTTCCTTTCTAATTAGGTATTGCTTTAGAGGTGTGCAAATAATGATCAGATAGAAGGAACAAAAACTGCATGTTTGGACCTCTTTGGTGATTTTAAGATTGAAATACCATTCCTCTATTAGGTGCCCAATGGCTATGGCTAAATCAGAATTCTGTGTTTATTGTGTATCATATAATACACATATAGAAATTGAAATATTTATGTACAGTCAAATACACTGAGGCGTGCTTCTGCAGAGAACTCATTAAATCTCTTACTGCTAGAAGCCCCAGCCATCATATTGTGACGGGCTCATTAGGGCATTAACCCTTCTAGAATTCACGTACAGCTGCCTGTCAACTGCTGAGTCATTGCAGAGCGATGTGAAGGCAGGTTGGCTGTCAGGGGGCTGAGGTATTAATAGAGCCTGGGCAGAAGAGCGGGCTAGTGAGTTGAAATGTGAGATGACTCCCACTTCCCACCATCCCTTATCCCTCTCTGCTGCAGACGATTTCCTCTGATCTATAATATTGTATAATCTTGGTTACCAGATTCTGTATCTTATTCTGATCCTCTTGTTGTTGCAAAATTGTTATTCCCAAGCATTATGTGCCATATTATTTGTCATTTTCACTTTAAAATGTAATGCTTCATTCAACCTACTGAAAGATGTATCAACCCCTTTATAACGTTATAACTAACATATCAGTTGAATGCTATAGGAAACTCAAATGTACATACAGGATCTGTATATAAAAGGCCCCTTCACTGATTTCCCACTGTTTTTGCCAAGTAGAGAATTGTAATTTATGGGAATGGAATGATTATGTAGGAAAATCAATGTGGCATAAATAGGTAATGAGTTTAAATACATTTAAATAAATAGTTAATGATCTTTCGGATCAGCCAATCTAAACCACTCTAACAATTAAAATGTCAACCATCATTAAGGTTTCAAGCCAGCCCAGTGACAGTCCTCTGAGCATGCAGGCTCTGGCCGAAGAGACGGACCGGCTGCTGAGGGAGCACCTAGAGGTGGTGTCTGTCCCACTGAAGGCCTACAAGAAGAGGCTGCAGGTATGTTACCATCCAGGGCAAACTGTCTCCTGGTTCCAAGAGTCTGCTTCCCTTTCTGCCAATCCTTCTCTAAGTCAGTGCTGCTAATCCAACATCAGCTGCGTGAGATGCAGCCATAGGGCCAAGTGTACTAGTCACTTATACACCCTCACTGTCTTTCCTGTGTCTCTTCCCGCAGCTTTTGAGTAAGAAGATAATAGAGGTGGATTTGCATTCCCACAGCCCATCGCCGAACTTCCCGGCGGACCGAGAGGAGAAACTCAGGCATACACTCGCAGAGGTAGACCCTCACAACAACCCCAGTGCCTTTCGGCAGTGAGTCGGTACTGAGGATGTGCATGAGTTTAGACGTTGTTTTGGTGTGTTCACAGTACTATGGTATCGTGGTAGGTAAAGAGGACAGAACTTCCCTTTTTTTTAATTCTTTGCCATGTAAAACAGGAATGTGTTTTTGTGGTACCTGTGTTGTGAGAACAAAGCCTTATTCAACATACATTTTTGGGCTGTTTTTTTGACAAGAACTGGACTAAAATCAATCTAAATTCAGATCAAGTCCATCACGGGTCTGCGAATGCATGTGTATGAATGCAGGTCTGGCAGTCGCTGGCCAAAGCGGAGAGGACATGCAATGATCTACAGAGAGGCGTACTTGTGTTGGAGGGCCGTTTGGCCGAGCTGAGCCATTGGGAGGCTGAAGCCCTGGAGGTTAACCGGCACCTGAAAGCGAGGCTGAACACAGGCCATTCAGGACCAGCGCCCAGGGCCAAAGTAAGCACCCCTCACTACTTGTAATTGTTAGCATAAAATATTATGTGCTGTTACACTACTTGGGGTTGTCCACACTTAAATCAGATATCGTTCTTCTTCCACACATACAGTAGGTGCGTCTGTACTCATGTTTGTTATGTGATATCTCGCCCAACACTGACCTGGTATAGAGTTTACTTGAATTATTGACGTGTTGACATACAACAAGATTTTGACATTTGCAAAATTATGCTGATTGGCCATCTACACTTAAATTGATTCTCTGGGAGAATTCAGCAAGCCAGGTCACTTACCCCACTGTAGATGAAGTGATTAAATTGCACCTTTTCCTTTCCCTTCAAAAAAAAAGTCGAAAAGGAAGGTTTTGAGTGAATAACAGAAGGGTTCAAATTAAGAGAACACAGCAAATTGAACGCTTCTGTTCCTCACTCAAAGCTTTCCTGTTCACATTTTTTGGAAAGGAAAGAAAAAGGTGCAGTGAGCTGTATCTCTAGATCTCTGACTTCACGAGACAACATTGGGCACGCATGCTCAGAGACAGGATAGTTAACCCATGGGATATCTCAGACATCGCTGGTGTGATTTTACCTAAATAACGGATGAATTACATTCCTAGACCAAGTTCTAATAGTATTTTGATATTCCAGTAAGATTTTAATGTTTTTGCAACATTCTGTTTATTTCTCTTGTTCCTCACAGGTGTTAATCTCTCGTGGTCTGCAGCTTGAGGGTCAAGTGATTACAGAGGGGCGGGACCTGCAGGCTCTGGTGGAGAAAGCACGGACTAACTCCCCTATGCAAAATCTAAATGCAACTGCTTTGGAGGACAGAATAACACAAACGGTTGCTAAAGCTCAGGTACTTACTACAATAATAGACTTCACAGCCTTGAAATACTAACTAGCTGGGTATGAAATGGAAGCACGCAATGTAGGTCCATGAAAATCAGTGCAGGCCAACTGTTGAATTACCAGATCTTTGGATTGGTGTGGCGCAATTTGGGAATTTGTTCTTATTTTATCTTCTGTGGCGTTTGTGTATTTGATCATCAACGTGGCTTGGTTTGTGTGTCTTTCCCCTTCCAGGAAATGTTAGAGGTGCTTAGATCCCAGGAGTCAAGGCGAGATCTGGGACTGGCGGATAATCTTCCACCAACCAAGGTGGTAGTCCACTCATACTCACTGCCAGACACCCTGCAGGGTTCATTTGCAGCAGATGCAGCCAAGAAAAAAGCTGACCTGCTGTCCCACGCCAAGCCTGCAAGCCACCGTTTACCCGAGGACACAAGCCAGCAGACAGACAGCACCAAAGCCATGCCACGAAACCAACCTCACACTCTGTCTCCAACACAACCTCAACTGCTGGATCTAACTACATTTCGGGTTCAGACTCCAGACAAAACTGAAACGCACAAAACTCAAACTCCTGTTGACCCTCCAGCGCAGCTTCCAGCCCAAGTTCAAATATATGCCAAGCCCAGTGAAACTCAGCTTTTGAACCAAAGACACAATGATCAACAAAATCAGATCCAGATCACCAAATGTAGAGACCAACCGTCGACCCACAGCACTCCTCAAGAAGGCAGCAACGAAGCCTTTCCGTGCCCATCGGTCAATTGTGAAGTCCATCTGAATGCTGAGGCAATGGCCAGGAGCAGGTTGGAGGAGGCAAGGTTTCACATGCAGGAGCACATCGAGGCAGCCATCGTACTCTTCAGTGACCAAGAGGTGTCTGACTGGCAAGCCAAGAGAAAAGAGGTAGGAGAGATCAAATTCTGTCCCCTTTGATTGCACAACGTCAGTGTGCATCTTCATGATTAGAATATGTTTAACATTTATACAGTATGTGTCAGAAATATAGTGCTCTTTCAAAATTCTCTACATTTCTCTATTTTATTTTTTCTAACTCTCATCTCACCACATCTGATGACTCAAATATCTAATTTTCCAGGAGAGGGAATAATACCTGGGTATAAAATGTTTTGGTTTGCAACATGGATAGCTCATTATTGCACCTGGGTCACAGCGACTCTTGTATCTCTCCTGTGAGTCGTTTTGTTCTAACCACATCCCTTTGATGAGCGTTGTCAACGATGGCGTGATGGGAGGTCATCCATTTTGAGTGTGTCTATATGTTTGAGCCATTCTACTCGTGTGGTTCTAGGCATGTCTACCCACAGAGTGCGGTGCGTCTCTGACCGGGGCAGAGCGCCTGGAGGCTCTCAGGGACCTGTGTGAGACCCTGGACCTGGAGAGCGGCCGCCGTGGAGTTGCAGTCGGACGGCAGGGGAGCATCCAGCTGCAACCGCAGTGCGGTGCAGCGTTGCCTCCACCCGACGGGTGAGACCCAGTGCTGCTGTTACGTAGAACCGCTTTCATGCAGTGCTCTGCAGAGACGCGACTGGTGCTTGGGCAGTTTTCTGTAAATGCCAGCTGGCGGATCACTTTTTCTGTTAACATACACTTGAATAATGTCACTATTCTGCACTCTCATGATGATGATTGAAGCGTTCATTGGACAAGAAAAAAAGTTGGTGTTACCAAAATTCGGGAAGCATTGGGCAGTTACTTTAAGCATAAGTCTATTGGTTTGTCTGTAACGTAGCATGTTGACTGTATGAAATGGTTTGGCCTTTTTTACTCTGTCTCAGAATGGCTTCTGTAGACAACACCGTGGAGCTGATAAAATCATCAGAGTTTGAAATGTCCCTGATCTCAGCTCAGCTGGATCGTATCACCAGCCAGCCCATAGCAATCGTTGGCTATTCCCTGGCTGATCCCAGGACTCTGGCTGACTTAAAGGTACGCTGCAAAAACTCAGTGACACACAACAGTGGATGCGTTGCGTGTCTTTAGTTCAACACATTCAAGCCACGCACAAACACGCGCCCACTGAGCTCATTAAACAGCTGTATAATAAATTGGATGTTTAACTGTCCTCAGGAAATCGATATGCGGCTTCACGCGCAGCTGAGAGGTATTTTGGGGCGGATCTACGAGGGGGAGAACCTCGATCCCTCCGTGCCTCCGCCCGTTTGTCGCACCCTCTTGGGTTGCAGCCACCGCCTTCACCAGCTCAGACAGACACATAAGAGGATGCACTTGGCCGCCTGTGCCCTAGACCGCTTCTTAGCCCCGCTACGAGATGCCAACGCTGGGATACAGGCTGCGCTCGATCACCCAGACCACCGGCAACCTGGAGATGCTGCAACTCGAGCCAGGCGTTCCAGATTGCTGTCTCTCCGGCAGAGTGTGAGGAAGGCCGACAAAGACGGGGGAAGGCTGGACGGCTTGCTGGACGCGGCCGGAATGTCATTGATCGTGGAAGGAACTGTTGCAACTTGTCGTGATATAGTGGCGGTATTGTCACAACAACTGGAGGAGGCAGACCTCAGCTTGGCCAGGAGAGAAAGTGGGGGGGAGCAAAAGCGGGACGAGGAGAGGTCTGAGAAGCGGATGGAGAGGGAACTGAAGCAGAGCCAGGAAGATACGTCCCAAAGAAAGAGAGGACGGAAAGAAGGGCAAAGGCCTATGGCTCAACAAAAGAGGGAAGAGGGGGAAACATCAGGCCTTAGGAAGAAGGGCCAGGTGGATGGAGCAAATGTGAAGAAGAGAAGAAGGGCCCTTATGGAAGGCCTGCAGGACATTCAAAGGGCCATGGAGCAGCAGGGACTTAAAGAGCCCACTCTCCCTGCAGTGCTGCATAGGTATGTGAAACAAACACACACACGCATGGTTGACCCAAAAAAAAGGCAGTGTATCTGCCCAGGCAGTCACACCTGAGTCTGTGTCACATAGGTTACTAACTCATCTAAAGCCAAACATCTCTAAATTCTGGCTAGACGTTGTTGTTCTTGATATCAGTGTAGTTATATTTTACATTAACTTTCATTCTCCGTCCTCATTAGTTATTTCTGTCTGCTAATTCCATTGCTGCCGAGGCCACATAGTGTGAGCTAAGCTTGAGTGACAGGACAGTAGAAGATAGCATATTACAGTAAATAGTTCATTTTGATTAGTGGTGTGCGCTAGGCGAGCTGCGTAACAGCCCTTCAACCAGACTTGTATTTCTGTGGGTTAGCATGATCTGCAGCGTAGTTGGGTGACTTATTAGCTGACCCGTTCACCACTAACGCAAACACGCACACCTCTGTAACACATTTCAATGAATAAACTCTCCTTCTCCCGGTCCTTCTCAGGATGCGTGCACTGAAGGACCTGGAGGGGCGGCTGGCAGTGCTGCACTCTGAGCTGCAGAGTGTACAGGTAGCATACCGCCGGGCTGCACCCGACCCGGAGAGGAGCGTGGACATGCAGGAGCTGGAGACTCTGTGGGAGGAGACCCATGCAACCATGACAGAGGGGTAGGACAGGGAGAAGATCTACAAAAGGAAAGAGCGAATGAGTGAAAAGATGAGGGAAGTGTCCAAGAGCATAAAAGAGCAGTAGTTTGATATAGGGAGATGTTTTCTTTTTTTTGCAAATTGTTCTTATTACTGGGGGGACGTCTCCCTGTCCCTGCTGCTCCTACGCCCTTAAAGGTGTCCAACAGAACCGTTAGGCAGTGGCGTCGTTAGCCTTGGGCGTCCGGGGCTATAGCCCCGGATCTTTTATGAATAGCCCCGGATCTATGTGTAGGCCGCTAGTGTGTACATTCTAAACCCCATACTTTCTGTCCCGGGCGGGGCGGGACGGGACGGGACGGGAGGGTGGGCTAAGCCCCGAATGTATTGTGACATTCTAGCGAAGCATCTGCTTGGAGGGAAGAGAAAAGGTGGAGTGAGAGGATCAATAGGACCACAGGGAGATGGGAGAACCAACAGAGGCATTAATTAGGAAAGAAATGAAGAGTGGAGGACAGAGGAGGTGGAGGGGAAAGGAAGAAGCGAGGAGGGAGAGGACAGGAAAAGAGGAAAGAGATAAATTGATGGAATGATAAATAACACTATTCAAAACAGTTCACAATGATGTAATGAGCACGCAGTGACCTCAATGTTTTTATGAGCATGCTGTGTAAACACAATGTATTTATGAGCACGCAGTGTGACCACAATGTTTTCATGAGTACGCTGTGTGACTGCAATGTATTTATGAGTATGCAGTGTGACTACAATGTATTTATGAGTACGCAGTGTGACCACAATGTTTTCATGAGTACGCTGTGTGCCTATAATGTATTTATGAGTAAGCAGTGTGACCACAATGTTTTCATGAGTACGCTGTGTGACCACAATGTTTTCATGAGTACGCTGTGTGACCACAATGTTTTCATGAGTACGCTGTTGACCACAATGTTTTCATGAGTACGCTGTGTGACCACAATGTTTTCATGAGTACGCTGTGTGACCACAATGTTTTCATGAGTACGCTGTTTTCATGAGCACGATGTGTGTTGCATAGGGGGTGATTGTGCTGGATCAGTAACAGTTGAGCTTGAACATGTACTTACTATGGCTGTGGGTGTGTCCGGTGAGTATGGGTGAATATTATGTGTGTTACAGCCTTCTACCGTGATCACTCTGTGGGTGTGTTCGGTACAGGCTGGACCACTGTCGGAGTCTAACAGAATTACTCAAGCGGTTCCAGATGGTACGCGGCTGTCTAAGCAGCACCTTACAGAGGGCTGAGCAAACCATCAGTGAACGGGCATCATACCTGGGCAAAGACAACCTACAGAGACTCCTTGCCAAGGTACAGAACTAGGGGTTATAGTGATAACAACATCCGCAGCTACCACAACCAGAACGATAACTACAACCAAAACCATAATAACAACCTAAACCAGAATAAGATTTCTGGTGAAGTACAAGGGAGCTGTTACAAATTATCTTTGGGACACTACCTTAAAAAGGGCCGTTTGTAGAGGGTTCTTTTATTGCAAATGCATGATACTATGAATAAATGTATGAGCTAGTTTGTTTTTAATCATCATTGTTATTCAATCAATAAATTTACAAAACATTGGTACAAAGACACAACCTGATGATTTTTAACATTGTTCAATCCGTGAAGGCCAACTAAAATGCCTGGATTCTACCTTTCTGTACCTCACGTGTGTAATATCAAATCTGTGTTATACCTGTGAATGTAATACAGTATTTACTATACAGTAAATTTTTTTTGTTGTAAAAGTTGAGTATCTTATGTCATTATGTAGCTGTAGTTGAACCTTTCCTAAATGCTGATAATCACTGCACTACCACTACCATTACTATTTTTCCTCACCTTTTTTCCGCATGTGAATCGTGTCGTGGGTGTCTGTGTTTGTCGTTCCTTACCAGATCCACAGCTCCAAGGCAGAGCTGAGCGGTCTTGGGGAGGGTGTGGAGGAGATGCGCGGCCTCTGTAAGCAACTGCAGTCTCAACTCCGCCAGATCCCTAATTGCCCTAAGCCACCTTTTGATAGCGAAGCTGACACCCTGATGGACCGCTGGCTAGATGTAAGTGCTCAATAAATAGTTACGTCTCTCAGTAATTTATTAATGACTATACTGTGTAGCAGCCCTTGGTACTTCAAAATATAGAAAATTCTTGCCGGTTGCTAGTAGTTTATTTCTTTTTATGTTTTATGCACGAACTGTTGCACCCCGTGACACTGTGAAAAGTAATAAAGAAAAGATTACAAAACAACAAAAAAGAGTTTGTGAAAAAGCATTTTTTTCTAACATACATTCATCAAACAAAACGTACATGTATTCAGTCATTCACAAACGAGGACACGCATCACGTTCCCACATAGCATATTAGCTTGACGTATACAGAACGAAATTGGCTACATATCTTATGTACATACTCTGAACCACATTCTGTACAAACAAAACATACCTCGCCAAGACTGCGAAGGTAAAAAAATGCTTGATGACTTTAGTGAAAGTCTTTATAGCCAACGTCGACGAGAAAATGGGTGATTCAGTTGGTAAAGGAGTGAAAAGAGCTGAGCTAATTAAACTCTGAACTCGTGGAACCTGGTGACCTCATGATCTCACAGCGTGACTGATAGTAGCCAAAGAGTGTGTGGAAATTACTATAAGTAACCAAAATCTTAAGTAAATTGTGTGTGTATACATGTGTATAAGTATTATTATTATTAAAACTAAGGTTTTACTATGCCAATGTATGTGGATATTTACATACTTAGGGGTCAAAACATGTTTCTGGTCTAGAAAACTCAATCCAAGTCTCAAAAGAATGTGTGCCCTGAATGGATTGTTGCCTAGAACCTGAGAGCTTTCATTTTCCTAGGTGACAGAGAGGATGGACTCCCACCTGGACAGCCTGCGTCTGGGGCTGGACCTTTGGGATGGGCTGCTACAGCAGGGCTGGGAGGTGGAGAGCTGGACCGCTCAGAAAATGTCTGCCTTCACGCTGTCACATCCTTTCCACAATGAGCAAGAGGTCACAGCCATGCAGGTAACTAAGCCACCTGGCAACTTACCGAGTTAATTCAATTTTGAAATGGGAATTGTGACGTCTTTCTGTTTGTTTTAGTCAATGGTTAATTCCAGTTTAAGATTCAAAAAGTGCCATGTATTTTCTTCTCTAACAATGTTTTAACAGAGTCTCTGAATATATTAACATGTGAATGGATGGGGTTCACCTCTGGTTTTGAACCCTCCATGCGTTCTCCATGTAGGAAGAGTTCCAGGTGCAGGAAGAGAGTTTGGAGCGCTTCCACTGGAAGGCCTCTGAGATCCAGAGCTTGGTGCAGAGCAATGAGCCCCCGCTGGAGTTGCAGGTGAATTGGCCTGAGAGGTGAACCTGCTGGTGGTAGGGTGTGGAGCTATGGAGCGATATTAGTTAGCGATACACCTACTGTAAAAGCCTGTCACGAGATACATATTCAAGGGACATTTTGAGCATTTCAGTGAGGCCCGACATCTACTGTACTTCCTCAGTGTCAGATAAACATATGGATTGCATGTATTCATCTGCGTCCAGTATGATGGAAGTTAGAGGTACTTTTACAAGCCAATGGTATCTAACATTAACGCAATAGCTAGAATTCCACAGGAACAGGTAAAATGTTAATCTGGTCTGGGGAAATAGATAAAGGACATCATTACAAACCTATTTAACTACCTACTACTAACTGATTTCATTGCAAATTTAGCCGGGCCCTCCATGTGTCTGTGTTAGCCTGTGTGTGGGATAGCCCTGTTGGATTAACTCTGCTGACCTTGCATAGCCTGGAAGGACCTGTGAGAATGACTAGCATATCAACACTGAAGTCAAAGCCCCTGTCAGAAATGTATCCTTCTTGAATACTTCAATGAAATCCATGTTTAAAACTTTAAAAAGTTGTTAGATCCCAAAGTTTAATTATGTTTATTTTGTTTTGTTCATTTTTCTCCTATACGCCCAGGTGATCGAGACCCAGATGAGAAAAAAGTTGAAGCAGGTGAAGGAAGTCTTTGCAGACCTCAGGGATGCCTACAGACAGCAGACCCAGATGTCAGAGTGTCATTCCGCTCTTCAGAATATCCAGGACTCTCTGGACACACTCAGTGCTGCCAATGGCCCAGAGCTCCTAACCCAAACTTCGGTGAGGTTCAATACCTACATGTACATCTGGACCACCAAGAACCCTTTTGTCAATTATTGCCTACACGCATCTTAAACCAAAGGTGTGTGTTTCTTTGGCTGAAGTGAGGGATGACTATCAGCTATACTCTTTATTGAATTTAAAGACATATGTTTAAAACCTGCTGTCTGCCCAGCTTCAGACGTGTTTAGAACAAGAGGAGGGCCTGCCGGAAGAGCAGCATGCCACGACTTCCGTTACCAGCCCAAACAGCTCAGAGGTTCTAGCTGCAGATGGTGTCAGGCTACATGAGATGCAGAGCTCTCTGAACAGCCAGGTCCAGTCCTTTCAGTCACTGGCTGAGGACACCAAAGACTGGGTAAAAGTCCTGCTGCAGGCTGAATCTGTAGACACTGGAGCTCTGTCCACCTACAGTAAGGCTGAGCAGAGGCTACATGCTGACCAGGTAAGATTGCCTGTCTGTGGGCTTACTGGAAGTGGAACTGATGTTAGTGCACAACATATGTTTACTTTTTCAAGAGCAAAAACCCCTGTAGGAAAGAAATTACCTGAAATGAAAGTTACAGAATATACCTCCAGACATTGTATTGTGCTTCCTCTGTTGTCTGATAGGTTGTGCTGCGTGCTATGGCAGAGGGAGTGTCTCGTATGAAGGACTTGAGGGAAATAGGCCATAATCTGTCCCACAGATTGGGCCAGGCTGAGAGTCTGAAACTGGATGTTATGCAGACCGTGATTGATTCAGAGGAGCAGTGGAAAACTATACTGCTGTCTATAGACCAACACAGGAGGTAGGTTAACATAGGAGACTCAACAGCCTACTCTTTGAGATTAGGAATGTAAATATTATAATAATGGAATGACTGTGAACTGTATGCTCAGCTCAGTCTTTGTTTCCACCCAACCTGGTCTCAGGGGACTACATAGACTATTTTACATAAATCTCTGACAGCCAAATTCGTAAGATATTTTATGTTAGGCAAAGTAACATTAGAGTAATAATCCAGAAGAAAAAAAAGGTGAAAGGCTGTGTTTCAAACCTGGGTCTTTGGTAAGACCATTACTCGTCCCTCCAAATCTATAATCCCTGTGTGGAGCATTGGGTAGGGCGCCTGCCTGCAGGGCTGAACGTTGCCAGTTCAGGATGTTTTGTGCAAATTCGTAACGTATGATACGTTTTCGTAGTGTTTGTAACATATTATACGTTTTAACCGTTTGACGCGTATGGTCACACCAGTGTGATCAGGCTAGAGTGGTCCCTGAAGCGTACGATCACACTGGTGTGATTAGAACATCTTGTTTAGAACGCACCATTAGCATGCCTAGCTACAAGTAACGTAACAACGGCTGGTAAAACCGCGCTATTATTTACTCACATTTAGCTCAAACAGTGTTTATAACTTTATTTCCTGATTGTAATTGTTTTAAGACCATACTATGATATTAACCAGGTAGAAAGCATTCAAATCGGGACAAGAAGTGTTACTTACGTTCCAACAGACAGCCAACACTAATACACAAAAACAAATTTATATTAGCGTCTACTACCGATCAAAACCATTGCAAAAACTTTCTAGAAGTTATGTTACCCGTTGTATGCATTTTATATAGTTTATTCATTTTCACTGCACTGAATTACTGGTCACGATTTGTTAGCTAGCGGGTAGCTGACGTTTGCTAGCGGTTAGCTGACGTTTCTAGCTAGCTACAATTATAAATCAACCAACTTTTTCAGCTCTTAGAATTTGAGTCAACGAGAGAAAGCTTGCAATGCAATGCATGTAGTGTTCCTTACCTAGCAAGGTGACTGTTCAAATGCTGGTGTGAGTTCAAATGCTGGAGAGAGTACTGAAGTCACGTGCAAAAAAACTCACGCTGGGGGGTCGGTAAGGAATATTTGAAACCCACACGTGAAAAGGTTAATAGCATTTGTAAAATAGTATATGTTTCATAGCGTTCGTAACATATGTTACGTTTTAGCCAATTCGTAATGTATTATATATTTGTGGTAGCGCATTGTAAAGTAACCTAATGTAATATATCATACAAAATCGGGTGACCATGGATTTACGTTAAATAGTCTACGTAGTCCCCTAAAGATCAGGTTGCTCCACCAAGAGTGGAGCCAATTCGGCTTGTATTGATAGTGGGTCTAAAATACATTCTTTTAAATAATTATTTAACCACCCAATTTGGACTGGATTTGTAATATGTGAAATATCTGTGCCTAATCCATAACGTCAATAACTATACCTTAGGTTCGACACAAAATATAAAGTTTGAAGTTTAGCAAATACAAAATTTTTGGGGGCCTGTTTTGGTTCTACCGTGCAACGTTTGCAATCTAGTCCAACGTTGACCTGGAGAAATGTTATTGTTTCTTGAAAAATACATACATACAATACACTTTGAATTTAGACATTGTTGCCGAGATTATCTCACAAAGGGACAGACTGGTTCATTTTAGTGCTGGAGTGCAAGGATTGAGATACCGGGGTGGAGAGTCCCCCTGGAGGGTGATTAGAGAATTTTAATATTCTGACTGTTTAAAATTCTGTAGCATTTTTATATTTTACTTTTTAATGTAAAGCACATTGAATTGCTTCTATGTATGAATTGTGCTATATAGATAACTTGCATGCTTGATGCCAGCAACACCTTTCAGAAAAGTTGGGACAGAGGCAACAAAAGACTGGAATACTTGTTAAAAGAATGATAAAAAAAATAAACCTGGTTGAACATCACACAACTAATTAGGTTAATTGGCAACAGGTCAGTAACTTGATTGGGTATTAAAAGAACATCCCCAAGAGGATGAGTCTTTCAGAAATAAAGATGGGGAGGGGTTCACCACTCTGTGAAAGACTGCATAGGCAAATAGTGCAACAATTTAAGAATGACGTTTCTCAATGTAAAATTGCAAAGACTTTGGGAATCTCATGATCACCAATATGTTATCATTAAAAGATTCAGAGAATCTGGAGAAATATCTGTACACAAGGGCTAAGGCCTAAAGGGGAGAGGGACCATCTGGTTTGTTATCAGCGTACAGTTGAAAAGCCAGCATCCATGATGGTATGGGGGTGCATTAGTGCACATGGCATGCGTGACTGCAAATCTGTGAAGGAACCATTAATGCTGAACAATATATATATATATATATATATATATATATATATATATATATATATACAGGTTTTGGAGCATTGTATTGTGCCATACAGACTACATTTTTTTCAGGGAAAGCCTTGCTTATTTCAGCAAGACAATGCCAAACCACATTCTTCATGTATCACAACCACATGGCTCCATTGTAAAAGAGTCCCGGTGCTAAACTGGCCTACCTGCAGTCGAGACCTGTCACCCATTGAAAACATTTGGCGCATTATGAAGTGAAAAATAGGGCAAAGGAGACCCCACACTGTTGAGCAGCTGAAATCCTATATCAAGCAAGAATGGGATTATATTTCAATTTCAAAATGCAGTTGGTTGCCTCAGTTCCCAAACGTTTAGAGAGTATTGTTAAATGAAGAGGTCATGCAACCCAGTGGTAAACATGTGTTTTGTTGCTGGCATCAAATTCAAAATGGGCATGTACTTTTGAAAAACAATAACATTTCTCAGTTTCAGCATTTGATGTGTTGTCTTCGTAGGATTTTCAATTAAATATAGGGATAAATGATTTGCACATCATGGCATTCTATTTTTACTTGCATTTTACGCAGTGTCCCAACTTTTTGAATCTGCTATCTTTCTGACCATAGAAATTAAAATGAAATCTCAATCTAAATTATGCATTTACATTGTGCGTTATTACTATCAAAACTAATGCAAAGCTCCTTTCATAATTTTGAAGTTGACAGTTTTGAGGAGTTTTGTATAGTGTCATCATACAGTATATAGCACTAGATGGCAGCATTGTAATGTGTATTAAATGCTTTCTCATGTCAAAACAAACACAAAACAACGTATGTACAAATCCACATCAAATGTGTTTGATTTCCTAAATGAATATTCTATTTGCTGACTCCATAATATATGGGAGTTATAAAAAACTTTTAGCAATAATTACCAACCCTGTCTCCAAGCTTCCAATTTAACATTTACTTTTTTATTCCCACATCTCTCAATAAATATACCATTGTACATTAAACTTACATGTATCTAGTACTTTGAATGCTTTAGGAAAACTGCCCTTGTTTAACTGATTTGACAGTTATGTAGTAGGGACCACTTATGACAGTAAATCAAGTTACTCAATATACTGTAAATTAACTCTTGTTAAAGTGATAAAATTAAGCATATTAACATGTTCCTTCATCAACCCTGTATTACTTCTAACACCATCCACATTGTACTGCTTTCAAGATTATTATTTCATGTGATTCATTGTTTCTGTTTACCAATGTTTTGTGAACTGAACTACCACTTTAACATGTTGAAACTATTCCATTCAAAATATATGTATATATTTCTTAAATTAACACGGAACTTACAGTCAATTATAGTGTAAAAGCAGGAGACCTGGCTCTACCACTTGTTTCTTTATGTGAAGCTAGTTGGGTAAGGCCCCTCCCTGTTGCACACAACAAGCTTTTATTCCCCCTGTCACAAATGGATTTATGGCTCATTTAATAAAATCATAGTCCCTGTTGCGGTCAATTGTGTTATTTTAATTTCCAATGAATGTACACTTACTATTGACAAATGTACGGTCCTCTACATTGGACCCTAAAGCATTGTTTCTGCTTTAGGGAATGTGCTCCAAAAGTTTGGATTTAAAATCAAACAACTGCTATCAGGTTATAATGTTTTACCTGGTGATTTTCTGCCAGGCGTGTATTGCAGCCCTCTTCATTTTTTGTCAGGATTCATATATGTGTTTTTATTATTGTAATAAAGGGCTCAGATATGAGTTATCTTGTTCTCAGTTGACATCTCTGTTTGTCAAATAATGTAAAATAAATGTGATTGCCACCTGAACAGTTTCTTTCCCTATGCTGTGGCCCTCAGTAACCAGCTCTAGGTCCCCTCAATGAAAGGTATTTCTTTAACTCTAAAGAAGATTGTCTGTCTTTGTTTCACTGTCAGTCTCCTCCGGGGCGACCCCGAGCTCTCGTCCTCTCTTCTTGTCCAGAGGCAGCAGGCTCGCTCCACATTGGCCAATCTCCAGCAACAGATTACCCAGCTCCCCCAACTCTTTCCCTGGCCTGGCTTGGCCCAAAACAGACAGGTCGCCAAACAGGCCCGGACCCTGCTAGATCAGGCCATAGCCCTGGGGCCAGTTTTCTCTGACTTGAAGTCCCAGAGGAAGAATCTAGCCCAGGGCACCAGGGACCCCCATTGGGAAGACCATTCCTGGGCTCCACTAGAGGACTGCCAACCCTTCTTGGTGAACAAACTCCAGGTGAGCAGGCTATAAAAAACAAACAAACAAAGCCGATTTCAAATTCTTATTTGGATTAAAAATGTAATTAAAATATTTTTTCTTCATTAGAATTTCTACAGGTTTTATGTCACTGTGATTGATCCATAACGTCTGCAGGTCAATACAGATGAAATAAATACAGAAGAAATGTGAATGATAATTTCCCACGCTCAAACGTTAACCCGTTTCTAAATGTTTCTTCCATTTCAAATTAGGGAATATGTGACAGTCTTGAAGGGCGTGCCCATAATGAGGATCTCTGTGGTCAGCTGGCACAGGAGTGCCGCCACACCTTAAATTCACTCCAGGAGAAAATGTTGGTTATTGAGTCCCTGCCAAGAGACACTAGCGGCCTGGAAACGGATATAGGGGCGTTGGAGGTGAGATGTATTTGCGCACACATACGCAAGCAAAAGAACATAAATACACACACGCCCTCTTATTTAAACTCATCAACTCTGAATTATGTATTCATTGTATTTTCCATTTTAAGAGCACCGCTGTTTAGAGAGATGTGAAAGAAAAATAGGTAAACGTCTGCCTGTCCAATAGGCTTTGCAAGAGGCTGTGGGTTGCACAGAAAACGACATTGTGGCGCTGGAGTCTCTTAAGGACATCCTGCTTGCCAGCTGTACCTCTGAGGGTCAGGCCTCTTTGTCTCAAGAGATCGAAGACCTCCAGGACCAGAGGAAGGAGCTAGAGAGGGGCATCAGCTGGCTGGCTCAACTACAGGCAGAGGAGCAGATAGCCCAGAAAGATCAGCCGGTCCGAAACGAGGTTGCCCACATTCAGGGTGCTCTTCACGGTTCGGCTGTGTATTTAGGGGACGACCCGGAAACAACAGGACTCACTGACATCAGACTGCTCCAGGAACGCTGGGACAACCTACAGGTAACTATGTGCTCCGAGATAATGTTTTAGATTTCTATCACTACTAAATGTTGACGCCGTGTTGCCATAGCCTGTCAAGCTAAATACAATACATTATTTGATTGTGCCTTTAAATGCAGACTTAAATCTTGGTTATTAAATAACTTTAGGTGTAAGTTGACCTGACAAAAATATCTAGATGAAACGTTTTGAATCATCCAGAAAGTCCAATGGACGACGGTACACCACAATTACAACAATTAAAATGTAGAACTTAGTTTTTCGGAATACTTCACTGCCAATCTGTCCATCAAACAATTAGACATATAGAGAAAACATGCTCACCATGTTTTGTTTAGGACTTTGACCAGAGCCTGAAGAAGATTGTGGCACGGCTTCATCAACTCGAAGGAGAACTTGGGTCAGAAGACATACATGAAGAATTTCCAGCCCATGTGACTTCGGCTGTGGATGCAGTGGCCAGAGAATTAGACAGGTAGCGATGAATGTCCCTGCTGTAGCTACTAGCACCGTGAATATCAAAACAAATGCATTACATTAAAAATATATATATATTTTGGTGTATTTTTTCCTTTACCATTCTTTTGTCTTTCTCCCTCTGTCTTTCTCACTTCTTACTATCCACTATTTGTCTCTCACCCCCACTGTCTTTCTCTGTCCTTTCATTTCCCTCATTATCCTCTCATCCATCTACCCATCTTCCCGCTCCTACCCTATCCTCTCTGTGTTCGTAGCTTGTGTTTCTCTCTAAATGAACGGATGCAGCTGTGTTCAGATGGGAATGCTCATAGACTGTGTAGGGCCATCCTTGAAATGCAGCAGTGGACCCAGACAGCACAGTCTAATCTAAAACATTCAGTTCAGGTACTGTAGTACCTCTGGCTCATAACCGCACTCCTCTGAATCCCTAATTTAGACCCCTTATCTGCCAATCAATTCATTAATTATCTATGGTTGCTTAACCCTTTTATTTGTCTAGAGCCTTTTATCCCCAATAATATTAGACTTTGAAGTACTTAGCAGCAATTTGGACCTAAACAAGATTTTACTAGGAATGTGAAATGCTGTTATAACATTTTACGGTACAATGTCCGTACCCCAACACCCAAGTGATTAGATTAAGTTGCCCCAGCCGGATGTGGACTTGGTGATGGATTTGGTGAAGATAGTTTTGGCAGTAGCCATATTGTAGTCGTTGACCATATCTGTAGCGTTCTTTCAAGTCCTATGCGTTCAGCCTGTTGTTATCATTGTGTCATTTGAGCACCGTGGATCCTGAGTAAAGATATTTGTGTAATTTTTATATTTCTGTGGGAGTGACTGGCCACATGCTAGTGTAATAAGTCTCAGCTGTAACACAGCCACTCCCATTGGAAACGATTCAGTATGGCTTTGTGCTCATCGTTGCACCTCTACCATGCAGAATAAGGCTCATCTGTAGCACCAAATAATAAAAACATCCTTAAAAAAGAAATAAGACGTGGACTTGCCGTATGGTTCGTAAGAGATAGGTGTCTTTACCACTAAATAAATTATTAGGACAATTTGGGTGTGCTACAGAATTTTATATCAAGCTGTGTCACAGTTAATATAGGGTTTGAAACCAGTAGCCTAATCATAGCTTTTATTTCATCCATTATTAAAAAGATTTCGGCAGGACTGAAAGATTGATGCTGCTCTCTTAAAAATGTTCTGACATCACCACAAAACCCCTAAATGTATTTTTTTTATCTTAAACGCTGCTGTCCTGGTTAAATTCAGCTCAAGATTTACTGCGGTGGTTCAGAAATAACTGGTTGTTTTAGGGACCTTTTTCCAACAACTAGTTCTGTCCAGTAGAGAATCCACTTTTCTCTAATACCAGGGCCATTATATTTAGACCTGCTCTGCCTCAGTTATAAGCAGTTATCCAGCTCCCAAACAGAAAAGGCTAAGCTTACTTTTAAATGCTAAAACACACCCGTCAGTCTTGAACAATTTTTGGAAAGAAACTTTTTCGAAGAAACTTAGATTGAACTTATTTAGAAGTTTCTGCTAAATCATGCTAGTGTCAGCCTTTGGCAAGAATAAACAACTGAGTAAAACAGATGCTATCTTATGTCTTGATGATGGAAGTTTACATAAGTTTGACCCAATCCATCACAGGTCACTCTGAACACAAGGAAGCAACTCCAAGGGACTCTAAGGGAGACTTTGTCACAGCTAGAAGTTCTATTGGACTGTGTGGGTAGGAAGAAGCTTGAGGAAAGGCCTGGGATGGCCTTTAACAACAGTGCAGCTCTCTTCACAGTCTTGGCCCAATCTCAGGTGAGGTATCTTCTGACCATCATATAATCTAACAATTAAATAATTATATAATAAACCAGTAACATAATATACAGTAACCTTTCAGAAATGAGTTGCTGACATTTTACTTAATGTGAGTATGCTTGTTGAAAGGGTGCTTAAGGCCTACGTTCGGACTGTATATGATAATACTTATAAAGCACAGTATAAATTAAAATGAAAGATAAATAAACTCTATAAAATACCTTAGTACTGTAGTTAGAATGCATGCCTTGAAACTAGGGAATTTGGCTACAACTTTTTTGTATTTTTATTAATCTTAGGTCTCCCCTGTGAGCACAGAGAGGGATGAGGACAAGAAGCTAGGAAACACACCTGATAATGCGTCGTCTTGCAGCAAGGCATCTCTGTTGTCACCCGTCAAGAAACTGACACCAGGCAGGACCATGCCCATGTATGCTAATATTGACTCAGCAAAGGCTTTGGAGAAAGAGCAGGCTGGAATCAGAGTGCAAAGTCAAAGAGCCTATAATGGACGACCCACAGATGCTCGTAAAGATACTGCCAAAAAAGCGATGAGAGACCCTGAAATGTACGTGGAGAACAAAGAATACGATAAAGACTTGGTTGCGGGCTGGGGTACAAAGGAAGACAGTGTTATCACAGGGATGGAAGATGAGGATTGTCTAATCCAAATTCCCATGGGAGAAACCATAACCCAAACTCACATCGCCAGCCCTGATATCTCCACCGCTTTGGCGACGCCAGAGATTCTGGGCGCTCGTCTATGTGGGGATAATGTAACTAACACAACAGCTCACCATAAAGAACGACTGGCTAGAGAGGGAACCTCATCTCAGACCTCCCCTCAATCCCAGTCAGACGCCAAAACACCAGGCAGATTGTCAGGGACTGGAGGTGGAACTGAAACAAAGAAAGTGGTTACACTTGTTTTTGATATGGAGGTACCGCCTCCTCAGTCCAAAGACATTCAAACCATAGAGCCTCCTTGTGGCACTGGCTCAGGCATGTCTGGGAACTTTGTTTCAAAACTGACTGATAGTTCTGTCTCTGTCAGAATCAAGGACACCAACAGTGGGGTTCACATGTCTAAGTGCAGGGGATTGGAGAGGGCTGATATTATGAGCTCCGAGTCCGATGGCCCCAAAAAGATGAGTTGGAAGAGCCCCTCTGTTTCAAAGAACACAGAATCAAAAGGACTTAAATCAGAGTGTGAGCAATCACAGGGCCCCAAAACAAATAGTCTGGAATTGAAAGAACCCGAATTGAGCAGTGCAGAGTCTAACTCTGCTAATTCAATGCACACAGTGTTACAGAAACGTACTTATTACTCTGACATTACTGAATCACCAAGTGTTGATGATGACATCATCGTCACAGCCTCCAAAGACACCAGGCAGACAGAACTGAAAGACCAAACAACAGTAAACAACGGAGCCACTGACATCAGAATGGAGATTACAGACATTATCTGTATAAAAGACGGTACAGATGACAGACAGACTGTGAGCAAAGACACTAGGAATATGGTTGCTACCGAATTTCAACAGGGGAATGTTGTAACAGAGATGGCCGCCTCACGGTCAGACGCCACACGGTCAGACGCCTCACGGTCAGACGCCTCACGGTCAGACGCCTCACGGTCAGACGCCACACGGTCAGACGCCACACGGTCAGACGCCTCACGGGCAGACGCCTCACGGTCAGACGCCACACGGGCAGACGCCACACGGGCAGACGCCACACGGGCAGACGCCACACGGGCAGACGCCTCACGGTCAGACGCCTCACGGGCAGACGCCACACGGGCAGACGCCACACGGTCAGACGCCTCACGGTCAGACGCCTCACGGGCAGACGCCACACGGTCAGACGCAGCAACACCGATGTCTGCAGCAACAGATATCGAGCCCCAAGAGAGGAGAGAAGGGAAGGTTCCACAGGAACAGGTAATGGAAATGGACTGGTTTGAATTCACTGGTGCGTCACAAACACTGATCTTTCTCTTGCTAGTGCTATAATTTTCGCTCTCCAGTTATTGTCTCTCACTTTCTATCTCTCTCTCTTGGTCTCTCTCTCTCTCTCTCTCTCTCTCTCTCTCTCCCCCTCTTACACACATTCATGCACACACACTCCTCTGTTACTCTGAAACACTGGGCTAGGCTAGTTATACATCCACTACTTCTTTAACTTACTGCTGGATGCAGGATTTGCTTTGGAAATGGAGTTGTACACTCAGTTCAATGTTTTATTTTATTGAGGCATTCTAAGAGAGGTTTAAATGAAAAGGTAAATGGGTGTATTGTATATCAATAATTGAAGCTAACTTTAGCTATGGAGTGTGGGGCAGTACAGTGGTAACACATCAATAGCCGTTTCATCTGGAGCCCTGGGTTTGTGTTCAGAAGAGGTCTCATAACGGGTAAATATAGTATTATGTATGATGATGATGATGATTAGATAGAGAGATAGAGATATCTGTAACGGCATCTTGGCTACCTGAAACAGGGCATCTTGGCTACCTGAAACAGGGCATCTTGGCTACTCGGTAGGGCATCTCGGCTACTTCAATATTTATAGGGCCTCTTTGCACTCTGGACTTAGAAATATTTCTCATTCATGTCAATGAAGCTTTATATGAAAAAATACACATATGACAGATACAGGCAAGTTACTTCAGCAACTCCTTCAAGACTAGTTTCCAGGTGACATATTCTAAGCAAGAGTCTCTACTCCAAAGCTTTCATATTTTACACAGAGGTCAGGGGTCGTTCAATAAGGATGAATTGAATGCTTTGCGGGTTACTTTTCAGGATCAATAACTAAAGAATTCCACAGTAGAATTGTCTGATCTGGTTGCAACCTACAGATAACAGTGTGAAGTTGCTAGATTTAATCCTCCCAAAATGTTACCTATTGTTATTTTGGTATGGTTGCATATGTAGTGCAGTCACAAACAGTCAAAATTGTATGGCGATTTTGACGATCATTTTATAGATTTTTGGCCTTATCTTGGCCTTAGATAAAGATACAGGCAAGCTACTTCAGCAACTCCTTCAAGACTAGTTTCCAGGTGACATATTCTAAGCAATAGTCTCAACTCCCAAGCTTTCATATTTTACACAGGGGTCAGGGGTCGTTCCATGAGGATGAATTGAAGGTTACTTTGAATGAATTGAACAATTTCAAGGGTAATTTGCAGGATCAATAACAGTAATATTGACTCATACTGTAATATCTTGTAGATACAAGTATTTAGTAAATAGGTTACCAGGTTGTAAACAACCTATTGTTGTTTTGTGCATTTAAGGACCTATAATAAGTTAATCAATTCCCACAACAGATTAGGTGTTTTAATTAAATTATCTGTATTTTTGGTCCATCTAATAGGGCCTCTGTGCTACCTACAACTTATAGTTTGAAATGATCATAAATCCCAAAATAAATGACATAACATTGTAAAACTGCATGCAACTAACAGGAGAGTTCTAAGGAACATGCTGGCAAAGTTAGAAATGTCTGACACCATCAGGTCATGAACATTTCTTATCCACCTATGCAAATTGTCTTCGAACATCAGATGGATGTACAATCATGCAATCTACCGAGATTATTTCCCCCCGTTTGAGATAAAAACATATTACCATGGAGAGAATGAGAGAGAACAATCGTATTACTAGCTACCTAGTTATGATCCCTCAAAGACTGAAAAAAAACTATAATTCTCTCTTTTTTTTAGGTATTGCTATAAGATAGGCTAGGCTACCTGTCTCCAGTGTTTTCGTAATTAAATGTAACATTTTACAGATTTTAACAAAACTTACTGTTTGTAGCATTCAAAATGGAAGAGGACAGTGATAGCCATGTGTTAATTTATGAAAAAAATAGAGGCCCTACAACACTTCTAAAGAGAGAGAGAGAGAGAGTTTTACATCTCCCTTTTAGTCTAACTCCCCACTATGTGAGGAAAATGGTTCTTCCACCACTCTCTAGTGACCTCATCATACGTTACATGTGGTTACATGTGATATCTCAGATACTGTATATTCCCAAAACCTGTTCCTACTGTTCCATTTTCTTGAGTGAATCCTTTGAGTGAATCACTGATCTAACAAGATTAGCTGGAGACAACAACAATTTAGCTTTCACCAACTGTGCTGTGTCAGATCAGTAATTCCTTCAAGGAAGGAATGAAGGAAGGAAGGGAATGGGGGACGACCATTAAAGTATTGTAACGCAGCCCTGGATTCCCCCAGGGCAATGCCCAGCTCCTTACTCAGTGGCATTCCTGCTCTAACTGACGCACTGACTCACTGGGGCAGATTTGAACAAGGTTTATCTCAGAACCACCAGACATGCGAGCAGGAGGAACTCTGTTATTAACTGTCCAGAGTGAGAGAGACAAACCCAACATTGAAAACAACAGTTTGTTGTGGCTGTGCTCCCTCTGCTGCAGGAGGGTAAAGTCGAATGGATTACTTCTGTCCTGACTGAGGAACGGGTATCAGAAGCTGTGACGGAGGTGGTGAGATTTGGGGCTACAGTGTTCCCAGAGGTCTCGCACCACAGGTCCGCCATGCAACGCATTCTCTCTGAGATCCAAGGCATGGTGGAGAGGAGAGACACCTTCAAGGTGAGAGAGTTTCTCTCTGTAATGCAGGGACTATAAGATTAAACATGCATTTTCAACAATAACACTAACCGAAACAAAATCAACTAGAGTACTTAGTTTAAAATGGCTACCAGATCTCAGGGGAAGTGGCTGCTAAATTGACATATGGTTTAATGTCCGTTGTAGGATTGATTCCCCTCAAGAAACCAATTTTTTCAGTTCATTTTTTTTGTAGAAGTGAAGAATGTTCTAATGTGCATTAATACATTTTAGATCAGTGGACAGATAAGAGATACAAGTGTTTTGACTAGGGAATGATGTTTCCACGCATTAGAGAGATCTAGTGTCAGCTGACACTTTCCCATCAATAGTGCAAATGCCTAACTGACCTAAGATCAGGTTGGGGCGACATCTCGCTATATTCCCAAGATACCTGTGGCAGGAAGCTGTACAGGAAGGAGCCATTAGAACCACAGTTATTTCCTGTGTAGCTATCTACTGTAGATCTCTTAGTGACAGGCAGGCACATCTAGCTTCAGCATCAACAAACTCACATCTCACCAGTGCCATGCCTATATACAGATCTGGGCCAACTATGTATGTTAAGTACTTTTGATAGGCTGTTTGCACTTTTTGCATGTTTTTGCAGGCTAATTAAGTTCTAGTTAACATCAGGCTCTAGTTGACATCAGGCCCTCAACTGGTTTTTTGAACCCCAGGGTTGCGTTCATCAGGGCAGGAAAAGTTTTCAAAGGTTTTCCAATCCCGATTTTTCCTTCCATTTGTCCGACTTCCAATTGGTACACAAACCTCCTGTTACTGTATGAACTCTGTGCTGTTGTAATGAAGGGAGGCCAGGGCATGGAGGCGTCTTGGTACCTGGAGCCTTCATCCAGAGAACCAGAGATCCGACTTGTGGGCACTGTTCTAAGGGTTCTAAGATGCCGCTACCAGCCAGCCCAGCTCAACCCTGCCTGGATGGCCCTGCAACTGAAACAGGCTGAGGTGGGAATGTTTCCTTCTCTACTGATTTATTTTCAGTTAAACATTGTAGAGTTTTATTGGGTACACAGGAGGTATTTAACTAAGTAGCTGAATTAGTCAGGAGTTGGAGCGTTATGGCGTTATCTTTCTGCTGTGTTTGAACTTCAACACTGTTGTTGTTTGCTCCTTGGAGTTTCAGGCTGGTGGTTTTGTAAAAGCACTTTGTGACTATTGCTGATGTAAAAAGGGATTTTGGAAATTAATTTGATTGATTGATTGATTTGAGGAGTCAGTGAAGCTCTTTAGATAAGTTGTTCTTCTGCTCTCTTCCAAATTCTCCTACGTTATTCTTAATGTGCAGACAGCCTACAGCTTCCATATCCCAGACATAATTACCCTGATTGTTTTTGTTGCAGGAGTGGAAACACTACCTGCTTGAGCAGGTAGCCATGATGAACAATGTAGGTAAGGCCGAAGCCTCTGACCCAAAGGGCACCAAAAATCTGGACGGGCAATGGAGTGCAGCCCTACTGGATGCTTCAGCCACTGTGCAGATCAAAGAGGCTCAGCTCCACCTGGTCACAGAGTACCAAAGGCAGACACAGGCCATCCAAAGCAATTTGGAGAGATGGGCAGCCGAGTTTGAAGCACTACAATTGTGAGTCCATGCACCTCAATGTCCCAGGAAATTATTGTTGCTCATATTATTATTGCTTTTTTTTTATGGTGGTTTGTGTATCTTAACATTTTAGAATTAGGTTTTTGCATGGTATACTGAAACGTCTGTACTTTTTGGAAAAACATTTCATTAGTAGAATTGTTATGTATGGTACTTCTGTTGAGTGTGTTCTTCTATGCCAGATTGTATGCTTGAGCATCCAAGGGTGAGTCAGCTGACTCAGCCCAAGAGACTTTTGTGGAGCGAGAGTGATGAATGCTATTGCCAATAACATGACTCTACTATTGAACAATTATACACTAATTCCACACCCACATGTCTATATATAAGAATAAGTAAAAAATATGCTGCACATTTGGAGAGTTAAGTTCCCAACTGATAACTTCATTAATTGTGGCGCAAACTGGCTAGCAGGAATGGGACAAATGTGACATGAAACACACATTTAAATTGCTAGACAAGAACAAAACTTGCTACCACTGCTAGGTAGCTTTGCTGCATCACAAAACAGTTATGCCATTATCAGTTATTATGCAATAAATGCAGTTATGACGTGATTTGTTTAAATGAATTACTGTTAGATTGTATAATGATTTTGAAGTTTTGATTCATGATATTATTCTCCATGACAAATCATCTCCATTCGAATTTTCAAGTCGCGATTGAAGGGGATGTCATAGCAACATTAGCTACGCGTGTTGTCAGATATAACACCATCTATTATTCTGATGCTAAACCTGGCATTGGTTTTGAAGCTTAACTTCTGGTTAGAATACAAGTGATTGGAAGTTTGTATTTGATCAAGAACTGCACTAACACTTTCTGCACTATTCACTCTCTGTTCACACCTTGGGATGTAACAGGAAAACTCTGGGAAGCAGTGCCCTTTTGGCTGAAAGACTACATACTCAATTATGTAGCATGGGACAGCAGAAAGGAATGATCGGGGAGCTGTTCCAAGTTTGTTGCCAGGTTTCTGCTCACTTGAGTGAAGACGAGCGGTCAGGGATGCTCCTTGCTCAGCTGGGGGAACTGCAGGAGAAATGGAGGTTTTTGGAGGGGGCTGGGAATAGAGCCCTGAGGCACATTACCATCAGTTTTTCTCAGTCTTCTATGCTTCTAGAAGAGGCTGAGCAGCTGAATGGCAAGCTTCAGGCTTTTCAGAAGTCCATCACCCTCTTACAGTCCTCAAAATTGCAGCATGACGTCCATAGAGTGTTACAGCTGACTTTCATGACAGCTGACCTGAAAGCCTTAAACCAGAAGTACCTATGCCTGCAAGGGAAATCCGAGGCATTTATCCAGTGTTTTCTTGGGAAGAAGGAGAAGGACAATATGGAGTGTACTCTTCAGGAATTGGGCATGTTACTTGAATCTACTCAGAGTTTGCTCTATGTTCAGCCACTCTCCATTGCAAACCCCTGCTTGGCTAAGATCACAAAGCAGATGCAGGACTTGATAGTGTGGGCCAAGCAGACAGAATACCATATCACAGCAGGTAAAAACCTGTCTCTCTTTCCTGAAGAGGCCCGTCTCCAAATTGCCAGTATGAGGAAACTGCAATCTGAAATTTTGGTAAGACATTCAAATGTGCACTCCAAAGTTGAGGACCTGAAAGCACTTATTTCAGATGAGAGGGAAATTGACAAAGTAATTGCTTCATTGAAGACCTTGGAGGATCTCTATGAAACAATCTCAGAGACTTCTGCTTGTACTCTGAATGAAATGGAGTCTGTTTTGGAGGAAAGAGAGAAGATGCTGGGTCAGATCTTGAAAGTAAACACTTGGCTTGCTGTGGGAAAACATGAGAGAGAAGTCACTGCTGGTGTTGAAAATGTATCCAAAGACACGGTCCAAGATTTGGAAAGCAAGTTACAGTTTCAAAAGGATGCCATCAAGGAAGCAGAAAGACAGCTAGCTGTCACAGATGCCCTTTTGGGGACTTGCATGGAGGTCTGTTTGGGGTTGAGTCCAGCTGAGATCAACTTTCTGATCAATTGGCTCACAGGTCTCCGGACTGAGGTGGACATAGTGTTGGCCCATGAGAAAGCATGCCACTGGGAGCTGGAAGAACTGATTCATGCCTGGACTTTTTCGGCTGAGGAATTAGGTGACATCCAGATGAGCGTGCAAGAGATATGTGCCAACCTGGACAAGCAGGAGTTCCCAGTGACAAAAAACTCTCTCTATACCATAGAACCGTTGATTCACATGCTTTTGGACCACCAATGTCAGACCCATGAGCTCCAGTACTGCCAAGAGACCCAGAAAAGTGTCCAGTTGCAAACCATTGGCAAATTGCTGGAGAGGACAAAAACTCTTCACAATCATGCTTTGGAATACGAGAAGTACCTGGGAAACCGGCAGGGCATCGTAGACTACAAGGATGTGGTAAAGGAGCAAGCCCAGGGCGTCATAGACAAAAAAGTCAGCGTAGGGGAAAGGTTTAGGCTTTGCCAGGTTATGCTGGTGGAACTTCCTCTGGTAAAAGTCCTTTGTCATGATGTAGCGGACCAGTTTGAAGCCATCTCCCAAGACTTACATTTGTCAGAGAGAAAGTTACAAATCTCGGAGAGGCAGTGGATCCAGCAAACTGTTGAAAATCTAGACTCCTGGGAGCTAACCACTATGGAAAATGCAAAACAACTAGAGCTACAGCTTCTTGAGGGTCTTAAATTCTACACTGAGCTTCCTGCCACTATTGACCTTCTGCAACAGTTCAGACAAGAGTTGATGGATTCTAACCCGGTTGAGCCAGATATTACGGCTATCAGATTATTGCTTCAGAGGTGCTGGGTGATCTGGAGGAACATGGAGTCTGGCATGCGGGTCTTGGACGCTTTGGGGCAGAGAGAGAAAGTGGACATAAGCCTGTGTGAAGAGCTGCACTCCCTGAGGAATGAAGTTGTGGACAGGTGCCAAGCACGAATGGTATGTTCAGTGGGCTCACAGGTTTGTTTTTGAGCGAATTCACCTTTAGCGGCAATTACTTTTGAATAGTTTTGAATTAAATTACACCAACATATACAGGGTCTATGCTTCAGGAGTAAAATAATCCTACAGCGACAGATCAATTGTATGTGAATTAAAATTAATTTAGATTTATTATGGGGTTAATGTAAAATGAAACTAACTAGCAATTTACCAACTTTAAAAGCCTTGAAACTAAATAGGATGATACAGTCTACAACACTGTGGAATGAGTCCTGTACCCTTTTTCTCAAATTTTTTCCCAAAATGATTGCTAATCATTTTATTTAACTTGAACATTTGAAGCAGTAACTACACTTGCCTATTTATTATATAAACATGATGCAGGTTGTACTGTGATAGACTTCAAGTGACGTCCCTGTCTGAATGTTTGCATTTCTCGCTTAACAATCTTGAACAGGAGAGTTTGTCCCAGGCCCGGGAATCCCTGAAGCACTATCACTGGGCTGCCAAAGAGGCGGTAGCCTTCCTCTACCAAGCAGAGAACATGTTCCTGTCACCCCCGGATGGATTTCTGGATTGCACAGAAGAGCTGCGGCATACTGAAGATGCCTTAGCATCTCTTGGTCAGGGCCTCCAGGCGCACCTCAGCCATCTTTTGGAGCTGGCACCCCAGCAAGCCTGTCTCTCGTACCAACAGATGGAGCAGCTCCACATCCGTCTTCTGAGCCATCTGTTCGTGGAGAGGGCCACACTTGAGGCCCAGGTCGAGCTCAGGAAGGAGGCCTTGCAAAGGTAACACACTCACTTGCAAAACTTTACTTTGAAAGGAAAGTAGCATGTTGTTTTAATTGTTATATTGCATTGCATTACTTAAAAGGAACATTTCTCAAAATCGAACTGTATCATGGAGATGCACCCTATGATTCTGATTTTAACAAAACTTTTTACTTGACTAATATGAACTATTATTATTTGTTCTTCTATTCCTTTTTCCACTGACTTCTCTGATAGCTACTACATTTGGTAGTACTTTGGGGTCCTATCTTGCCTTCTTAAAATGTATGCACCAACTAAGTTTCTGTGGATAATAGCTTCTACTAACAAAGTGTCAAACTGCTCACTAGGCTTTAAGCCGAACTTTATCCCTTACTGTTTTGGTCAAATTCTAAGCACACTGACTTATTGATGGGATTGATGGGAAAACAGATATGTTGATTTTTGTTTAAAAGAACTCAGATAATAAGAATGAGACCAAATACTGATTGTCCATGCAGTGTCAGCTTTCGTGAAAAAGTATAAAACCTGTGAAAGAATTATCTGTAAAAGCATTTGGAAAACTCATGAAATTCTCAGTTACATTTCAATGTCCTTGTTCGTTTGGTTTATTTCTATTACATAGATGTGCAGACAGACAAATGCTCAACAGGAAGTCTCTTGAGGAGTTGAGGCAGATCCTTCAGGATGGCGAATCGAGGCTCTCTCAGTGTGCTGCTCAGGAAGTGACCTCATACGCCAACTTTGTTGACCAACAGGAAAGAGCCAAGGTGTGTGAATCCAGGGTCTTGCCACTGTTCTCCTGCCATGTTTTCTGGGATACGGTCCAGGTCAATGTAAACTTGTTTAAATGGAAAAGTGATAGAGGGGAAGACAGGTATTGACCTCTAGTCTCCGGGATGGAGTTGATTATGTGTTAAAATAATTTGCTTTCGCCAATACACCACTCTGCCACGCTGTAAAGCAATTCAGGACACATTCTGTAACTTTGTAAAAAAAAATAAAAAAATAAGGCAAATATTCAGTATGACTGATCTCTTCATGTGAAGGTGCTGTCAAAGGACGTGCTGTCTATAGCTAGGAGGCTGGAGTGTCTGAGGGTGCTGTGCCCTCTACATGGATGCTGTGTGGGTACTGAGGGGGCACTGGGTGCCCTCTGGAGGCGCTGGGCAGCACTGCAGCGTAGCGTTAACCTCCTACTTGCACACCTGGAGCAGAGAGGGGCAGAGTGGAGTGACGTTACCAAGAGTGTGAGTCACTTAGCTACAGTCTTCTGTGATTTGCTAATGTTTTGTAATAGTAAATGGTGCCATATTTACATATGTGTCAGCGTATTCCAGACATTGTGTGTCCTTCGGGTGTCACAGATGGCTCAATGCAGCAGTGCTCTGGATAAGCTGCAGGATGAGCTGCCGGAACCCGCGGTGTCAGCTTTGGCTCAGGGCGATCCACTGGTTCTGCTAGGGCAGATGGATCAGTGCCAGGCTGCGCTAGAACGGGAGCGGCGAACCCTGGCCTTCCTGGAGTGCCGGCTGTCCCAGCTCCTGGGCATGTACAAGCCTCAGGAGGCAGCTAGCCCCGTCCCAGTCTGCCAAGTGCTGAGAGACCTGCAGCAGCGCCTTGAAAAGTGAGGATGATGGTGATGTCTTTAAAATACAATGACTGTTATTACAGAACATGCTCTTTTGCACCGCCCTCTCGCTTTCTCTGTCTCTTTCAAAACTCACAATTCACATGGTACACACACACACACACACACACACACACTGTGTGACATTAAAGGAACATTTTCTGAGCTCTAATGCCAAAATGTGTTATAATAGTTTTTAGGGTTTTTGTAAAAATACACAGACTTTTCCTCTAACCAACTGAAGTGGCCAATCAAACAGCAGGGGAACATTGGTAGCTTGGATGGTGTACTTTTTTAACATTGTGAGGACAACATTGTGCCCACAGCCTAAGAGAGCATATCGTGCTGGTCCAAAGCAGGGTGCTTTCAGAGGAGCAGGAGCGGGATCAGGAGCGAATTGGGGAGTTAAAACAGCAAGTAGTTATCCTGCTCTCTGTTCTGGAGACCCACCCCAGCACGCACCAGCTAAAGGTTAGCTACCACATAACATATACAGGTTTTATTGTTTAGAGACAGTGTTGTATTTTCTATGTTACAGTTTTCTTTAAACAGTTACTAGAATACATTTAGCTAATTGTTTGCCTGTTATGACATACTGTGGTTCCAGAATGAATAGACTAGGTCATGTCATGTTCTGTTAGGCATGACCCAGTTGCTGAATTAAAAATATTCTTTGCAATTGTATATTGTTAGAGAGCTCACTTTCTCCTCTTCACTGAACCCCTGTATGAACTCTCTTTAGCAAATTAAGTAACTTTTCCTGAAATCCAGAGGTCTAAAGGTCCTTAATGCCTCATTAGATTTAGCAGTTTGCTGTGTGTAGGATACTTTTTATAGACACTGTTTAGGGAGCATTCTCATTGGTCTTATTGTGCAGGATGTCAGTGTGGAGTTGGATACCCTGAGGGCCAGCTTACAGTCCATCGTGGAGTGTGTCTGGAGAAAGTATGCTCCCCTGGTACCCCTGGAAGTGGAGAGGCTGCTGCAGGAGGTTACCAGCTCTCTCCAGGACATGGAGGAGAAGGTAATGGAGATCAATGGTGGTGGTGGTCACTCCAGGAGGATGTTTCCCCTAGGTGCAGATCCAGGATCAGCTTTGCTTCACCAATCACAGCCTTAACCATTAATGAGGAAAATGATGACCTAGGATAAGAATCTAGCTCAGTGTTATTTTATTATGGCCCTCAACACTGTTCCGCCCCATTTGTCCATTACAAACCTGTAATGCGTGTGTGTGTTAACCAGGTTGACCATGCCCTAGAGAAGAACAGGTCACTCTCTAGACTTAGTGGCAGGATGGCAGAGGTCCGTGTCGGGCTAGAAGAGGTCCAGACATTGCTGCATCAGAAGAGCCCCTCTGTATCCGAGGCTGAACGTGTGTTAAAGGTTTGTTTGTGTGTTTGTTCCTCTCCTGAAATAAAACAACACATATGTGTGTGAGCGTATGTTTGTGCCCCCTGACTCCAGTCCATCATGTCAGAGTTCTCCTGACACGGAGGAATGATAATCCTTAATAAAATCAGAACGTTGTGCAAAGACTGCGTGGTTCATATAACGCCGAAATAAATCTTTTGGTTTAGTTGGTGTGGGACCACTTGGAACAGTGGCACAGCCGGCTGGCCCTCCTCGAGAGTGAGGTGCAGGAGACGGCAGAGGAGGAGCCGGAGTGGGCCCAGCTCCTCATGGACCAGCTCACCCAGCCGCTTCAGCTCTACCAGGACACAGCCCATCTGGCTGAGCAGCGTACTGCCTTCCTGAGCAAGGTGACTGAGAAACCACACAGTAGCTCCGCCCTCCCGATGAGCTCGTTAGAACTTTCGTTAAATCAACAAGTGCTTGGTGTAACGGTCCATACATGGGTGTTCAAGAAAAGTAACATTGCAGCTGTGTTTTATGTAATTTTCTGGTGCCTGATGAACTATGCCTTGTTGTCGCTGTACCCCTCTGTCAGATCCCTGCTTGCCTCCAGGAGTATGAGGACATGATCCACAGTGCTGGCGGCTGGATAGATGATGCTCAGTCCTGGTTAGAAGCTCCCCGCGCCTACAACACAGCGCGGAGCCTCCAGAACCAGGCTAACACACTGCAGGTCACTCACATATACACACACACACGCACACAAACATATTCATTGTTTCTTCAAGACCTGTGTTCATCCATTGCTAACACTGCTGCTAGTTCTGAATGTGTCTGCTCATAAATATATATATATATGAACACACACACACTGTGTATAAATGTGTGTATATACACTCACCTGAAGGATTATTAGGAACACCTGTTCAATATCTCATTAATGCAATAATCTAATCAACCAATCACATGGCAGTTGCTTCAATGGATTTAGGGGTGTGGTCCTGGTCAAGACAATCTCCTGAACTCCAAACTGAATGTCAGAATGGGGAAGAAAGGTGATTTAAGCAATTTTGAGCTTGGCATGGTTGTTGGTGCCTGACGGGCCGGTCTGAGTATTTCACAATCTGCTCAGTTACTGGGATTTTCAAGAAGAATGGGCTGACTGATTCAAGCTGATAGAAGAGCAACTTTGACTGAAATAACCACTCGTTACAACCGAGGTATGCAGCAAAGCATTTGTGAAGCCACAACACGCACAACCTTGAGGCGGATGGGCTACAACAGCAGAAGACCCTACCGGGACCACTCATTTCCACTACAAATAGGAAAAAGAGGCTACAATTTGCACAAGCTCAAAATTGGACAGTTGAAGACTGGAAGAATGTTGCCTGGTCTGATGAGTCTCGATTTCTGTTGAGACATTCAGATGGTAGAGTCAGAATTTGGCGTAAACAGAATGAGAACATGGATCCATCATGCCTTGTTACCACTGTGCAGACTGGTGGTGGTGGTGTAATGGTGTGGGGGATGTTTTCTTGGCACACTTTAGGCCTGATGCCAATTGGGCTTCGTTTAAATGCCACGGCCTACCTGAGCATTGTTTCTGACCATGTCCATCCCTTTATGACCACCATGTACCCATCCTCTGATGGCTACTTCCAGCAGGATAGTGCACCATGTCACAAAGCTCAAATCATTTCAAATTGGTTTCTTGAACATGACAATGAGTTCACTGTACTGAAATGGCCCCCACAGTCACCAGATCTCAACCCAATAGAGCATCTTTGGGTGTGGTGGAACGGGAGCTTCGTGCCCTGGATGTGCATCCCACAAATCTCCATCAACTGCAAGATGCTATCCTATCAATATGGGCCAACGTTTCTAAAGAATGCTTTCAGCACTTTGTTGAATCAATGCCACGTAGAATTAAGGCAGTTCTGAAGGCGAAAGGGGGTTAAACACAGTATTAGTATGGTGTTCCTAATAATCCTTTAGGTGAGTGTATGTATATTTATGTTTCTGTGTATGTACCGGCATTTATAAATACCTGTGTCCATGGTCTGTCTATGTCAGATGGTGTTGGATGACTCAGAGCGTATCCGGGCCACTCTGATGGGCTTTGGGCCTGTGCTGGAGCAGATCTCTGCGGTGTGTCACATCAGCGCCATGGAGGACAGGCTAGTCCAGACTGAATGTCAAGTCACCGACATGCAGCAGAAGATCATGGGGCCATTAGACAAGCTAATGCACATCACTCTGGTGAGAACGTCTATCACTGTGGTTCTAAACTGGGGTAGGGGCAACTAAACTGGGGTCCAGTTTCTATGAGGCGCAGGTCTTGGTTCATCCTTCTCTCACCATAAACAAGCATAATCTTTAGTGGAGGAAATGTTAGATATTCACAAGAATCTTGTGAGCGTGTACGTGTCGTGCAGATGGTTTAGAATAACATGTAACAGCACAGAGCTATGCAGGGTAAAGCAGTATTTGGTATGATTTACTTTACCAGTTATGAGATAGCTTGAGCACACATCGTTCTTGGTCGTTTCAGGAAGTGGATGCCATTGAAGCGGAGGTAAAGACGATGGAGAAAAACGTGACCAAGATCAGAGCTATTTTATCCTCTACTGATGCGCTGAACGTCTCATTTGAAGAACACCTCCACAACAGGCAGGTGGGAAAATGGTTTGCGTCTGTCTGTTTGTGCATGTCATATTATTTAGGTCTGCGCTTAGATGTGTGTGTGTGTGTGTGTGTGTGTGTGTGCTTAATGTGTTTATCGATCATTTTTCATCCTCTCTTTCTGTCTAGGTAATCCTGGCCAACATCCAGTCTATGAGGAGGACCGTGGGGGAGATAGAGGTGTGTAAGGCTGAACTCGAGCTACCACATGGGGCAGAAGAGACCCTTACTGCCTTTTCCAGAGCCATGCAACTCCTAGATAGCCTCCAGGAGCTGGAGCAACTCACACAGGAGCAAAGCAAAGCACTGGAGGTAGTTACTACAATGTTTTTCTTTGTTTCAACAATGACTCTAGCATGTGCCCCTTTTGTATGTGAATAATGTCCACAAATCCAGGCTACTCTTTATTCAAGAGGTGTTCAGTGGAGCTGGTTGTATGAATAGAAACTTGGTTCCAAGCATTTTTAGTTGTGCCAGGGAAAAATGACATCCTGTGAGACTGTGGAACTGCCAGCTGGCCAAACTGTCTGCAATGATGTCTTTCTGGTTGTTAAATGTCGTAATAGTGGTTGTTTAAAAGTATTTTGTGTGTCTTGTGGTCATAAAGTCTTACCTACCTGGTTGAAACAGAAACCAGTTTCTTATAATCTGTATAGGATCCGAAGGGTTTCCTTAGTTGGGGGGACAAGGAATGTATTTGTATTTACGATATAACTGTCACCATTTCTTTGGGCTTGGCATTCTAGGTTTAGGTAGATCTAACATCTGGTTATACACTTATCTCATTTACCAGATTACAACAATGTGCCAGATGTTGCCCATTGGGAGAGGGGATGATTTGTACAGTTTATAATATGGGTGTTTATATTAAAATGATAAAGACAGGAGGGTACGTGGCTCCTTACAATTGTCCAGGTTAGAAGTTGCAGATTTAGACACTGATAAGCACTTACATAGGAACAAAGGGAATTGACAGTAACATCCTAGACAAGGTGTCGGAGCTCAAGCTACAGTACACGCTTCAAAGTGCTGTATGAATTTGACGTTGTGAACCTGTCAGATATAAAGCAGAAGTGCTAATAAATGCTTCTTTTCTTTTTAAGATTTATGTACTGAATGGTGTGCACTGAAAGTTCAAATGTTTTCCGTCACATGTTTAGCTCTATCAAAAGTTTAGTTTACGAGAAATATTTTTACCGGACCGTGTAAGCAGAGTGAATGCCTAGAAGAGTGAATGTCTCTTACTGAGTCCGTCCGTCCCTGACCGACTGACTACCCCTTGTTAAATAGTGTAGTGGTTCGACTCTTACAGCAGTCAACACACATGATGCCTGAGGTTCAGGACAAACAAAAACATTGCTAGATATTACTGTATGTGTAGCTACGTAATAGGAAGCCTAAAATAAAACCGTTCTGGTGGATATAAGGATTTGTTCAGGAAAGACAAAAACTTTGCTGGCTACAACTTTCTGTAGCTACGAGAAGCCTAAAATGAAACTGTTTACTGTAGTGATGGCCAAACGAGGCTTCAATAGCGTTATTTTAGCTGCAGGATATTATGCAGGCAGCACTCAGATATACATTATCACAATAAGCATGACAAAAGCCATACAGTTAAAAGATGCTATTTGTGGTGGAGGTGAACTTAAAAAGAAACGTTACTAAGTTTAACACAATGCGTAATGGCGTCTATAGCGACATATTACTGGCTAATAAGCTTTTAAAACGGCTAGTGGCAAAAGTCAAAGTTCATAGATACTTTTTGTGGTGGAGGTAAACTTCATAAGAAACGTTACTCAGTTTAACACGATGGTTAATGGCGTCTAACAAAATATACAAACTTGATGTGATGTTAATGCATGACAACATTATATAATGTCAATATGCTATACTGACACCAGGCAAATGATCAGCTCTGTGGTGTTGTGGTTAGAGACAGGGCTTTTCACGTAGAATCCTGAGAGGGCAGCCATGATCAACACTTTCTATTGCCGGCCGGCTGAACTAGGCTTGCCTGATTTATTGTTTCAAAATACCAAATGTGTCTACTATGGTCAATGTTTATCACGCATGTTCATATTTTGGTCAGCCTAATTCAATCTGGTTTCATCCAAATATTGCAGGAGTTGGTTAAAAAACACATTTTGAATGTCTTGGCCCTTGAATTTCTGCCGTCTCCTCCTCTGTCAACCCAGGGCAAGATGGGAGAAGAGCGGCAGACTGAGGAAACGGTGCCGTCAGCTGCTGTGTGTGTGACGGCAAAGCCCAGTGGCCTTACTGTGAGCAGCCATCTCTGGGATCCACACCCACTGGGAACTACCAGCGGTCAGGTACTCAGTCCACTCAACAAGGGAAAACACATGATTCATGTCCAAATGGCTGTCCTACTGCCCCGTGTAGGGAGTTGAGCTGAGTTATTTTAGTTAACATGTGTGTGCTCCAAACACAGTAGTTTTCATTGTAGAATTTTTACATTCCTATTTGAGTTCCCTGACTAACTTGAATTTCTACGTTTATAGTTGACTTAACCCAACTAACTTGAAAGGATTTGGTCCTTGGGTGCGGAGTTGGAAAAAAAGAGCAGAGTTGACAGCCTCTGTTATAACGCAGGATTAACCCTTTAACCCCTTCCTAACCCTGTTAAGAAGATAGACCCTTTGGAAGCATGCCTTTCTGAGGAAGAGGAGGAATATGATGACGAAGATGCTCACTCATCATCTTCTGACACGCTTACATGCAGTTTTTCCGAGGTAAAGATTAATTAAACCAAACAAAAAACAAATATATATGTCAGATCTATGTCATGTCTTTTGAGCCAGTTAACTACAGAATGAAAATAATTCTCTATCGACTGAACTTGTACCCTGTTATGTGTATTATAATTATATTTTTTGTTGCTAAATCAAGTCAGATAAATTAAAGTGGAGATTACAACATAAAATGCAATTGAAATGTGCATTTAGATAACTTTAGTTAGCCTAGTGGTTAGGGAGTCTGACCAACAACCTATACTGTAGAGATTTCTAGACCCTTTTCCAGAGCCAAGGCGATAAGCCATTTGTTCTGTTGCTGAGCACCGTTAACACAGACTGCGTCCAGGTTGACGTAAATGAGAACGTGTTCTCAGTAAATTTACTTGGCAAAATCTGGTTTAAAGAAGTAATACTGTTGTGCAGCACTTTAACAACAAGATGATCAAATATTCTGTCCACTTTAGACAGCACGTCTAGTATGTTATGTCAAGAGCTACCAAAATGTTCCTCTTCTCTTCAGAATGCTGTTCTGTCTGGGCATGCAGCTGCATTTTCTCCTTCTTGTTCTGGTTTAAATGCATGATAATTTAATTTAATTAGTGTCGTTGCAGTATTGAATGAAGTTTTTAACAGTTTTTAACATTTTCACTATTTGGGTTCACAACCTTACTGATTATATATATATATACTGTATATGTCTTTAATCTCACAACCCGCTGTACTGAAAATCCCTTGGTCATTGTCAGAAGCACCTGCTTTCAAGATCTCTGTCCTCCACACACTCAAAAGACGTGCGTGTGTGTCTGCGTGTGTGTGTGTGTCTGCGTGTGTGTGTGTCTGCGTGTGTGTGTGTCTGCGTGTGTGTGTGTCTGCGTGTGTGTGTGTCTGCGTGTGTGTGTGTCTGTCTGTCTGTGTGTGTCTGTCTGTCTGTGTGTGTCTGTCTGCGTGTGTGTGTGTCTGCGTGTGTGTGTGTGTGTCTGTGTCTGTCTGTGTGTGTGTCTGTCTGTGTGTGTCTGTGTCTGATAGGACCCAGACGAGACTCTTATGGACCAGAAACCTGCAGAAGCAGTGGCTCCAACTCCCCAGATATTGACCACTATGTCTCAAGATCACACCAATGCTGTCTCTAAGGTAAGCAACATTCTTTATTAAAAAGTTTTTCTTTTGAAAACAGGGTTTGTGTGTGTCTTTTTTATGAGTAATATTAAACTATAGGTTTGTTTGTAAATATAACCCTGTTTCCAAAAAAGTTGGGATGCTGTGTAAAATGAAACCAGAATGCAATGATGCGCAAATAATTTAAACCCTGTTTTCAAAAGAAAATAGTTCAAAGACTACATTTCAATTTTGAAACTTACAAATGTTATTGTTTCTTGAAAAAATATATGCCCACTTTGAATTTGATGCCAGCAAGACTGGAAAAGTTGTGTAATGCTGAAAAAATTTAACCTGGTGGATCATCTCACAACTGATTAGGTTTATTTGCAACAGGTCAGTAGGATGATTGGGTATAAAAAGATCGTGGATGAGTCTTTCTATGAAAGTCTGACGGGCAAATTTAAAAATAAAGTTACTCAATGTAAAATTGCAAAGTTTTGTGGTACATAATATCATTGAATTGCTTCTATGCATTAATTGTGCTAGATAAATAAATGTGCTTCCTTGCTAAAGTCCAGGGGATAAACGTGCGTCCCTGCAGTCCAGACCTGTCACCCATTGAAAACATTTGGCATGTTATGAAAGAAAAAATATGACAAGGGAGACCCCGAACTGTTGAGCAGCTGAAATCCTATATCAAGCAAGAACGGGAAAACATTTCACTTTCAAAACTACAACAGTTGGTCTCCTCAGTTCCCAATATACATAGTATTGTTAAAAGAAGAGGTGATGCAACACAGTGGTAAACAGGCCCCTGTCCCAACTTTTTTGAAATGTGTTGCTGGCATCAAATTCAAAATTGGCATGAATTGTTCCAAAAATAGCAAATCTATTAAATATAGGGATAAATTATTTGCACATCAGTGCATTTTATGCAGTGTCCCGACTTTTTTGCAATCAGGCTTGTAGGTCACTGACAGTCATATATTGTTTCATACATTTATAATTTTCATAATTTGTAATTGGTTAATGATCTACGGGTTGTTAACAAATTGCACATGATTTTTGGATGGACATTGTAAAAACAGCTGTAACAATGATTTACAAGTCTTCAGTCTTGCTATTCATGTCTAACTATTGTCCTACTTGTTTGTTGAGTAAAGACATGCAAGTATTTGTTTATGTGATTTCATAGCAGTCCATTCTGGGTAGGGTTTGATTCTATTCATATTTGTTCAGACGTCACACCAGCAGACACCCTTTCAATACTGTCTCAGTCAATGTCCAAGACCTCTGTATCAGAAAATAAGCCAACTGAATCAGTCCCTAAGTTCATTACCGCGCAGATTGTGTCAGTAATCAAGAAGACTAAATTAGTAACCAAGGCAACAGGCTCATTTTCTGAAATCAGTTCAGTGACCGTAGAGACTGGACCAGCATCTATAAAATGTGGTTTGGTAACCAAGGAGACTGGTTAGGTATCTGTTAAATTTTCAAAAGTAACCAAAAACTTACGATCAATTCCTCAGACTAATCCAGTAGACATGGCAACTGGGTCCGTAATGAAACCTAATGGGTCAGTTACCTTGGAAATTGATAGTGGTCAGTTGCAAGATTCCACTATCAACTGCCAAAACGATCTGGTAAGTGTCCCACACTGTAGACACACATACACACACACACACACACACACACCTACCTGCACACATACCTTTTTTTTTTTTTTATAGTGCAGGATATGGCACCTCCTTCACACTTGGCTGTCAGACAAACTCAACACTTTGAGGGATTTTCCGGAGGGACGTCTGCATGCGGTGAGTTCACACTGTCACACCTACCAGCTCAAGACAGCCAACAGACATTTGTTCAAAATGGAGCTGATGAAAACAGGATTAGAGGAGGGGACGGTCAAGCGATTACAGTGTGCTGACGGGGGGGATTCATTTCGTAGGCTGCAGCGTCAAGGGGAGAGCGAGCTGGCTGTGGCTTCGGTTGCCTGAGAGAGATGCAGATGTGTACTTTAAGTCTCCAGCATCTCAGAGACAGAGCAAGTGCCCTCTCCTCTGCCAGCTCCGAGAATGACGGCCGTCCCGTGTTGGATACGGAGCTCCACAAAGCTCTGTGCGGGGTGGAACATTGTCTGGAGACACTCATGGATCTGTTGCTTGGTCCCACCGTGTCTATGAGCACCATGGAGGACTGTCTAACACTGCTACTGATGGAGGTACAGCGCACGCAAACACATTTCCTGATCACTGGATATATGACAGAAACGTCCCAACGTCTACATCTTATAAAAGAGCAGAGATAGGTGATTTAGCTTCACCCACTTCACAGTGTGATTAGTACACCCCTACATTTGAAACAATTTGATAATAAAAGCGGATACACATCGATTATATAGTCTTTGGGACAGGGAAGATCTCCCTTGTTGGTGAAAAATGTCCTCTTGTGAAGAGTTTCAGATGTCTGTCCAACCGGCATTACTCAGGATATGGGTATTGCTGTTTCATGCCACAAAAATGTCAAGATTATATTATCTTAATCAGGGAATGCTTGGTGATTTATGAGTGTCTATCTCTTGGCTAAACGTCCTGTCAGGCCATTTATTTGAGTCAGAGCTCCCTTGAGATTTGTACTCTGTTAAACCAGACAGTTGTTGTCAACACCTTCAAGACATCCTAGTTATCCTCCACCATTTCCAACACTCCCAATGGATTTCAAATACAACATTGTGCAGGTTCAGTCTTTTTACTGAAATCTGGTTCAGACTTTTTACTCCAAAAATATAGATGTAACCAAATTGAGCTAAACTACAACAAAACTGTTATTATTTCACACTTATTTTGTTCTTTTCCTGTGACAAATGGTCAAATTGTCGTTATGTGCCCTGCAGTGCCTCTCAGCAGAGCTGCCAACCCTGGTTGAGGAGCTGAACAACATGAGCTCAGTGGTTAATATAAACCAGCTGGCTGAATCACCAGTGACCACAGCCAAGTGTATAACCTGTCGTCAGGCTTGTCTCCAAACAGCCCAGTCAGCCCTCACTTCCTCACTGAACCGGCTAGAAACACAACTGGGTCACAATCAGGTCAGAAGCTCCACAAACAAAATCCTCAGAACTTCACAATCAAATCAAAACTAACCCACGACTTCGAAACATCAACATAACTACCTCACAGTCACTTTACAACAACCTCACAAGGACGCTACAAAACAAGTTATCAAGGTTTCAATTCAGTCTTCAACACTGGACAAATGAAGGGTGAAGTGAAATTAGATAAGGATTCAGGTTTGGTCTCTGGCCGATGGGTTCTGGAGCATTCTAAAGTTTCTGTGCATTTGTGCGAATCATGCTCAGCGAATGTGTATTCTCTTGCGCTTTCTGGCAAATGGTGCATGTATGATAAAGTTAGATGAAAGCAGAATCCATGTTAAGAAGATCACATAATGGTCACAGTATTCAATAAAAACCGAACTTTAAACTCCAGATGACATGCTAAAACTGCAGACAGATAATTGAGCGCAGTCGGTGACAGTATTTGGGACAGCAGGCAAAAACATGACCCAAGCTGAGACACACCACTGCCAAAGCTCACTGGTCAAACCCTTCCTCTATTCCATTCCACTACAACGGGAGCCTACTCACAGTGCCACTAGTGGATGGTAATGAAGTTAGATGCATTTACAGAGGGTTTCGGACGTCCTGGGGACATTGACAAATGTCTAATACTATTAATGGGTTCTGTCACTCCTACAAGCACCCTACAATCAACCTACAATCAACCTACAATCATTTTACAGCCATCACAAAGCCCACACTACCATCAGATCATTACAGAACATTCAAATGTAACTCTATTGCCTAACAACCCATGTTGCTTTGTTTTTGATAATGTGCATTTGTCTTTCATTCGTTATTGCTGTTGTCACGTTTGTCTTTACACACTGTGTGCTAGAAGCAGGCGGAGCCACGGGACAGCAACGTGTGTGTGTATGATGACATGCCACCTGGACAGAGTGGTCCAATCACACACATCAAAGATGTCCCCGTGCCGGAGGTACGACTTTTCATTTGTTTATCACAGGGCTGGTAAATGTGTTTTTGTGTGTCTAAAGTTTGTCGTTTTTTTTCCTCACTTCTATTACCCGACATGTTTACTGGAGTCACCGTGTTTTTCTGCAGTGTGTTGAGGCCGTGGAGTTGCGGCGGGTCTCCCAGGCCCTGCTGCAGGGGTTCGCCAGTCTGGTGGAGATGGCCAGAGAGCGCCTGGCACACAGCCAGGACCGCCCCGCACACAGCCAGGACCGCCCCGCACACAGCCAGGACCGCCCCGCACACAGCCGCACGCAGCTGCATACTCTGATCAGCAGCTACAAAGTAAATCCTGGTTTTGGAAGAAAAGAGATTGTCATGTCATTTTGTTCTCGTCAGCTTGAATTAAAAGCTTATGGAATGCTCCGAAAGCAATGTAAATACATGTGTGGGATCCTCTCAGTGTAACTCACTGTCAGTCTATGTCTGTCTGTGTATGTTTGTCTTGTGTTGCTGTGTGTCTGTCTTTCCATCTCCATATCTGTCTGTGTGTGGCTGTTGGCTGGACAGAAGTTGTTCCAGGTCATAGGGTCCCAGCTGGCTTTGGTGCAGCTGCTGTTCAGGTGTTGGCCACATGGGGCGCTGGTTAGTCACGAGGATGAAGTGGTCCGGCTGGAGCAACAGGTCACCGCTCTGCAGCAACAGGCTCTGAAACAGGGAGCCGACATGCACAGAATGCTGCAGGTACGCACGCACACACACACACACACACACACACAACACGTTAACACACACCACACAAACGCTCTCTCTCCATTTGTCTGTGTGTGTGTGTGTGGGCGTGCGTGCGTGTGTGTGCGTGCATGCATGCGTTCAGGACTGGACACAGTGGGATGAGGAGTGTAACCGGCTGAACAAGTTGGTGGATGACATGGAAGCCCTCATCCCTTGTGAGGGTCCCATTGAGGAAGAAGAGGATGAAGAGGGGCTGCTACAGAAAAGACTGGACGCCTGTCAGGTAACCACACCTTTTCCCCCTACATTTTTCTCTGCTACTTTTCCTTCTTCACCTCTCTTGTACTGTTTCTCTCTGCTCCTTCTGGGATGACTTGGTTTATAAATCTTCCAGGGGAAACCGAAGAAAAACATCAGGGCTTGGTTCATAGAACCGGGTTACATATAAATAATAAATAGAGTGGTTAGTTTTCTCTCCCTACTAATACATTTGTAACCTTTTGTTCTTTATGTTCACTACAGTCTAGTTAACACTATGCATCAGGTCATCTTTTATTCTTCATGTTCACTACAGTCTAGATAACACTATGCATCAGGTCATCTTTTATTCTTTATGTTCACTACAGTCTAATTAACACTATGCATCAGATTATCCTTTAATCTTTATGTCCCATATCATTTGGATCATCTGGATAATATAATTAGAAGTCATACAGGTTTTCTGAGCGATTCCATCCTAGGAGATAGATGGAACAAGGATGAAATCCCCTGCGGTTCATATTCCAGTTGCCAACAGCAATGTAGGACACTATACAAGACCATTCCCAAATGTCCTATTACCTGTTTAGTGCACTACTTTGGACACAATCTTATAGAGACAGAGAATGGAAAAGTGAATGAGTGAGTGAATGAGGGAGTGAGTGAATGAGTGAGTGATTGAGTGAATGAGTGAGAGAGAGAGTGATGGTGGAGGAGAGAGGGAGAGTTATTGGATGTGGCATCGTTTCATTCCAAAATGAAATTACTTGGTGGACACAGGATGTCTATTATTTGAGATTAGAACCTGGTGTTCCATTTCAAATTCCCTCCCCCAAACTAGGCTGGTGCCCCCCCCCTCCTCTTTTTACAATTACGGAAGCCTATTTCTCATCTCTCAGACAGACCAAGGAACTGGATAGGAATGTGCGTGTGTTTTGTGTGTGTGGTAGAGAAAACATGCATCTTTTTTTATTACATCTCCTTAATAGATTTATTCAGGGCTGCAGGCTAACAGTTTCCACTGGTGCCACTGAGTCTTTCAGATGTTGGAACCAACACATGACTCGGTTTCACCCCCATAGAAACGTATTTGGCATATTAGTTTATTCTTATAGGAGATTAATTCAGTGATTAAATTAGGTTATGTGTTGACACTGCTTTCCTTTACTACTTATCTACTAGCATTAGGAAGTGCAGTACAGGTCTCTGTGTTAATAATCCAATCATGCCTAGACCTTTAGATTCCCTGTAGAGAACACTAGATCATTATTGGGTTGATTTAGCGATGATAGTCATGCATTTTAGTAAATGCATTCTGCGTTGGCATGCTAGATTTTTAAGTTAGCAATAAGGACTGTTGATGGAAAGTTTGATTCTTATCAGTGATTCTGATCTTTGAGTCATGATGCGTTGTGCCTTACAAGTGTTTATTCTCATGGATGTTTTCCTTCTCTTTCCTACCTCCTTTCCTTCCTTCTGCTGTAGTCCATCCATATTCCCCTCAGTCCACAGTTCCTTCCCTCTCCGCCCTCTTCCAATCTTGATTCACTAATCTCTCCCCCTCCCGATTCCTCTCCTGCATTAGCTAGTTCTGGCCATGTTAGAGGAGAGCCGGCCTGCCTTGGGCTCAGTCCTGGACCAGGCGAAGGCTCTGCAGGCCAGGGGAATCCGTACTGGGGTCGGCAGCACAGGGAGCGTCCTGGAGCTGCGCTGGAGGGCACTCCTCACCAAGGCGGAGCAGGAAAACCAACGCACCTGTGACATCAGAGACAACTGGACCAGGTGGGTGACGTCAGATGGATGGACACAGACAAACAGAGACAGATGCTCTTATCCAGTGAGACTTAGAGTCACATGCTCTTATCCAGTGAGACTTAGAGTCACATGCTCTTATCCAGTGAGACTTAGAGTCACATGCTCTTATCCGGGAAATGGTTCCCTGATTTGCCATGGATTACTGTACTAGAACATACTTTTAGTCCCCACATGTTAATGTACATACACACATGAAGGTACACACAGCAGCTGCGGTTAACACTTACATGTGGACTGGTCTAAGAACAGTGAACCGTGTTTAAACCCTTTTTAACTTGTAGGTTCCACAAAGAAACTGGGTTGCTCACTGAATGGTTGGGCTGTGCTAACGAACAACTGAAGACATGGTTAAATCTGCCCAACGCTACGCTGCAAGACGAGGAGCTCACACGCACATATCTCATTCAACTACTGGTAAACTAGTTAGAGAAGGAACATTTGAGAAAAAACATAGATGAGGTGTTTTGTAGGTTTGATAATCTGATTTGAACATTCCGTGGCTGGCTATACAGTAATTCCAAAACAAAATGCTTTCAAATGCAACGCAAACTGTAATTGTAAAAAAGGGGAAATGTCAAAAAGGCATTCCATTCAGAAAAAACATATAAGCTTGTTGGAATTTCAAATTTGGTGTGAAATTTCAGATTGTGGAGCTCTTTAATTTGATGTGATTTTTTTTGGCAGGGGTTTTCAGTGGAGCTGGAAATCAGGTCCTCTGAAAAGGCCTCTGCCCTCAGGGCCGGAACGTCACTCCTACAGCTGAAGGAGGCTGAAGCACCGTGCCTGCGCACACAGATGATGCACCTGGAACAAACCTGGAGTGAAGTGACGTCTGCACTTCCCAGAGCCCATGAAAGACTTCACCAGGTGGGAGGATGTTGTTTGTTGTGCTCCTGACTAGTGGCTGAGTAGAAGAGTCTTATGTCGTGTGGTATAACAAGGCTCTAGTGTAGCAGAACCAGACTGAGGTATATTAGAACCAGTCTATAGGGTAACAGAACCAAACTGGAGAGAAGATGGCATACTTTCTATGAAGGGTTAAACCTAGTGTCCTCTGTAACCAGCAGTGATAGAAAAGAAGTAGAAAACAAAGTATGACAGAAAAGAGAGGGAAAGAGGAGTGTGGATGGAGTAAATGGAATAGGTATAAATCCCGTTATCTTTCACACAGTCTCCTTATAACTGCCCTGATGGGATGAGAAGAGGTGAACACTACTTTTTAATTTGGCCCCTTCTATATCACAGGCAGATCCAGGCCTGTTGTGCCAAACTGAACAGCGATTTTAGGTCCAAAATGGCACCCTATTCCATAAACATTTGAACCAGGCCCGCAGGCTCTGGTCAAAAGTAGTGCATTACTTAAAGAAAAGGGTTTCATTTAGGAAGCACCCTGAGAACTCTTTCATGTATGACCGGTGGTGGGTTCATCAGTTTGTTGGCGATATGGAAGAGGAGAGGATGAAAGAAACTTATCATCAAACAACGGGTGGAACTGGCTCCCACAGTGCATGCATCACCGCCCCATTAAAACCCATCACCTATAGTATCCTGTCTTCAGACGGATCCACACACGCGCTCGAGCATTGACCCCTCCACTCTTGCAGCTGTGGACTCGGTGAAGGACAGTTCACATTGCTGCACAAGACAACTCCCCTGCCTTTTGGCTGACTTACGATGACCTCAGATGTTTACTGAGATCAAGGACATAAGCCAGCTACTGAGAAACTCCTTGATAAGAGCTGAGAGCAATAGTTCAGTGATTATTTTCAGTTTATCTTGGCGGTGGTCAAATTCATGGCTTGGAAGCAGTTATGACAGAAACATCATTTATAAGTGTTATATATTTCCACCGGTCTGCCTTCACCAAGTCCAAAATCTATGTTATATGGTTAAAAAATTGTGAAAGAGGAAAGTGATATCAGATCACCAGCACTCAGAATTGGATCAAAAAGCATTACTGAGGCTTTATATTCTTAATTGTTTATTGTCCACTTTTGAATGCTGGTGTTTAAATGTTAAATGGTCCTGCCCTCCTGTGTTCCTCAGCTCCTGTTGGAGGGGTGGCCACCATGTCAAGTGTTGTCAGGCTTGGAGGCTTGGGTGATGGAGACAGAAGCCAGGCTGGAGGAGCAGGGCCGTGAAACTAGCAAGGCCTCCCATGATGCAGATCAGCTCAGACACATTCTCCAGTACTACCAGGTGAACACACACACACAGAAGTGAACTATTACTGATTCATTGCATATAGATATTTGTTGAAACCACTATATGTTTTGCCAATTTATTATACAGGGGTGCCAGAAAGGCAGTATCAGTGGGCATCTCATCCTGGATTTCCTGTGTGATTCCGGACCGCAGGCAGTGTCAGACAGTCCTGCTTGCCTCTCTGAGGAGCGCACACTCCTTGCTGAGCGATTGGGAGCCCTCAGCCTCAGCTGGCTCCTCCTAGATGGGAAGCTAGGCAGTCAGGTGGGCAAACCAAATGGTGTCAGACTCGCTACCAGTCTAACTAAGGCTTTTTACCATCCTAACAAGATGAACACTTGGCAAACTAAGCCACTAGTTCCGGACCATGTGTGTCTGTAACTACTTCTGTCCGGTTGAAATCAAAAAAATTTAACATGTTTGCAGGCCCCATGTCCATGTTCGTTTCTTTAAATCACGTCAAAAAAAAAAAAGAACGAATCTGAAATGTAAAGAAACATTTGACCCCACCCCTGGTGGTCGTCTGATACCTGTGGTTTGCAGATGCGCCGTGCCGAAGAGCTGTTCCGTAGCTGCACGGACCGAGAGAAGCGACTGGGTCGGGTGCTCACCTGGGCCGTGAGGCAGAGAGAGAGGATGAGGGAGTGGCAGGCACCTGTCAGTCAGACGCAGGTGGGAAGGGCCCTGCTTGCGTGGGAGGTACGGAGCATTAACAAGTCACCGTGGATACCATAGCGCCTGTGTGTTTCTGTACAGAGCAGATTACTAAGGCGGACTATTCCCTCCCTGTGAGTTCAGGCCGTGGAGGAGGAACTGAAAGACGTGTGTGTGGAGGTAGAGGAGCTGCGGGTGCTGTGTGAGGGAACAGATCGGGAGACATGGTCTGCAGACTCAGTCAACCAGGTCTTCACAGAATTAAGCCAGCAGGTGAATCACACACACGTTAACACACACCGGTTCACAAGTCAAACCCTGTACACACGCAACCAAGCGCCTTTGTTTTTTTACGGAGACTGTGATATGGCGTTTTGCACATGTATTCAGGTGACACCAATGACACGCTGTCTCAATGTGATGAATAGTCAAAACAATGGAGGACGTTCTTTCTTGATGTGGGTGTCATCGTTATAGTTCTGCTTAATTTGTGCTTCCCAAAATCTATATGGTTTATTACGTGTTGATTTTGATATAACGAGGAAGACCCCGAAAACATGAATTACATTGGAACATATACAGTTAGGTCTGGAAATATTTGGACACTGACACAATTTTCATAATTTTGGCTCTGTACACCACTACAATGGATTTGAAATGAAACAACCAAGATGCTGAGACTTTCAGCTTTAATTCAAGTGGTTGAACAAAAATATTGTATGAAATGTTTAGGAATTGCAACCATTTTCATACACAGTTCCCTTATTTCAGGGGCTTAAATGTAATTGGACAAATTAACACAATCATAAATAGCTTGATGTCTGGAACGCATGGACATCACCAATGCTGGGTTTCCTCTTTTGTGTTGCTTTGCCAGGCCTTTACTGAAGCTGTCTTCATTTTTTGTTTGTTCATGGGTCTTTCAGCCTTAAGTTTTGTCTTCAGCAAGTGAAATGCAAGCTTGATCGGGTTGAGATCAGGTGATTTACTCGGCCGTTGCAGAATATTCCACTTCTTTGCCTTAAAAAACTCCAGGGTTGCTTTCGCAGTATGTTTTGTTCATCTGTAAAATGAAGCGCTATCCAATCAACTTTGCAGAATTTGGCTGAATCTGTACAGACAACATATACCTATACACTTCTGAATTCATCAGTCTGCTTCTGTCTTCTGTCACATCATCAATTAACATTAGTGATCCAGTGCCATTGGAAGCCATGCATGCCCATGCCATCACACTGCCTCCACCGTGGATCATGAGCTGTTCCAAGCCTTTTCCGCATTTTTTCATTTCCATCATTCTGGTACAAGTTGATTGTAGTTCAATCTGTAAAACAGAAGCAGGCTGGCTTTTTTCAAAATAATTTGGTTAAAAGCACTACGTGTTGTCTCACTTCAGAGAGACGTTTCAATTCTAATCTGGACTTTCTATTCAGACTTATATGAAAATATGAATAATTTGGTATTCTGCCCCTGCAGATTGGCAGTCTGAGGCCTGCTCTCCAGCAGGTACTGGACCAGTGGAGCCAGTTTGACAAAGACCTGGGTGAGGTTTCCCTTCACACCTGTAGGCTGCGCTTTAGTCTGAAGCTTAGCAGTGGTTCCCTGGTCTCCTACAACCAGGTCAGCAGGTGTGTGGAACACTTACAGGTGAGTGTAAAGCTGACCAAAGATATATTGTCAGACGCTGTATGATCCACCATATTGTTTTGGTGAGAATAGGAAGTCAGTCTATCCTAAGCGTATTTTAATTCAGATCAATCTGAATTAAAATACGATTTGGGGCACTATCACTCACTACTGTTGTATCACTCACTACTAGACGTATAGTGTATACCCTCTTCTAACATGTGAAGATGCTTTCACCCAAAAATGCTCATACAAAACCTGGATTCTAGGCTGTAGAAGGTTTTGTCATGATGCTCTCTGGTAATGTGGAACAATTGGAACAGAGTTTTAATACTATGGTGTTTCTGTGTCTACAGGGCCTCCAGGCAGAGGCCAGGAATGGGGAGGAGATGTGGGCTTCTCTGGATCTATCTTGTACAGGCCTAAGGGGTCTGGTTAGTCCTGGAGCAGCCCAACTCCTTATTGAGAGACTGGAGATGCAGAGATCATTGTAAGTATCACCGCTAACTTGACATTTTAGTAGGACTTCACAAAGTAACATAATCAAATACAGAAAATACTCAGAAATCAAGTGAAATTGGTGGGGGCTGTCTGAAATTGTATAAATTGTAAAAAAAAAAATTACAAAATATATTACACCAACAAAACATTATAAACCCCATCCAACAATAATCCAAGCAGACTAAAACAAACATTCAAAGTATTTAAATCGATTCTTAGATGTAAAAACACTCTTAACACAGTGCTCCCAAAAACAGCACCATTTATCTATTGTCATATGTGAACAGCTGAGCAAATTACTTTGAAATGATCTATGTGTCTCCTTGGGCAAATGTATTCTTGGAATTGGAGTTCTACTCTGCTTGGCATTTACAAGACAAAAGCAATTTAGCTACTCACAGGAAACACACACACTACACCACTATAATTTAGTTATGTGTGTGTGGCCTGTATGTACCGCTTTCATGTCCAAATGCTCTGTGGTAAAGCTACATTTCAGTTAAAATACGATACCACTAGGGTTTTCAAACGTTGAAATGTATTGAGTTAATCCCATCGAGATAATCCCACGGTTATAGTCTGTCACTTCGGTTTCGCACATTATCGGGTATGTGCTCTTAAACGTGTGAACACCAGATCAGCGTTGACAAGAGGGAGGTTTGTCAACCGGTCAGGATTCAGTGGCAGTCAGCTCGTTTTTGTTGCGTACAACTTGGATGAGAATGAGGTCAAAACAAGACGTCAGTGATCTTCATGAGTTCCGTGTGTGGTGGCCGAGTTTTCTTATTTCGGCGCACAGGGATAGGGGACAGAAAGGGTTAGCAGCAATCGTCTGCATGTCAAAAAAACAATATGTTAAAAGGCAGTCGTTCCCTGTCAGGTGGAAAGCAGTAGTGCAGGAGGTGGACGAGGAGCTGTCAAGGATGAGGAATCTGCTGTCCGGTTGGCAGGAGTACAGCCTCAAGTTCGAACATTGCGCTGTGAACCTGAAACGCCTCCAGGACCAGTGGCAGGGGCTGCTCAGCTCTTTGTCGACGCCACCCCACGCCACAGGTGCCCTGGTTGATGCCATTAAGGTGAGTGTCACGTCACTCAGGATCGGGTACTAATTCAAACTGAAGTTTGAAAAAAAAAATGTGCTTTTCAAACATTGTTCTGGGTGAGAAGTTAATGAGTGGAATTAATGTTCTTGCAGCAGATTCTAAATTGTACCTGTGTGTTGTCCAGCATCAGCAGGTCAGATTAGAAGATGTTCAAAGCTGTCTAAAGGAGGTTCTCGTTGCCTCAAAGCCTCTAACTGGACAGATGGAGCCACTAGTCACATCCTTCATCAAATCCGAGACCAGGCTGTTGTCACACGACCTGGTGCTGCTGAGTCAGGCATTGTCAAAGAAACAAGCACAGCTTCAGGTAAGAAAGGAGAGCCTGGTACAGGTGAAAAAAAATCTATCATATTAAACGAACACATTTGCTTGTATGTTGAAAAATGTAAAGGTTAACATAAACTCTGATGGATTTATTCCACAAAATGTATTTATTAACATTTATTGCAAAGTGACTCAGCGATGTCCAGGATGATTTGTTGAATTTGGAGATGCCTTTCAAAATGTTTGGCACCAATGTTTCTAATGCTTCAGTGTCCTATTAAAGACTTCCAATCAAACTTTCCATTCATACAAAAAAAATAATGAATTCCTGTCTGGAGACTGAGATGGCCCTTGCATAATATAGATTCATTCACAATTTAAAAATGTTAATGAGTGTTTGGTGTCATTGTCCAAGATTTAGACTTCTGAATCTTCACAGTGGTAACCAGGTTTTTGGCTAAACATTTCCTTATACCTTGTAGGGTTTATGATGCCATTAGTGGAATCAAAACACACCCAGAACATTTGCAATAGTTTTCCCAAAAAAGTAGTGTTGGCATCTTTTTTCAAATAATATTTGTTTTTCACTATATTACATTACAACGATTGCTTAAGAGTCAAAATAGATGGTAATCCAGACATGTTGGAGGAACATATGGGTATTCAGGTTTTATTCTTATTTGACATGATACTAATATTTTAATTGATCTTAAATACATATTTGCTTAATAATTTAATAATAATATTTGAATATAAAACTCAATTAGAATATGCATAGTTTAATAAATTGGCAGGAAATTATAATCCATCAAATCAAAATCTAAGGAAACACTCCAAAAAGAAGTCTTGAAGTCTACCACAATCTCATATCTCACAAAATAAATGTCTTGAGGTGAATTGTTTTTCTCATTGTGGTTTGTTTGAAATGTGCTTCCTCCTATCCAGGAGGAGTTGGATCAACGTAACACCATCAGCAGCAGTATGGAGTCCCTGGAGCCACAGCTGGGGGCCTTGTATCACATGCTCAATACCCATGTCTGCAACATGGACAGTGTGAAGGTAAGACAACATGGACACTGGCACGCACGCACGCACACACACACACATACTCACTCACTCCCTTCACTGCTCCTCCAGTCTGTTCTGATCGAACTGAGACATCTGCGTCCTGCATTGGATGACCTCACCGAGTCCAGCTTCTCTTTAACTCTGGATGACCCGGAAGCAGATAGACTACAGGCCCTGACGAGGAAGTGGGCGCAAGTCCTCACCTGTGCCTCCCATATGTACAGGTACGTCTTCCCTACAGCTTACATGTGGACAAATTGCCAAACTGACTGAAGATTCGGTGGGATGTTTGGCTTCAAATTGACATGCAGTTACAATTTTTTTGTTGTTGTTGTTGACCTTTTCAGTTATTTAGTAAATGCTGTTATCCATAGTGACTTACAGTAGTTTGTGCATATAATGCTACTGGCCCCCTGTGGGAATCAAACCCACAAACCCGCTCTTACCAACCCTTATCTCTGTTGGGTGCTCAACAGAGATATACAGGCTGAGGCCCAGCACTCTCAGAGCTTTGAGCAGAAGTGGGGCAACTGGATGAGCTTCCAGGAGAAGATGGAGGAGGATTTAAAACCAGACATTTCTGGACACTATTCCGGTCTTTGTGACCAGCTGGCAATTCATCAGGTTCCTATACCTTTTTTATCTAATCTTCTGAAATGTCTCTAATCACCAGATTATCATTTTAATCTTCATCATTATGGCAATTAGCAGTAAGTAACATGGAGGTGTGGTGTGGCCAGTATACCACATCTAAGAGCTGTTGCGTAATGCGCTTAGCCGTGGCGTGGTCTATTGGTCATATCCCACAAACCCCAGAGGTGCTTTATTGCTATTATTAACTGGTTACCAACACAACTAGAGCAGTAAAAATCTATGTGATGTCATACGCATTCAAGATGCGGTTTATAATTAGATATATAGTACTGTGCTACGGTCCCATCTAAGGAGATCAACATATCACAAAATATACGGTGGAAAGTCAACACCCCCATTCAAAAAGTTTTCCTTTTGTTGCCTTACAGCCTGACATGAAAACACATAATATCTGACACTTTCTGGTTTTATTCCCACACTGTACTGTGTGGGGTCTGTACTGTGTAACCCCTCCCTGTTCATTGAGTGGGCTTCATCATGGTGTCCTCTTAATAGGAGTCTCTCACCTGCTCTCTTCACCTGCTTGTCTGCAGGTGGTCATAAAGGCCTCCTGAATACCCAGCCTGGCCTAGTTTTACAGGCAGAGAGACTATGGAGTTAGATTTCTGGCAAAAGGTTAAGCGTACGTATTGTTAAGCTCGTAAGAAAATACATTCATAAATGGGTTATGATCGTAAAGAAGTTCAGACGTTAAACGTAAGTGTGAAATTAAATCTGATTAAAACAAAACAACATGTACGCTTAACCTTTTGGCAGATATCTAACTCCATAAGAGACAAGCACAGTAGTTAACAGGTGCCATCCACTGTTCTCTGCCCACACTCACCAGCCAGGCGGGGTTATTCACAGAGTCCCAAGTTTGCCACGCTACCCAAACTGTCACAGTGTATATCCTTTGATTCCTGGAGAATATTACCATACATACCATGTGGTTTTAGTATACTGCCATACCCCATCAAAACCCCCAGTATAAAATTGTTTGACTCCATTGTTGTAAATAATGTAAATATAAACAAGCATCATTAAAACTGTAATTACAATATCATGTATGTCCATGGGTCTGTAAAGCAGTTCTCTAAGTCAATCCTTAAGCTTTTTACCAAAACAGAAAAACAAATATTAGTATTGCTTGTGGCGACCCTCAAGAGTCTTGATTGTCTCCCCCCCCCCCCCCCCCCCCCCTTTTCTGCTAAATCAATTTTCAGTCCTAAGCCACTTCTAATCCTTTTGAATGCCACTTGGACTATACTGCTCCGGTTGTTAATGTCTTCTACAGGCATCAAAGAACAGGCCAGCCCTGGGTCCCAGGTTTCTTCCTTCTAAATTGTTTTACCTGACCACTGTGCACCTGCATCACTGGCTTTGTGGTTCGGGTCATGTAAAGTCAAGCACTTAGTGACAGCTGCTGTCATTAGAAGTCATTCATTAAGTTTCATCTGATTGATATTCCTTGTTATTCCACAGACACTCCGGATTGAGGTGTTGGCCGGGGACAAAGTCTTCAGAGAGCTCATCAGCAATGCATTGATTTCAATGGAAGACACCTCAGAAGAGGAAAGGTAAAGGCTATATTTCTAGCCGGATAGCTTTTAATAGGTCAGATTGCATTGAGACTGAATGACAAATGATGTCTGAGATTATATCATAACCATTCTTTTACAAAAAACCTCAGTGTGCTGACAATGTCACCATGAACCTGGAATACTTTGAAGCGCACACCAGTGGACATCCACTTTTGTTTCATCTGAAATATCATGAACAAACCTTTATCCAGAATGTACAATGCTTTACATCCATAGGTCGTCATTTTACACAGTTGATACATGTGGCAAATCTGATCATCTGGCTGTGAAGGTTTTAGTGAAAGTGCTATGTGTTTTCCTGAGGCGACGTGTTCGTTCTTCCTCAGCCTACACTTTGTCTTATGGCTGGGTTTTACTGTGAATGATACCACCCGCCAGCATGGCAGGGTTTACTAATCAAAAACAACTGCTGTTCTTCCTCTTGAAAAATCATGACTGAACTGAGACAAACATCTTTTTACCAGAGTATGTAGAGTGTTTATAAGCAAGAGGGATGCTGGAATTTACCCTTTAAATCTGGGGGAAAAAATCTTTACTAGTGGGCAACAGTATAATTCTGAGCTCCCACATGTTGAGCTCTGACATTACCTGCAAGTAAAACATTATCTATAAAAAAATTTATATGAAACCCCCAATAACTAAACACTACAGTGGGGAGAACAAGTATTTGATACACTGCTGATTTTGCAGGTTTTCCCACTTACAAAGCATGTAAAAGTCTGTAATCTTTATCATAGGTACTCTTCAACTGTGAGTGACGGAATCTATAACAAAAATCCAGAAATTCACATTGTAAGATAATTAGTAATTAATTAGTAATTAATTAGCATTTTATTGCATGCCATAAGTATTTGATACATCAGAAAAGCAGAACTTAATATTTGGTACAGAAAACTTTGTTTGCAATTACAGAGATCATACGTTTCCTGTAGACCAGGTTTGCACACACTGTAGCAGGGATTTTGGCCCACTCCTCCATACAGACATTCTCCAGATCCTTCAGGTTTCGGGGCTGTTGCAGGGCAATACAGACTTTCAGCACCCTCCAAAGATTTTCTATTGAATTCAGGTCTGGAGACTGGCTAGGCCACTCCAGGACCTTGAGATGCTTCTTACAGAGCCACTCCTTAGTTGTCCTGGCTGTGTGTTTCGGGTCGTTGTCATGCTGGAAGACCCAGCCACGATCCATCTTCAATGCTCTTACTGAGGGAAGGAGGTTGTTGGCAAAGATCTCGCGATACATGGCCCCATCCATCCTCCCCTCAATACGGTGCAGTCGTCCTGTCCCCTTTGCAGAAAAGCATCCCCAAAGAATGATGTTTCCACCTCCATGCTTCACGGTTGGGATGGTGTTCTTGGGGTTGTACTCATCCTTCTTCCTCCAAACACAGCGAGTGGAGTTTAGACCAAAAAGCTCTATTTTTGTCTCATCAGACCACATGACCTTCTCCCATTCCTCCTCTGGATCATCCAGATGGTCATTGGCAAACTTCAGACGGGCCTGGACATGCACTGGCTTGAGCAGGGGGACCTTGCGTGCGCTGCAGGATTTTATGTCGTAGTGTGTTACTAATGGTTTTCTTTGAGACTGTGGACCCAGCTCTCTTCAGGTCATTGACCAGGTCCTGCCGTGTAATTCTGGGCTGATCCCTCACCTTCCTCATGATCATTGATGCCCCACGAGGTGAGATCTTGCATGGAGCCCCAGACCGAGGGAGATTGACCGTAATCTTGAACTTCTTCCATTTTCTAATAATTGCGCCAACAGTTGTTGCCTTCTCACCAAGCTGCTTGCCTATTGTCCTGTAGCCCATCCCAGCCTTGTGCAGGTCTACAATTTTAATCCTGACGTCCTTACACAGCTCTCTGGTCTTGGCCATTGTGAAGAGGTTGGAGTTTGTTTGATTGAGTGTGTGGACAGGTGTCTTTTATACACGTAACGAGTTCAAACAGGTGCAGTTAATCCAGGTAATGAGTGGAGAACAGGAGGGCTTCTTAAAGAAAAACTAACAGGTCTGTGAGAGCTGGAATTCTTACTGGTTGGTAGGTGATCAAATACTTATGTCATGCAATAAAATGCAAATTCATTATTTAGAAGTCAAACAATGTGATTTTCTGGATTTTTGTTTTAGATTCTGTCTCTCACACTTGAAATGTACCTATGATAAACATTAGACTCCATGCCACGCCGCATTGCTGCAATAATTCAGGCAAAAGGAGCCCCAACTAAGTATTGAGTGCTGTACATGCTCATACTTTTCATGTTCATACTTTTCAGTTGGCCAACATTTCTAAAAAATTTTTTTTTGTATGGGTCTTACGTAATATTCTAATTTTCTGAGATACTGAATTTGGGATTTTCATTAGTTGTCAGTTATAATCATCACGATTAAAAGGAATAAACATTTGAAATATATCAGTCTGTGTGCAATGAATGAATATAATATACCAGTTTCACTTTTTGAATGGAATCACTGAAATGAATTAACTTTTTGATGATATTCTAATTATATGACCAGCACCTGTATATGTATAATCAGCAGCCTGGATTACACGTTGCTATACGTAGAAAGAGAACAAACATTATCCTTTCCATTGTTTAACATTGTTCCAGTTAGGACAGCCATGTTGTTATGCTGGGTTTAGCACTTCATTCCACTCTGGCCTCACCGTGGGCGTTCTGGCTTCCACTGGTTAGTAAATCAAAGCTTGCGGTCTTGTATTTCCTCTGATAAACTGCCATCTAGTAAAGTCATTAAAAATGAAGTTTTATTGCTACGTTTCTTACACTGGGGTAATGGCATCTCAACTGTCAACATAATTCTCTCTCTCACACACTCACCCACACACACACACACCCGCACACACTCACACTCACATACACACCCACTCACACAGGGTAGCATCTCTTGTACTCTTCACTTGTACAGCAAGCTGGCATACACTAAGGACTACCAAATGAATCAGTCACTGTGCACCTAGTGTGGAAACATCCAAGCTTTGTAAAAACAGTGGCCTCAGCCAAACAACTCCTTTCTCTTGTACAGGATGTTCTTGCGCGCTTCCCTTCATAATTTTTAAAGGAAATCACTGAGATGCGGAAACTCTTTACTTTGCTAATTCCTTTCAATATGTGCAGAGAAGGGAATGAGTTCACCAGTGGCATAGAGAGAAATTGCTGTTGGCTGGGCATGAGTAAGTAAGTAGCTGGGCCAAAAAGAAATCCAGCAAAAATACCCAACATATTTCATGACAATGTGTCTAAAAGAAATCAGCTCAATCTTGCCAAACATGCCTGTTTAATAAGTTGAGGCCTATAGGCAGTGCAGCGATGAGTCTGCTAGTACTACATCAGTGCTGACAAAACATGACGACTGCCAAAGTCCAACAGCAAAGATATTACTGAAACATGGAATAAATACACAACGTGTCTATCAACTATAGGCTACATATTCAGAGAGAGAAAGAAAGATTTCAGCAGCAGACCATTACATGATTATAAGACAACCTATACTGTCACAAAATACAGCGCCATCTTTGCTGCTAAAATCTCTCATGTCTGTCTTGTACCTGACTTCTGCCATGATATGTAGTGTTTTAGGAATTGCTCTTTTTGAAACCAAAATCAATATTTGCTTAATTGTTCTATTTACACAGATATTCTTGCTTTTTGGTGTTACAGTACACAACCCTCATTGCATCATTTTTAAGTGAAGCTTGTAACCATTAGGGGTGAAGTGCTTTGCTCTTGGGTGCAATTGTTCTATGGGATAACAGGCAATGCCTCACTTCATTTTTTTCTTGACAATGTTTCTTTGTGTATTTTATTGTTTGGAGTGACAGGACGGTATGAAGGAGAGGTTTGGAAGAAAGGTACATAGAGGGAGACCGAGAGGAAGGACTCAGACAGCGGCTCATGCATTCCAGTGCATTTCAGTAATATGTTCCCTGAAATACCATCAACCGTTCTGTTTTATTTTTTCCACTTCTCCTCTGCCATTCTTTCCTCCCTTTTCCCTCCTCTCCTCGAAGCAGGCCTGACCTCACCCTAAAGCTGGTGGAGATGAGAGAGCGTTGGCAGGGGGTTGTGAGTGCTGAACAGCAGCGAAGGAGCCTGGTGCAGAACAGGTTGGCCCAGTGGCGTTTTGTCAACCGCTGCATGAAGAGGCTAATGAGGCTGTTAAGAGACATAGAGGTCTTACTTCCCCCTGCTACTCTGGCCCTTTGTACTCTGCAGCGGCTCCCTGGTGCCTTCATGGACTTGAAGGTGAGATTGTAGAAATCATTTTTTTTAAATTGCTAGAACAGTTCCTCCCATTCAAGTTAATTGGAATAATGCAGGTGGCAATTTTGCCACTCATAAAATGTAAGTGTTCTTTTTTTCCATGCCTTGAAAGGCTAAAAGAGCATTTTGGTGTGTATTTTAAAAACATTTTTAACCTCGCCCATCCTCAACTGACCCCAGTTGTCCCCACCCTGTCCCTATACAACAATACTGACATAAAAAAAACACTAAAGATAAAAGAAAATGCATTAAAACAAAAAATCCTCGTACAAGAAAACGGTTACATCTAACGTCTTCTGTTTCCCATAGGCTAACATAAGCTAACTGAAACTGCCATGTATTCCCTTTATCAGCGCGTTGAAGAGACTCTTCTCCAGCAAGATGTCCTCTACAGACAGACACTAGAGGTGGGGGGGCTGCTGCACACCTGGGCGGAGCCACACACCCTGGTCCAGATACAAAGGGACCTAGAGACCTTGCAGGAGGCCTGGGACCACACCAGGGAACTGCTGGGGGAAAGGAAAACCCTGCTTGAAAGTGTTGTTCAGGTATGTCAGTCAATAAACCTAATGTATCTCTTGGAAGCATGTGAACATGAGGACTAACTGGGCATTGTAGTGGGGGGCGGGGGGGGGGGGGGGGGGGGGGTGGGGGGGGGCATGTGTGTGACCTACATACCCTGTCATTTTTCTGTGGAATACCCCTGTTAAAGCCTAGGCGATCAAAAAGCAACTCTAATCTGAACCTAATCTAACCATAATGTATGCAGGGGCCAGCTGCCAGTTCTGGTCCCACAGAGACGTCTGAACACAGACGACTGCGTAGTGTAAAATGTACATTTATATATGGTCTTGTGAAAAAGTGCAAGTTCTTTTTATGTATTTGGACACAAATGAACCGATCTAGCAATTTTTTTTTGCATTTACTGTTACATAAAATGGCAAAGATTTGTCAGGTGTACCAAAACAGGTGCAAATGATCAGAAGATCATTACAAAGTAACGCATGAGGGTTCAGCCTTCCATCAAAATGAAAAACTTGGTCTGGTTTGGTCATAACCGTATGGTGTGTTGTAAGATATTCAATTAGGGGCATATTTTGCAGTGCTCCCTACAGTTTTTCAGTTTTAAAGTCCAATATGGAGCGGTTGAAACCACACTTATTAGTTATTGCTTGCTCTCTCCATGATCGCAAGGACCCAAAAAAATTATAATCCACCACAATCCATTTACCCTACCTTTATTCAAACTGCCCATGAAAAACCCATGAAAACCAAATACCTCATGTATTTGCTAAAAAGGTCAAAAGGTGATTGTGTGGCAAAAAAATGTAAAGTACACAATGTGCTAAAATGTAAAATATCCATTCAATAATATCCCTTTAGACAGTAGTGTCAGCTAAATTACTAATATTTGAAATATACTCATAGTTGCTATCTGTCAGAGCGATTTTGACATTGTCCATGAATGATGTTTACTACCTCCTGGTGGAGTCAGGTTACAGAAGCGTGTGAAAACAGGGACCATGGGAGGCTGGGTTAAATGTTGTATCCCAAATTATACAATTTTTACAATATAGGACTGTAATGGGCTCTGGTCAAATGTAGTGCACTAAATAGTGAATAGGGTGGCATTTAGGAGGCTGATTTGATGGACACCCCGGACCAGTTTCCAGGTTATGCACCATTGAGTGTGTCCACTGACATAATGTTTTAATCCAGATTGAGCTGAAACTGAGTTTTTTATGTTGATATATAGAAGGGGAAATACACACCATGATACCCTGTCAATCTTCTACTCACAATGTCTATGATGTTCAACTGAAGTGAACGGTAAACTGATTTTGTGTCCACAAGATATCAATGGAGAATTCTAAATATTTTTGTTTGTATATTACAGAACTGGAGCCGCTGTCAGACCAGACTAGCCGATAGCGCACACAGACTGGAGCAGCTCAGAGACAGGCTAAACCAGCCGCTGCCAGCGATGCAGGAGGAGCTACAATGTGAAGAGAAGCTCACAGAGGTAACTGTTGAATCTGGATCTCTTTAAATATACACTGATCGGTCATAACAACATGACCACTGACAGGTGAAGTGAATAACACGGATAATCTCGTTATCATGGCACCTGTCAGTGGGTGGGATATATTAGGCAGCAATTGAACATTCTGTCCTCAAAGTTGGTGTGTTAGAAGCAGGAAAAATGGACAAGCGTAAGGATCTGATGGACTTTGACAAGGATCAAATTGTGATGGCAAGAGGACTGGGTCAGAGCGTCTCCAAAACTGCAGCCCTTGTGGGGTTTTCATGGTCTTCAGTGGTCAGTACCTATCAAAAGTGGTCCAAGGAAGGAAAAGCGGCAAACCGGCATCATAGATGCATGTGGAGAGCGAAGGCTGGCCAGTGTGGTCCGATCCAACAGACCACCTACTGTAGCTCAAATTGCTGAAAAAGTGAATGCTGGTATTGATAGAAAGATGTCAGAACACAGTGCATCACAGTTTTGTATGGAGCTGCGTAGACCAGTCAGGGTGCCCATGTTGACCCCTGTCCACTGCCGAGAACGCATACAATGGGCACGTGAGCATCAGAACTGCACCACGGAGTAATGGAAAAAGATGGCCTGATCTGATGAATCATGTTTCCTTTTACATAATGTGGATGGCAGAGTGCATGTGTGTCGCTTACCTGCAGAACACATGGCACCAGGATGCACTATGGCAAGACAGCAGGGGCAGTGTGATGCTTTGGGCAATGTTCTGCTGGGAAACCTTGGGTCCTGCCATTCACGTGGATGTTACTTTGACACGTTCCACCTACCTGAGCATTGTTGCAGACCATGTGCACCCTTTCATGGCAACGGTATTCCCTGATGGCACTGGCCTCTTTCAACAGGATAATGCGCCCTGCCACAAAGCAACAATAGTTCAGGAATGGTTTGAGGAACACACAGCGAGTTCAAGGTGTTGACTTGGCCTACAGGTTACCCAGATATCAACCTAATCCAGCATCTGTGGGTTGTGCTGGACAAATGGGTCCGATCCATGGAGGCCCCACCTCGCAGTTTACAGGATCTGCTGCTAACGTCTTGGTGCCAGATACCACAGCACACCTTCAGAGGTCTAGTGGAGTCCATGTCTCGACGGGTCAGGGCTGTTTTGTAGGCAAAAGGGGAATCTACACAATATTAGGCAGGTGGTTATAATGTTATGGTTGATTGGTGTATGTGTGGGTGAGTGTGGTTGCCAAATTGATGGCACATGTGGTGGGTGATATGGCTGTGTACCGGATCATGGTTATTTAGTAATATAACAAAGAAAACATTGACCTACACACTGCTAAACATTTCTGTTGTTTCAAGTAGTTATTATGTAGTAGCTAGTTCCACAGCTTTTTTAAGTTTAAGAAGCTCGACTAGTTTTCCCCTGGTATTACCTGAATTTATCATTTTGTGAGTTAAGTTTGCCTTCTGGTTGGATGAAAGTATACATTTTAAACCGCAGATTGAGTTATTGTCAAAGAAGCTGAAGGAAGGATCTTATGCAATGTTTTTGTGTTGGACTCCAAAATTATCTATAAGTTGCTGGATGAGGTGAATTGCAGAGTTCACCACTACTAAGTCCTGTCACCCATCACTGTGACATATACAAAGTATTTTTGTCCTTGCATGGGCTACTACCTAAATATCTTTGCTTCTAGCTAACAACATCACAACTGAGAGATTGGAGGACCCAAACAGTGGCAAAAACAAAACAAACTGTGTCCAGGGTTAATAAGACTCTGTTTAGAAGTAATGCATTATGGTGAAGTGGGCATCATTAGGGAAACACTACTAGAAGGGGAGAGATCCAGTTTTTTTCCTAATCCAACTGTTTAGTTTTGTCAGTTCATTGGTTATTAAAATCATCTCTGTTTTGTCTCACAGTGTTTTCTTTGAATTCATCTGACCCAAGCATTAGCTACAGTTTTTTTGGGGGGCTCCTAAAACTCCCCTGCCATTGCATCTCACCATTATGAGAGTTCCACACTCCTCCCTCTTTTCCCCTTCTCCCATCCCCCCGTTAACCTCCCCCTTCTCCCCTCCCGGTTTGCCCCCTGCTCCCCTCCCCCTCCTCTTAATCCCGCGGGGTTGGGAGAAAGCTAGAGAGTGAGACATACACACAGAGACGGAAAGGGAAACACATGTACTGGAGTAGCATGCACTCACAACAGCAACAGGGTGCCTGACAGTTGTGTGTGTGTGTGTGTTATGCAGGAGGACAAGGCCTCTTTGGAGCTGTGGACCGGTGGAATGAAGGAGCTGTCCACCATGAAGACGGACCTTTCCCAGTACATCCTGTCCGGGGACGCCACCCTGCTACAAGGACAGGTGGAGCAGCTGCACTGCCAGTGGGAGGAACTCTGTCTGAAGGTGAGATGGAGAGAAAGAATATAAAGGTTGAGAGGCTAAGGGGAAACAGAGAGAGAGAGAGAAATGTAGAGTCAGAGAAGTACTATATAATAAGAGGAGGAAGTAGAGAGATGTAGGAAGACAGCATTGTAAATGTCTGTGGGAGAGAGATGGGAAAACTGTGTGGATTTGCATGTGAGAGTGAGGAAGTGAGAGGAGGGATGAGGGGATTGTGGACACAAACTGCTCCTCTACGGGGGTTGATGACCAATGTGGAACACATTCACTGGTTCATGGCAGCACATTATGATGAGTAGCATGAAAATGGAGGGAAAATCTGGCATGTGGGTGACGGGAATGTAACTGATCAGCAAGAAGGCAGTTGTCTTCCCAAAACATTGTTTAGAAATGCATTATTGGCTGGTGTTAGTGCAATGAGTAGATTACTGGAACCCCTGGCTTGTTGTCATTATTGTAAACAGTATAAATCTGCTTTCTTCAAACTGCACGCAAAGAAAATAAATAAGAGTATTATTACCAATATTCTAAGCAATCCCATTGAATAAGAAAAAAGAAAAAAGTTTTACATTTGCCGTTTATGCACCCTTTTCATATATCCACTGAAGAATTGTGTTTATTATGCACATGGTGTGTGTTTGGTTAAGGTCCTAAATCTCTGTAAATGGCATTTGTACTTCCATGTGGTGTAATACTGATATAAATCTTTGTCAGTGAGAGAAAAATTTGCCGTTAGCTTGATTGTTTTGGGATCTTATTGTGCCCTGATTAAAGCATGTGAGCTGTTTGAATGGTGTGGTCAAATGAAAGTGAAGTTCTGTTGGAGTGGGTAACTGAATTTGTCTGTTATCTATTGTAATAGACCTTTGCACGTGTGATTTGAACGCTTCTTGAGTTTGTGACTGAATTAAGTTTCTGCACTGACTGGTCCAAACAATGGTGAAAAGAAGCATTTAGCTCTTTAGCTGACCTGAGGTCAGAGTTTCAAGCTACAGTTAAATCTCCTTTTAATTTAAAAGACGGACAGAGCTTTGAATAACTGCCTGTTCTGTTGATTTTGATGACTTAGTTATTGTTGTGCAGTCGGGCTTAGTTAGCCTCTCAGCGGGGGCTCATGGTTCCAGTGACTGGCCGCACCTGCAACCTGTTGTTGCCCGCTGGCAGCCGTTTCAACCTGTTGTTGCTGCGCTGGCAGCAGTTTCAAGTTCTCCAGAAAACAGTTGGCTTCCTCACACATTGACAAAGATGTTGCATGGGTTACGGATGCAAGTAGAAAAATGGGGCATTCATTTTGACAGTGTTCTCATATTACAGTGTGCCCACAACGCATGCCTCTGCCCCGGCAAGGCAAACAGGTTGCAGGTGTAGCTGGTGACTGGAGTGGCTCGGGAACAGATGGCCGGCCATGGCTGTTGCCTGCCTGTGATTTAGGATACATTGCTTGTTCCCTGTTGTGGTGGCCACACAAGTCCTCACAGGGCAGTTCCAGCTCACAATGAAAACTGCTCCTGGCAGAATGTTATGAATATTAAGCCTCGGCAGGATGTGAGGGAAAGTGTCATACTTGTGGTGAAAAACGGTAACTGTCCATAGTCCAAGAATTATGGCGGTCCAAATGAACCCATGTCTGCCTGTTAAACTCGTTGACCTGAACAGACCCTCCTTTGTGGAGTAATGGGAGTATAATCTACAGTAAACTGTCATTAGGAAAATGGACACTATTCATTTCATATGAAAAGCTTGGATCTCTTGGGGCCTCATGCAATTCACTTGATTATGGAGAGTCCCTTTCGGTTCTTTCATTTGCATTGCCTGGTAAAAGAAAGGATAAGAAAGGTAAAATAGGTTTGGGGTCAATTTATTTTCAACTCTAGTATAATTCAAAAAAATGCCTCGGCTGATTTGCAATTAACCTTTTTAGGGCTCCACTTTGCTGCGACAAGCCAGCATGAAATATCTAGGTCAAACTTGCATTATAGTAAGAGGCTATAACCTTTACAGAGATTTGTACCATGTTGTTCCGCCTATAATGTGCTTTTTTCACGGAAAAGAATGCACGGCAGGACGGTTTTATCACAAGCTCTTTTGGGATCATCCAATTTTGCATTACTCAATACACAGTTGTAAGTGACCTCTTAGGTCTTCTCAGCCAGAGCCTTTAGTCTTTTTTTGTGTTATGTTCCCAGTCATTCTAAGTAATGTAATCTAGTGACTACAAAAGCCAGGATCAAGTGGCATGTTGCTAAAGCACTCTGTTAGGGGTTGACACTTTACTGAGAGTTGCCACTGATAGCACGGTAGATTTCCTGCCCCATTACTGCCGTTAACCCATTAAACCTTGCTTGCCTACTGAAGCAAATTCAAATTATTATTTTTTCAAAGCATTTCAAAGTTTGTGGCACTTAAGGGTGTTGTTTATGGGCTACTTAATGAATCCACACTGTATGGTTTTTACAACCGCATCACAGTTTGTTTTTTAATTGAATGTTTTCTTTCAGTGGTCTGAGTTGGGCCTCCGTTTAATTGACAGTCTTTAAGTAACTTAATGTGTTGCATATTTTATATGGAAGATTACCCAGTTAACATTATTACAGTGGCAAAAGTGGTAAAGTCTCACCCCATGTCTGCCAATGAGTAGGCATGAGCACAAACAGATCTGGGAACAGGTCAGGCTGGACCCCCATCACAGTGTTTTATTCTGCCTCTGATTGTCAGTCCGTTGCCTCCAAATTTGGAACAATTGCTATATCCATCCACCAGTGACGACCTCCAGGAAACGCATGTAACCCCCAGTCAAGAAACTTAATACAAGCACTGAACAGTCCGAGATTCCGCATGTGGCACCACCCTCTGCCCCTTCTCGCCACCCTCCCTTACCACTGCTCCTTCTCTCAGGTATCCCTACGCAGGCAGGAGATAGCCGACCGCCTGAGCGCCTGGACCATCTTCAACGACAAAAACAAGGAGCTGTGCGATTGGCTGACCCAGATGGAGAACAAGGTGTCACACAGCGGAGACCTGAGCCTTGGGGAGATGCTGGAGAAGCTGAAGAAGGTAGGAGGATACTTGGGTACACCGTACACATGGGGTATGACCTCAGGTGTTGTGAAAGTGATGGGCCTCAAATGTAATGTGTACATGTAAATGTGTATAAAATTGTGATTACAACATTTTAAATGCATTGTGCTGTTTATTAAATATAAAATGTGAATCTGACTTGATGCAAAAGCTTTTCCCCATGTTAAAAATTCAACGTATTTATGAAGTTCATGCTCCACTACAATCCTGGTAACAATCCATTCTTTCAAATACTGTAAATAATATGTTTCTTATCAAACTGAGGTGATTCATGTTTGGAATACAGTACATGCACAGCTTACCTTACTGTGCAGAACTGGCTTGATCCATACAATGGATCCACACAACATTCCGATGGCTGGGCTGCCGGAGCCTTCGGTGCGTTAAGATCATTGTTGGCGATTCTGAGAGTTTTCATTACCATCATGGCTCTTAAAAACCTTCTTACTGCAACCCCTCGCAGAGCAACGTTACTTAATTCACAAAATGTCAGCTAAATATGCTCAGGATGTTTACAGTAGGCCGTCTGTCTGACTGTGACCACTGACTATGAAGTTGAATACAAATGCAAAGTAGTATTCTTATTTGGAATTCATGTAAACAAGGGCACTGTAAAGCAATGGTAAAATCCTGGCTGAAATGATGTGGATAGGCTACATGGTTTCTATTATATTGTGAAATAACCTAAATGTTATCGTAAGATTTACATTGAGAATATGTGATTACATATGTGATGAGGTTTACATGCTTGTTTGGGAAACACTCTTAAAAAGTCCAGTCGTCAATAACGACCCATCTGGTACGATTCTGAACCAGACGAAATCGCCTTCTTCCTTGTCCTCCACAGGACTGCATGGAAGAGATCAACCTGTTCAGCGAGAACAAGAGTCACCTGAAACAGCTTGGGGAGCAGCTGATGTTGGCCAGCGACCGGGCAAAGCAGGACCAGCTCCATGGCACCCTGAGGGATGTCAGCGACCGCTGGCAGCACCTGTTCAAACACATAGAGGCCAGGTGAAAAATAGGAAAAGCTGGAGAGAAAAAGAGCCGGGATTACAATCCACAGAGATGCCAACTACTGTTACAGCCACCCCTAGTCCCTCTAAATTCTAATTTGACTGCTGTGGCCGCTAATTATTGTGATACTAGGCCTACTACAACTACTAGGTTCCCAACATTCCCTTGTCAGAGGCTGTTTAAAGAGAATGCTGTTGTGTCCTTGTGGGACTCCACACGCTGACGTTCCGAGGATGGGGGAACGTGTCTTTTGTTCAACCTCCTGTCGGTCTGCCAGGTCAGGTGCCGCTGTGGCGGAGTGGTGACAGCTGCTTTGTGTTCCACAGGAGGATTAACCAGGGCTCCGGGCTTGTCTGGGTGACAGACACCACAGACACGACCGATAGGTCATTGTTTATGTGGGGGGAGCTGGGGGGTGTTCAGTGGCAGCATCATGTTGCTAGCACCATTGTTTAGCCCCCACCGCGTCGCTGCTAATGCAGGGGGACGGATACGACTCCCCCTCCCCGCGCACACACACTCCGTCTTCACGTTGCTTAAGTCCCGTCCACTCTGGGGCTGAAAAGGGGGGGGACTCTAGGCAGACGTAAGGCCGTATGGGACAGTCCAAGACTTTTGAAGGGGCCATGCACGCTAACTCCCCTCAATTGTCCATCTGTCTGTGGCCACGCACCGTGGCTGGATATGTATATACAGTAGGCTAAGACTATAGCTAAAGCTATTGTTCAGCAGCTGCCAAGCTGAATGCACATTTGTGTGAGGCACAGTGTGTGATATTATATTTGTGGCGAAGGCAGAGCGTTGCTAGGTGAAAGCAACTATGCATGAGTTGGAAGGCGACTCTGACAGGGACACATTAGGAAGGAGGTCTGCCTCGGGAAACGGAGTGCTCTTTTGTAACCTTTAAATAAGAGTGTTGTTGGCTAATCTAAATGTTTAGCTTTGGGTAGCGTGATGTTCTTGCTAATGGTCTGTGGACAGGTTTGCGTGCTGTGTTGTTTTTACTTCATCAGGCCCGGGCTAGGCGTGGGCGGGCTGGTCCTTAATTTATCCTGTCTGAAAATAACACTAGATCTTTGAAGAGTAGGGGTGTTACTTATGGCTTTTATTTATTTAATGGTAATAGAATGGAGTCCTCTGCAATCAGTGATTGAACTCAATTTCTCAATCTTTTGGACAGTGGGTTATGAATGATGTGCCTCAGCTGCCTGATAATATTTTATACTAACAATTGTGTACTGTGATCCAGTAACCGATGCCCCGTCCCAGCAGAATGATTCTAGATGAAGGGCAAATGGCAACAGTGAGAGTGGGCATCCCTGACACCGCCCCCTTGCAGATGAGAACATCTGGCCAATACAAAACATTACAGTGGGAGAAAAACACAAAGTTGTAATTATATAAATTAAACCTTTGTGATGTTGTCAGATGTAATGTGGCGATCTTTGGCGATGCCACACCCATGGCAATGGTCACTATTTCTCCCTTCCCCCTTCTTATCATTGCTCTACCTCACTCTCTCTTTTTCATACCTATTCAGACATTCTTTGTCCCTCTCTCCGTCCTTCTTTTCCTATACACAGGCTCAGCAGGGAGGCTTGCCCTGGGGCTCAGTGGCTATTGTGTGGCCTGGTGTCACTACCCTTTGTTGGGCTGTCTGTTGTAGAGAGGTGCAGAAGGAGATGCTGGTTTGGTCAGTGCAAGGCTGTTCTTCGTTTGGATATCAGGAAGTGCCAACTAAAAGTGACTGTGAGAGGTACTTTCACAGAGACAGACTGAAATTCGGAAATCATTCAAATGGTTTTTAATGTAGTGTGTGGTGATACATTATAGTACTAATATAATAAGAAAATAATAGTCCTAAACAAAAATCCTCAGTAGCTTTCTTAAAATAATAGTTTTTGGGAATTCCTCAAATTCTTCTACGAATTTGAGAGATTGTCGAGATGTGATGTGAATCAGGACATGTTCTCTATCCTGCTTCCTAAAGTCAACAATATCCTCATTTGTTTTGCCCAACCTTTGGAAGAGGTTGCTGTTCGGGCACCTCGTTGGCTTACCTCCTCCCTGTAGGCTGGCTTATTGTTGTTGGTTTTCAGTCCCACAACCACCGCCATGTCTGATGGTTGAGCTGATGTGGGGCAGAGGCACACAGTCATGGGTGAACAGGGAGTAAAGGGACCCCGGTGTTAAAAGTCAGTTCAAGAGTCAGTCAGGTGGCATTTTCCTGTGTGTCATAATTCTTTTCTTTAGTTTTCACTTTAGTTTTGTTGGGGTTTCTCCTGTTAGAGCTACAATTTTAGTTTAGTATAGTTTGGTACGGTTTTATTATGTTTGAGCTCAGTTTTAGTTTGGTTGGCACACACACACACCAATAACACACACAGTTCCATTACAGAAAAACGGTTGTATACCTTACAGTGTGGAGTGCTACTCATTGGGTTAATATATGGATAAAAGAAAGATCCAACTTCAACACACTTTGGCTGCTTTTTCTCTAAAGAACAACTTTTGGTAACCAAACATAGCCATGGCAACACTTTTGTTTCTGGGGGGAGTCCGTGGCATTATGTTTCCCAGTTGCCATGGTGAATTTAGAATGCTCGGGGGACACCTGGAAGAGAAGCTTTTTATTAAGAGTTGAAGTGGGTAGAGCGGTTTATAGTGGGCACTGGTGAAGAATGGACACTTAATGAGCTTAAATGTTAGTTGAAGTTGTATACAAGGTTGTACTGTTGATTAAAGCTGAAATCCAAACTGCCAGTGTAAGCACTGAACTGTTTTTTTCCTTACCTAATTCTGCTCACCTAATTCTGCTTTTATCAACAAAACCAAAAGAAAAAACACAGCTGTTTGTGGATTCTATGTTGAATGTTGAGATTTTTCTGGGTTTATGTTCGTAGTTTAGTGTAGTGTAGAGTTGTGTGTGTATGTGTGTGTTCACCTGTCCCTGTGTAGGTCAGGTTAATTATGCAACACCCATGATGGTTCAAATCAAGTAGGCATTCTGGATAATGGGGTCCAGTGTGAGTGCCGTTCCTAGCATGGGGAAGGTTGGATATGATTCACGGGACCCATGTCTTGGAGGGGGCCCACTGTTGGAACACCAGTGTCCCCAAAACAGCTTCAGTGCGCCTTAGCATTGATTCTTCGAGTTTCTGGAACTCTACTGGAGGGATGAAACACCATTCTTCCAAAATATATTCCCTGATTTGGGGTTTTGATGATGGTGGTAGAGAGCTGTCTAACATGTCGGTCCAAAATCTCACATAGGTGTTCAATTGGGTCGAGACCTGGTGACTGTGAAGGCCATTGTATATAGTCACAATTTTCATACTCATCAAACCATTTCGTGACCCCTGATGCTCTGTGGATTGGGAGGTTGTCATCCTGGTAGAGACCACTCACAGGATAAAGGTGAAAACTCAAAATGACTGTTTAATGCTTTGCAGTGTCCCTTCCCTTTAAGGGGACAAGTGGATACAAACCGTACAAGGAAAATGCCCCCCCAGCAAACATGAGCCTCCGGACCCCCCAGTGTAGGGGTCAAGCATTCAGGTTTTTCTTTAGATTTGTTATCCGTCTGTATGCAGCATTGCTCTGAAACACTTCCTGTGTGTGTGTCTGCGTTCACATGTGTGTGTGGGTGCACTCAGGGTGAAGAAGCTAAAAGAGACCCTGGTTACCATGCAACAGCTGGACAAGAACATGAGCAACCTGCGTTCGTGGCTGTCCGGTATCGAGACCCAACTGGCCATGCCCGTCACCTACAGCATGTGTCACCACCAGGAGATCCAGAGGCAACTTGCCCAACAGCAGGTGGGTGGGATAATGGGTGAACGTGCCAATAAACGCTGATCTTGGGACAGGTTGGCTATTCCCCCCATACAAGTTTTAGTGGTTAAATAGTCCAAATGTCCTTTAAGGACCCCAAGTGGGTCTTACAGTGAGTCATACTCACCAAGGGAGTGCCTGTTCAACAATTAGAAACGTTTCCCAATGAACACATCCCATCATAACGCTAGTAATTGCAATTATTATTTTGAATTTACCTAATAATAGAGATCTAAAATAATCCGGAATCTAAAGAAATGTGACCAGCTTATTATTCCAAAATGAACAACCGTATAAATGAAACGTATTCACATCCCTTGTCCAACGTCACCTGTCTGTTGGTCCGCAATCGGTGTGCCTGTTCGCAGGAGCTTCAGCGGGACATCGAGCAGCACACAGAAGGCGTGGCGTCCGTCTTGACACTGTGTGACGCCCTGCTGCACGACGAGGATGTTTGTGGGGGCGATAGCGACCCCCTCCAGCAGACCTCGCGCAGCCTGGACCAGCGCTGGAGGGCCATATGTGCCACGTCCCTGGAGAGAAGACTTCGGTAGGACAGACACTCTGACATACGCACACTTAGAAAAGAGATTTACAACCTAAAATGTTTATTTAGCGGGTAGGATTACTTTTCAATAAGCCTATTTAAATTATTACAATGAAGTAATTTAACAGGCAGACTTACAGATAATTTTAGAACAAATGGAGAAGGCCGAAGACGCCTTTTTGGAACCTGTATTTTCAACAAAACACACCCACACACATTAATGCATTCTGTCTTTCTGTCAGTCTGTCTATTTAATCTAATCTATATAGCATTACAGGTGACTTATTCAAACTGTAACAAAGTCACAATAGTCACAATCTTTTGGGTTCATTACGATGGTAAGGGATAGACTAAAAATGTGAAAATGTAGCTATATTTGAGGAGATTTGCTTGAAATATGTGAAATAATCCGCCAGTGGAACAAGACAAATTACTTGTTATTCAAGGCATATTTAAAAGAAACATGTGATACGGTCTTATACAACTTTAGCTTGTTATTTAATTAATGGTTAGATTTATAACCTTATAACAAGATAAATATAGTTGATAAGACATAAATGTTGTGCAGTGTTGTATCCTACTCTAGGGTAAAGATTTTCCCAGGACTTGGATCAGTTTCCTCTCCACTAATCAAAACCTTAACAGTTTGTGGGAAAAATACTAAACTGACCCAAGTTCAAATTCACCTGACACCAATGTTTCCCTATCATAGAATCGAGGAGACCTGGAGGCTTTGGTGTAAGTTCCTGGATGACTACTCTCGCTTCGAGGACTGGCTCAAGGTGGCCGAAAGCACGGCAGCCAACCCCAACTCAGAGAATGTTCTCTATACAGTTGCTAAGGAGGAGCTTAAGATGTTTGAGGTAAGTATGGGAAGGATCCTGTTGGAACCAGTACCTCCCTAATGTGTTCCAAATGACACCCTATTCACTACATAGTGCCCTCTGTTGAAAAGTAGTGCATAAATTGTAAGGAAAAGGGGGCCATTTGTATTGTCTGCACTAGGGGTGTGCAAAGCAAGCCAGTATTTGTATCTGTATTTGTATTTCTTAAGGGGGGAAAAGTATTTGTATTTGTATTTGAGTAAAATTCAAAATAGCCGTAAAAATCCAGTTTTACGTTACGTTATAGTGTAAGTATTCTTTAATTAAATCTATTATAATAATTATGGATATGGAAATATTGGTTGATATTTTTCCATAAATCCAGCAATGAACATGTAACAAGGAACGTCATTGAAAAGAAAATAACATAACAGCCATTACCTCATCCATGGTTAAACCAACAACTAATAAATACCATTTGTGAACATTATGAACCCCACCACCACCCGTCCTTGTTGGAGGACGCTGAACCGACAGAATGAACATGTAACAAGGAACGTCATTGAAAAGAAAATAACGTAACAGCCAACTCATCCGTAGTTAACCAACAACTAATAAAATACAGAGTGCTCTCTGTTGCTGTGTGGAGAATGGAGATGTGTGGAGCAGCCTGTCAGTTACCGCTTTTATTATTTTCCCCTCCCCCGACTGAACGTCACTCACTCACTCATCTGGGCATGTAGAAAACGCAGCTTTTTGATATAACGGTTTTCTTGTTCCCGAAGACAAATATTTTTTAAAGTATTTGTTTGAAATAAGTATTTGTAAAAACCACGTTATTTGTGCCTTTCCGAATACCGTATTCGGGTTTGGCTCCACCCCTAGTCTGCACTTACCAATGCACCACTTCTCTTCTTTCCTTCCTGTCCTGTCTCTGCACAGGGCTTTCAGAGGCAGGTGCAGGAGCGTCTGACCCAGCTGGAGCTGGTCAATAACCAGTACCGCCGTCTGGCCCGGGAAAACCGCACCGATGGCGCCAGCTGCATCAAGGCCATGGTCCATGAGGGGAACCGCCGCTGGGAAGCGCTGCACAGGAGGACGGCGGCCATCTTACGCAGGCTCAAGGTGAGGCGGAAGCCATGCCTAGGACATTTTAGACTGTAAAGAATTGGAATGTTTCCAAACCGCTGTTAGAGCTGGGACCATCCTGTGCAGCATTTCACAGGGCAGAGAGAGGAGTTTGAGGGGACCAGGGAGAGCCTGTTGGTGTGGCTCACAGAGATGGACCTGCAGCTCACCAACGTGGAGCACTTCTCTGAGACGGACGTGCAGCACAAGATAAAGCAGCTGAACGTAAGGGGGGGGGGGGGGGGGGGGGGGGGGGGGGAATGTGCAATTATACACTCAGTTTGGACACATTCACACAACCAAAGACTCTCACCCTCTCTTTTCTTGCTTGGGTGGGCAATTTCCCTCTGGTAGAGGTGTAGCTTCCTCTCCCAAATCAACAACCTTAACTATTAGTGGCAACGTTCTCCCCCTGTGCAGGGCTTCCAGAGGGAGATCACCCTGAACACGGAGCGTATTGACAGCTTGATCGTGTTTGGCGAGGGCCTGATCCAGAGGAGCTCCCCGCTGGACGCCGCGCTCATCGAGGACGAGTTAGAGGAGCTCCACTCCTACTGTCAGGAGGTGTTTGGCAGGGTTGTCCGCTTCCACCAGCGCCTCACGCAGCCACGGGTTAGCATGTGAACACACACACACACACACACACACACAGATTCACATATTAAAGGGAATCATACGGGACACAGACATATGGAGTTGGGCTGGTTCCTTTCTGTCAGTGAGGTTCTGTTTTGGAGCCATAGATCCACACACAAAGAGTTGTATGGATGTCAACCACAATATGTAGTCACTAATACATCGTCACAAATCAACTGCATTATGCTTAGAAAACCCTCTCCTTATTTACCCGCCTGATACTACTTATCTATTTGATTTAAACTATGCAACTTGGGGTTCATTTATGGACCTGCACTAATTCCTTTTAAAATGAGTTTTCTTCTAAGCACGATTTCATTGGAACCAACGTATGGAATTTGGAACTTTAAGCCTGTTATGTCAGATAAAAAAAAAGTCTGGTTCTGATTAAATAAGGTTTCATGGTGAACACTAAAAACATCTAGAATTGCACAAGGGGCTCACATACTTTCAAGCAGCACAGTATGATGTTTTTTATAACCACCCTTTTGAATGAGCAGGAGCAGGCCCTCTATTTGATCAAGGAAAAAGCATTTTCTAATTACAGATCAGAAATTATCATGATACAAGTTAATCTCTGAAGTACCCCAGTGAGCTCCCAGTCATCTGCTACTGTAACGTTTCATGTTTCGGATGCTTTTAGCTATTAACAGGGTCTTGGCAATCTTCTTATAGCCTAGGCCATCTTTATGTAGAGCAACAATTCTTTTTTTCAGATCCTCAGAGAGTTCTTTGCCATGGGGTGCCATGTTGAACAATCCAGTGACCAGTATGAGGGAGTGTGAGAGCGATAACACCAAATTTAACACACCTGCTCCTCATTCACACCTGAGACCTTGTAACACTAACGAGTCACACAACACTGAGGAGGGAAAATGGCTAACTGGGCCCAATTTGGACATTTACACTTAGGGGTGTACTCACTTTTGTTGCCAGCGGTTTGGACATTGATGACTATGTGCTGAGTTATTTTGAGGGGACAGCAAATGTACAATGTTATACAAGCTGTACACTCACTGCTTTACATTGTAGCACGGTGTCATTTCTTCAGTGTTGTCACATGAAATGGTATTATCAAATATTTGCAAAAATGTGAGGGGTGTACTCACTTTTGTGAGATACTGTATATAGGGTTAACATGAGAACGAGACCTTGGTCTTTGTGTGACTTGAGAAAAAATTATCTCCTCTCCAGGTGTTCAAAGAGGAGCCCAAGGTCTCCGGTGGGGATACCCCTCTGAAGGGGAGCTGTGAGCTCATTGGACGTCCTTGGCTGCGGCGAAGTCAGAGTCAGGGGAGTGTCCCGGCCACACCCACCCACCTGTTGGTCCCGCCCATGGAGGGTTCGGGCCGGGAGACACCTGTAAGCGTTTGTGACTCCATTCCTCTAGAGTGGGACCACACAGGAGATGTAGGAGGATCTTCGTCACAAGAGGATGAGGAAGAGATTGATAAGGAAGAGGGGATTTACTACTGTGCCCTGTCAGGTAAAATATATATATATATATACACAGTGGGGAGAACAAGTATTTGATACACTGCCGTTTTTTTGCGGGTTTTCCCACTTACAAAGCATGTAGAAGTCTGTAATTATTTATTATAGGTACTCTTCAACTGTGAGTGACGGAATCTAAAACAAAAATCCCGAAAATCTTATTGTATGATTTTTAAGTAATTAATTAGCATTTTATTGCATGATTTAAGTATTTGATACATCAGAAAAGCAGAACTTAATATTTGGTTCAGAAACCTTTGTTTGTAATTACAGAGATCATACATTTCCTGTAGTTCTTGACCAGGTTTGCACACACTGCAGCAGGGATTTTGGCCCACTCCTCCATACAGACCTTCTCCAGATCCTTCAGGTTTCGGGGCTGTCGCTGGCCAATACGGACATTCAACTCCCTCCAAATATTTTCTATTGGGTTCAGGTCTGGAGACTGGCTAGGCCACTCCAGGACCTTGAGATGCTTCTTACGGAGCCACTCCTTAGTTGCCCTGGCTGTGTGTTTTGGGTCGTTGTCAAGCTGGAAGACCCAGCCACGACCCATCTTCAATGCTCTTACTGAAGGAAGGAGGTTGTTGGCCAAGATCTCGTGATACATGGCCCCATCCATCCTCCCCTCAATATGGTGCAGTCGTCCTGTCCCCTTTGCAGAAAAGAATCCCCAAAGAATGTTGTTTCCACCTCCATGCTTCATGGTTGGGATGGTGTTCTTGGGGTTGTACTCATCCTTCTTCTTCCTCCAAACACCACGAGTGGAGTTTAGACCAAAAAGCTCTATTTTTGTCTCATCAGACCACATGACCTTCTCCCATTCCTCCTCTGGATCATCCAGATGGTCATTGGCAAACTTCAGATGGGCCTGGACATGCGCTGGCTTGAGCAGGGGGACCTTGCGTGCGCTGCAGGATTTTACGGCGTAGTGTGTTAATAATGGGTTTCTTTGAGACTTTGGTCCCAGCTCTCTTCAGGTCATTGACCAGGTCCTGCCGTGTAGTTCTGGGCTGATCCCTCACGTTCCTCATGATCATTGATGCCCCACGAGGTGAGATCTTGCATGGAGCCCCAGACCGAGGGAGATTGATCGTCATCTTGAACTTCTTCCATTTTCTAATAATCGTGCCAACAGTTGTTGCCTTCTCACCAAGCTGCTTGCCTATTGTCCTGTAGCCCATCCCAGCCTTGTGCAGGTCTACAATTTTATCCCTGATGTTCTTACACAGCTCTCTGGTCTTGGCCATTGTGGATAGGTTGGAGTCTGATTGAGTGTGTGGACAGGTGTCTTTTATACAGGTAACATTTTCAAACAGGTGCAGTTAATACAGGCAATGAGTGGAGAACAGGAGGGTTTCTTAAAGGAAAAACTAACAGGTCTGTGAAAGCCGGTATTCTTACTGGTTGGTAGGTGATCAATACTTATGTCATGCAATAAAATGCAAATTCAATATTTAAAAATCATACAATGTGATTTTTGTTTTAGATTCCGTCTCTCACAGTTGAAGTGTACCTATGATAGACCTCTACATGCTTTGTAAGTAGGAAAACGTGCAAAATTGGCAGTATATCAAATACTTGTTCTCCCCACTGTATAGTGACAAAATACAACCCTGTTACCAAAAAAGTTGGGATGCTGTGTAAAATGTAAAGAAAAACGGAGTGCAATGATGTGCAAATAATTTAAACCCTATATTCAATAGAAAATAGTACAGAGACACCATATCAAATGTTGAAACTGATTATTTATTGTTTCTTGAAAAATATATGCCCACTTATGCCAGCAACATATTTAAAAAAATGATTTACAATTGGACATTTGCTATAATAAGTGTAATTAATAAAAATGCACACAGAATTTGAGCTGGATTTCTTTGATTTATACTGTACTTGTATGGCAACATTACTTAGACACTTTGGACTCCAGTATAACAGCATAACACTTTAATTGGTGTTAGAAGTCAAAGTAACATAAGTTGTGATTTGGAATGATTGGTTTTGCAATAACTCTGGCCTGCCAGCAGTCAGTCCAAAGAAAATTTTTAGAGAACAGGTCAGCCAAAAATGTGCCTTTTAAAGGAAAATGATGAGCCGACTTTGGCAGTGTTTATGATTGAATATCTCTGTTAACACCAGGAAAATTACCTTTGAAAGTCATGTAGTTGGCTGTCCAACCGGGTCTCCTTCATGCTCTATAGGGTGGTTTCCTGGACCCAGATTAAGGTTTTTACTTGACTAGGAAATCAATTCAGTGAAGAATCACTGCCGAAGGTGATTTTTTTTGTGTTTCCATGAGCAGGCTTGATAACTAGATCCGGGAAACTGGCCCTAGGAGAATGTTGGGAGGAGGCATGGGAGATTAAAGGGTCTCATTGTAGTAGCTTGAGTGGAATCATTAGAACAGAGTGATTGATGGATTTAATGCTGTTACAGTGATTTCCTTCCTGACAGTGCATTGAACCATATTCCTATCTACTCCCAGCCTTCTCTGAGTTTGAACATTGACTGAAGACCGAAGAGTTTCCTTTGTTGGCAAACCCTTTTTAAGTGGAGATCTATGATCAGTTTTTGTTAATTGAATCCTGAACAGCATACCAAAACTGACTTTGAGGATGGTGGGCAACATTTTTTAGCTTTGTGTAGACTGACCTTCAGCAAAAATTTGAATAATTGTCTTTGGAATGTTACCTCAGGCTCTAATGGAGTGTCTTTATATGCCTGTGTATGTGTCCTCTCAGTTCCACTTCGATCTACATCTGAGTCTCCCAGCTGGCACTCACCAGGCAGTCAAGACAGGAGGTCCCTCCGACTGGAATCTACTGACAGCCGGGACCCTTTACCTACACACTCCAGCACCCCATTAAAACAGGGCTATGTAAGTGTGTGTTGCGTGCGTGCGTGCGTGCGTGCGTGCACCACAATCGTGTGATGCATACTGTAACAATGCCGGCCTTTGTTGCAGGTGCATCTGATGTCAGAGTGCAGTGGCAGCATCAGGAATGTCAAGAGGGTCTCCCTGATCCTGGATAACGAGGAGCAGCCAGAGGAACAGGGACTCACTGGCTTGACAACGGCTGACAAACAAGCAGGTACCACACAAAGACACACCCTGCTGAGTTCCCCTGACGATTAGAAGTCTGGTGACTGTCTTATACTGAGGATTAGGGTTGCCTCTGCCCCAAATACACCTGAAGATGCTTAGAGATTATTTTCTTCCATCAATTTACAATGAAATTTCATAGAACCATCAAACGTACAATTTGTCAACTAAGCCTATCCTGAATGATTTGAAAAATGTCAAGTTAAGGACCCATATATTCAAATTAATTTCCTCTTGCAAGGACTGTGATCATCCAAAGAACATAGAAAGAGACATTTACTAGACATGCGATTTTGATTGTTTTTAAAAATGTGGTTCACTTTGAAGTGAGGTTCTATGAATTGGATGACTATTATTTAAATTAAGTTCTGTCTGGCTGACTACTATTACACAAAATGACCAATTTAACCATAGTTGTAAAACAGCATAACTACAGTGGATATAAAAAGTCTACACACCCCTTGTAAACCAGGTTATTGTAAGATTTTTATTTTTCATTTTGCCCCCTCAAAGATTTCAGTTTGTTTTTCAATTGAATTGTAGACTTTATAGGTCACATTAAAAGTGGAAATTTCTGAAAGTGGACATCACAAAAACCTGTCACTTTAACAGGGGTGTGTAGACTTTTTATATACACTGTAGCTAGACCATGCTCCTGTGATAGCATAACCTATTGCTAGTCCATCAGCATAACTAATGTAGCTAGACTAGACAGACCAGCTAGTCCTGGATTCAACCAGTAAAGACAAGCATGGACTATGCTGGTCTATGCAGTTTTTTGCAGGGCACACCACACGTACACACACACACACACACACACAGTGGAAGTAATGTGAACACCTGTCCAATGATAATTGTATGGCACAAATGTGTGTGGGTTCTCAGGGGTGATCGAGCGCTGGGAGCTGCTGCAGGCTCAGGCCAGGAGCAACCTGCTGCCTGGCCCAAGGGAACCCCAGCAGCTGACCTCTGACCTATGCGAGGTCACTTCCTGGCTGGGGCAGGTGATGCCTGAGCTGGAGAAAGTGCTTTGTCTCGGGCCTCCCACCAGTATCCAAGACATGGAGGATAGGGTCAAGCAACTGAAGGTAAGGTCGTGTTGAATATTATTCCCAACTACTGAGATTGACACAATAAATTGCTTCTCTTTTCCCTTCAAGGTAAAGAGATTGTTTAAAAACCAAAACAAATCTAAAGTTTGTGAAGAAAGAGGAGAGTTTTTGCTAAAAGAGCAGTTGGTCAGATTTAAACCCACACCGCAGCAGTCCCTGTGCATAAGAGGCAGAAGCTTAGAGCACTGGACCACCCCAGGACTAATACATCTGCCATTCTTACTGAAAGCAATCCTGATCAGCAGTAGACCTGGTCCCTATTTCTATTTCTATTATTTACATCCTTAAGGTTATTTTTTTGCGTGTTTTTTTTTTTTTTCCATACCACCTGCAAACAGGTATAATAGAGCTTCGATAGGGATTCATTATTGCTTGTTTTGTCACTGTAAACCGATATAAGGCAGATATTTAGGAGTTTTGTAAAAAATAGCTTTTATACATTACCTTTTTAATTTAGACTGTTAAATTCTGTAATGAAAAATATGTGATAGAGCTTAATTAATCTTTGAACTAAATTCTATGCATTTTGTTGCACTCTAGGAGATGCAGAAGGCCTTTGCCCACTACAAGGGTGTCATGCTTTCGCTCAACCTGGCTGGTCGCCAGTTGCAGGAATGTGGCAGTCCAGAGGCTCGGGAGCTAGAGGAGGGCTTGGCCAGAATGAACCAGGACTGGGGGCTGACTTGCACTAGCATGGAGGAGTGGGAGGACAGTCTGAGGACCACTCTCTTGCTCTGTCGGGTCAGTTAATGCAGTAACAGGACTCTGGGCAAAATATTTTCAACAAGTTCAGCCTAGAAAATCATTTTGTACGTCAACAGATTTTGAACACTGGAAGGAAAACGTGTCTCAAGTATACCACCTCAAGGTTGAGCAACGTAAAATAAAATAATGCCTGTTGAGATTCACTAGATAAAGAAAGTTAGACTGAAGATACTGTGTCCAAACCCAGGCACTCCTCCCAACCCACTTAGCTGGTAAAATGGCTACAATTAGGTCACTGAATTACATTACTTTAATTGTTTACTGATCCGACAATGACATTATTTACATCGTCTTTATAATGATCTCTGCGCTGACCTAGTGTTACAGGTAATAGGCTCATGCCCAAAGGCACGGTTGTCTCTCAGACAGGATTAGTTGTCCCAGGTTTACTCACGAGCTGACCTTAGGTCTCTGACATTTGTCCTTTCCCTTCTGACCCCATGACAGGAATTCCACGAGACACTGCACTCCCTACTACTCTGGCTGGCCCACGCCGAAAGCAGACGCTACGCCGTCGACATCAACCACCCGGACACGCCCCCGGAAACGCTGTGGGAGCACTGCAACACACTCACCGTAAGAGAGGGGTGGTGCTGAGGTGGGATGGGAAGGGAGGAGCATGTAGGGACGTGTGTGGGTGGAAGGGAGGAGCATGTAGGGACGTGTGGGTGGAAGGGAGGAGCATGGAGGGACGTGTGGGTGGAAGGGAGGAGCATGTAGGGACGTGTGGTGGGAAGGGAGGAGCATGTAGGGACGTGTGTGGGTGGAAGGGAGGAGCATGTAGGGACGTGTGTGGGTGGAAGGGAGGAGCATGTAGGGACGCGTGTGGGTGGAAGGGAGGAGCATGTAGGGACGTGTGTGGGTGGAAGGGAGGAGCATGTAGGGACGCGTGTGGGTGGAAGGGAGGAGCATGTAGGGACGCGTGTGGGTGGAAGGGAGCAGCATGTAGGGACGTGTGGTGGGAAGGGAAACGGTGAGTTGGAAGTACTAAATATATGCGTGAGACGTTGGTAACCTACAGCTCTGACAAACAGTGCAAAGTACATGAGTCACATTTCCATATAATTGATTTGACACATCTTTTTTTTTTTATTTGACCCATCTTCAATAAAAAGTTTTTGACTGATGCGTCTTTCTATCTGTCTGTCTGTCTGTCTGTCTGTCTATCTGTCTGTCTGTCTGCGCGTGTCCCCTATCCCAGAGCCTCCAGGAGGAGTTGAGATCGAGACAGAGCCAGGTGGGTACGCTGAAGGGGCTTTGGAGGCAGCTTCAGCCAGCGGAGTTGGGGGGTGGGGAGGAGAGCGCAGAGACTCAGGAGAAGCTCCATGTGACGTCCAACAAACTGCAGACGTTACTCCGCCAAGTAGCCAGTGACCTCCGAGTTTTAGAGGAGCGACTGGTAAGGAGAACTTACACCCATGTTGGCTTCAGTTCCAAGTTTGTCAAATCAAAAAGCTATTGTTATTTGAAATAATGTGCATGTGTATGAAATTTATTTTGAAATAAATAGCTTCTGCTTTTTGGTTTATTGAGAACATTAAAGTATTTTGTTTCAATGATTGAATGGGACTTTAATTGAATGTTAACTTCAATTGTGATTGACCCCAGCATGTCTCCCCTAACTCTTCCAAGATGTAATGAAATGAAGCAGGGAGTTTATCTGGAAATGTCCATCAGCATTTTCCACTGCAAGCATTTCTTCAAACCAATTCCACACTTCTCAGGTTATTGTTACATGAAATGTTGTGCAGTTTTCCATTGCAAACTGCCCAACTAAGATCCCTGAGCTGTGCAAATTACTGAACACCAAATCCCTTCAGGCCATTTTGCAACAGATAATTAAAGTGAGTGTCCAGTACTCCCGTGAGTCATGAGTGTTGGACTTGTAATCAACTATCCAAATTAACCGACAGGCACATTTATACCGTCCTTGCTGCAGGACTTCGGGACTTTATATGCAGTTCCGGCTGCAGCTCCAGCTGCACTTCAGAGTGAGGACGGAGAGAGTGAGGGAGGCAGCCAATCCCCCACCAATGCCAGTCCAGAGCAGGGCACCAGCGCAACACTGACCTCGGCTGACGGGAGGTAAAGAACTCTCCATTCATATCATCCAAAAGATGCTTCACTGCAATAGGTTGTGAATTAGTGTGAACAGAATTAAACACAACCGAAAACATTGGATAATAAACATTGAGATTAATGACACGTTATTTGCCTTTAGAGGGTGTTTTCTCTAGTTCAGAGGCCAGCGCTGCAGTGCATCTTTGAGTTAATTAGTGCCCTTAATCTTAGTCAGGTTTTTATTTTATTTTTATTTTTCACTGATGACTTGGCTAAGTGTTGTTCTTCATACCTTGTCCTGGTCGTCCAGTGGGGAGAAGAAAGACCCAACCCCACGTCGCTCCTTCTTCTATCGCATGCTGCGGGCTGCCTTTCCCCTGAACCTCCTTGTCCTCCTGGTCCTGGTGCTGACCTGCCTGATTCCCTTGGCCGAGAACGACAACAGCTGCACCCTGTCCAACAACTTTGCGCGCTCCTTCTACCCCATGCTGCGCTACACCAACGGCCCACCGCCCACGTGACTCACGCCTGCTCACAAAGCTCACCCGTCCACGTTCAAGTCTGCCTAGGAGCTGGAGAGAGGACGTTTCCACGCTCCAAAAACGGTTTTCACACATCGGATTTTATACTTTATTTATTCCCTTAAAAAGCATTACGGATTCCCAATTTCTGTGATCCACCCATTTGGAACTATTTCCCCTGATGCCTGTTAACATTTCGGTTTCAATATTTGAAAGAGCACAGAATGTGTACTATGTCACATTTTCAGACTTAATGGATTTCAGGAGTATATATTTTATTGTTTTCAAGTTGACGCTTGCACACTGTAGTGTATGAATCCAGATGCAAAGAGAAGGCCTCACGCTTGGAGCACAGTGCCTCTCCGGCTAACCACCACGCAGCCACACTGCCATTCAGTGCCTTAGACCACTAGGACCATTTACATTTCACAAGTAGGAATATCCTCAAATGAAAACAGGACAAATTAGTGCAAAAATAAATGTATATTTCCATGGATGCATAGAGCACAATCCAGATAGGACACAAAGCCTCAAGATAACATGTGTACAGGATGTCCTAATACTAATGGTCTTTATTTTTCTGGCAATCAACATTGTCTTTTTGAATGAAGATTACATGGGAGAATTCTTTGGAGACTATGGAAGATTATTTAAGTTGACGCTAATGAGGATGCACACTCACCATCTCTGAATTAATCACATGCAAAATGGATCATTATGGATAAGGGGGTTACATGCTGAATATTGGCATGTTAGTTAAAAAATGTGATGTATTCAATTATCTGTGTTTTTAAGGGAACTTTAAAATTTATTTAAGTACACTGCTAATTTCAGCACAATCATCTTTATTTCCTATTCAATAAAATGAAACATAATAATGCAAAAGTAAGTAAAGATCAGTAATTAAAAAATATACACCTGGGCTAAACATGGCAGTTATCAGTGAATTGAAACTTTTGCACAGCTGCCTAGTTAAAATCAAGGGGAATCATAGGGTAAGAGTTAAATGCCCTGTTTGAGTAAACTTCCAATTAATGTTTAGATTTTGTTCTCTTTTCCAATTATAATGCTTTGGTTTAATTAGAATGTTAGATATTGCTCCAAAAACTGCTCATTTTACATTAGAAACCCAATGTGTATGATGTCTCTGCAATCAATTATTTGTATTTTTTTGTTAGGGCCCAAGTCATGTTTGAATGATGCCTTATTCCCACTTGTAAACAAAACATGCAAAAAACAATATGGGACAGTGGATAAATGTAAAGAAATCAGAAATTTTGTGTAAAGAATGTATATTTGGATTATGATGTTTGTTGTGTTTTAAAGCACTTTCTAACCTTCTTTAGACATATTTTCCTAATTGAAGATTCATCAAACTCAAACCTGGCAACTGTCAAGCATCATTCAAGGTGTTCTAATCTGATGAGAAAAATATCTGTAGAAACAAATCTGAATATTGCTGCCTCAAAAAGCACCCAACTAGACCTGGTTTCAGGATTCAAAGAATCAAGCAATAATAGTATTTTCATGCTTAGCAATCATATAGATGTTAAAGCACATATTTAAGTCTATAAAATAACAGCTACAAAAAGCCCCAATGGAGAACATGAGGACTGAATCATGTCTGTCTCAGGTATTTGTTCGCTTAAAGGCAATCCTGGGCACTTTGTTCTTTTGACTGAACAACTCGAAATAAGTCAATAAAAATAGAACTTTCCATCAGTACAATACAATAGCGGGGGTTTGGTATCAGCTAGGAAAGGGCAAAGTAACATTCACAAAAGACTGGAAAAGCTTTTCGGCTGGCAGTCCTGACGCTGGATTGAGTGTGTGAGTGACTAAGTGCTCTATATAATCAATTTGTAATATTTTGTTCCTGCACTGGTAAAAAAAAAAAAAAAAAAGCACTGAAAAATAAAACGCATTATGAACTGTTACCCATGATTTTGAAATAATGATTCTGTTATGTGCTCTCTGCACTATTCTCTTTGAAAGTTAAATTATTACCATTACACTGGCTTCTATTAAAGAGATAGTTCAACCTCAATGTTTGGGTGAAATTCCCTTTATTGGGGGTTGTCTAAAGGCCCAAATGTAATTTCCCAATAAGCCATTCTTTACTTCCGTCCCAGCCTGAAGTTAGCATCTTTTGCTTCGTTCAGATTAATAAATTGAAACAGTGTGACCTGATCTAGCTGCATTGCAAGCGGAAGGTAACTTGAAAATACTTTTAGGAAAGACCTGTAAATGTACAAATACACCTTTTGTACACATTTATTCTGCCTGATTTGTACACTGTGTGTGCAAAGTAGGAAACTTAGTACCTTTAGAAACTAATAGGGTTCTTGAGGTGAAGTTTCAAGTTTTAAAACATTTTTCTTCTAAGACAGTATAAAAAAAATGCACCAGTTCAAATAGCCATCTATCTTTTGATTGTCACTCATAGCTAAATGTATTTTTATTGGTCATTTATTTATGCAAATGATCCCATTGACAAATAAAAAGGTAAAGCATATGGCTTGCACACATGAGGTGTTCTGTAGAAAAATAGACTCAAGTGCTTGTCTTTCTCTGTGAGCAATAGAGACAAAATAACACAAAGAACATGACTTTCAGCAGCACGACACCCACATAACAACCAAACGACAATCCCAGGAAGCTACTCTTTGCCACCTTCTCATCATCTCCGTTCCTCCACTGATCCACTGAGATATTCTGACCCTCGTTGTTTGCCTTTGCAGCCTCAGAGAGACCCAAAGAAGTGGTCATGCTGAAAGTAGACAAGGGGAGAATGTCTTTTGAGAGCAATTGGAGGTACAGCTAGAATCCCTTCCAGGCACCTTCTGAAACTCTGCCACACTCGTTCCCAGTTTCTCAGTTAATGAGTGGTTTTAAAAGCAGTTCCATCCACAGTCAGTGTTCAGCTTCACATAGTTTCTCCATGATCCTTTTTGCTTCTTCATTTGTGTTAAAGATCCACTTTCACCACTAATAGAATGACAAGGGACAGAATGGGGGGAGGGGGGTGTTAGCATTAAAATCAATTAATTCATTGCGCGTTGTCTTTTTCAGATCTCTAAAATTAAGAGCTCTATTTAATCTGTATTGCATCATACATTGCATAATGGAAACGTAAAGGTATTTCCTGTTTGAACAGGCACATGCAATATTTACTATGAACTGTCTCTGTTCATGTGACAACACCGCCTTTTTGTCATGTTGCAACGATGAACTTCAACTTATGGCTCGATACATTTTTGCTGGTTTTGTTTTTCACCTCACAAACTAAACAGGTGTGGATGTATTATCTTCAATCATACTTTTCCCTATTTCGAACTGTAACCCTATTTCTAGATCTAACACCCTACCCTCAAGGGAGTACCATCAAAAGGTCTTGACTCAACTGCCTTGCTCAAGGGCATAATTGCATGAGATGAAAGGACTGTCCAAACCTTTCTTTCTACCAGAGTCCCTGTAGTCCACCGGCTCCTGCTCCTTGGGCTCGTCTCTGCTGCTGGGGGTCCATGTCTGGGCAGGGAGGCTGCTGATAGGGTTGGGCTGCAAGGGGATCTTCTCTGGGTCCCCTGAGATGGTCTGGTGGGGAAGTCGGGAGCTGTGCATAATGTGGGCATCCAACATTTCCAGGAGCAAGTCATACAAGGGCACCATGTTCTTCATCTTCATGCCGTGCAGGTGGTCCATGCCCTTGTTACTGCACAACGAGCAAAAACAAAAGGTCTTTCATCAGGTTCAGTTTACCTGGCAAAACTTTTTCTGTATAACTGACAGCTTTAAAACAGCACTCAGGTTAAAAACAACGGTTGTGACTTGAGTTAACAGGCAAGCGTGATGGTAGTGACCGTATTGTGCCTGAGAGGTAACTGGCAAGAGTGACAGTAGTGACCGCATTGGGTCTGCTGTACCTGAATTGGCGGATGTGTGAGAGCAGCATCAGCAGGTGGGCTAGGCGTACAGACTGCTGCTGAAAGCTAAGGCCTGTCTTAGCGATGGCCCACACCAGTGCATCTGTTACGGCATCCAGCAAGCGCAGGAGCTTCAAGCGACTCTGAAGCTCTTCTCCCCCCTCTGTGGAACTCAAGCACATGTCTGCAACCACAACACAGGCACAAACTATCTGGACTGTACATGAACACATACACTGAGTATGTAATGGTCTGGACATGTCTCCATTTGTACATTTATTTCAAATTGCTTGGCTTTGTAACCCCTCCTAGACTCACGGGCATCAATCTTCTCTGGATGGGTCTTTTGATCTTGGTGTTTTACCGCACACCCATATGGTTACGTTTCTAATCCTTATGGGTGCAATGTTTTAAACATTTGCACCCGTTTTAGTGAATCTAATTATATGGTAGCCATTTAATGTGATGGTAAAAGGTTGGGGTTTACTTTTTATTCTATTTGCTTAAATGGCCTCAAAGTTAACAAATCACACACAAAAAGTTAAGGTTAACCCAATTTAACCATCAGTCCATATATACAGCTCCGGAAAAAATTAAGAGACCACTGCACCTTTTTCTTTCCTTTCCAAATAAGTTGAAAAGGAAGGTTTTGAGTGAGGAACAGAAGTGTTCAATTTGCAGTGGTCTCTTAATTTTAACCCTTCTGTTCCTCACTAAAAACATTATTTTTCAACTTTTTTGGAAAGGAAAGAAAAAGGTGCAGTGGGCTCAATTTTTTCCAGAGCTGTATATTAAAAAGACTGCTTTCCAGTGAGTGTACTTACCTTTTCACATGACTTAGCTTGTGGTTGCCAGAGAATGTAATTTTTACATCCAAGAGTAAAATGGTCCAAACACATTTAAAACAACCAAGACCCTTGAGGCTCCACAACTGGCAGCTGACAATGACTAAAATACACATCAGCACAAACAGCTAAAGCCAAAGCATTCTCTTGGAATGAAAATCTTTAGGTCTCAGGCAACCAAACTTTCCAACCATTCATAAATAACACTAATGTATGTTTGTTAAATGTGATTACTTAGGCTACAGTTCAGAACATTTTATTAAATATCAAAATAGTGGCCGTGACCCACTGACTTGGAATCAAGTAGACTGTTACATCTGTGTGAGGTAAATAGGAACTATGATGTGACCAGAGAGACACTCTGACTCCAATTATACACAGTGTTCCCATTAGCTCTTGCCAGAGTGAGTTATTCCTCTGGTTGCCCATGCCAAACCTCCCTAGACTATCAAAAAGACAGGATAATACTGAAAATAAACTGTCCAACATAGCAATTAAGCTGAACACTTCATTTTGATATGCACAATAAATATGAAAAGTACAAAACAGAGGCAGACAGATATATAAAGGTCTGTTCATTCTTCTAACACATCCACACTCATATGTGAGCACAAACACTTTAAACATGTACACAAACACACACATACATACTGGAGTTGAGCAGGATCATTGCCTTGAGGCAGACATACTCCTCCCTCTGCAGCTTGAGTTCCCTTAACCTGGAGGTAGCCGCTAGCAGCATGTCAAAGATCTCCACAAAGCCCTCCACACAGCTCCCCTCGTCCCTGAAAACAGACAGATATTTCCTTTTGAATGTATGATTAGGAGCCACAATGAAAATCTGTTAAAAGTAATACATATGCTTGATACAGGGGTAGAGGGTGGTCACCTGCTCAGACTGAGGTCCGGGGAGAAGATGAGCCTACCAGGGTGGTCTACAGACCTCCACATGAGCCCCAACATCAGCACCTCCAACCAGCAGCACTCCAAAAGGTGGACCTGGTCGAACAGGCTCAGGTCAACAAATCCTGTAAAGATAGGCCAGACCCATACTCAGAGTTCTGATCTAGGGCTTGATTCAGTTGGTTTGTTTGAAGATTTAAATACAAAGGCAATATTTCAGAAACTTTGGACTGGCCGGGCAAGATTAAAAGGGAGCCATAACTTTTATGGCCCTCTTAAAGTGGAATGAAAACAGCACCTTTCCAACCCTGCAGGATTTAACATTTGCAAATAACATGTTCCAGATCTTTGAGTGCACTGATTCCTCAACCCTAAAGATTTAAAGGAGGTATTTGAGATTGACTGGCAAAAGAGCAAGCCCAATGTCAACCAGTTAAAGGTTACACATTAACTAACTGATGTATATTTATGTGAATATACACTAAATCCAAAGGGGAAAAGATGAGTGTCAGCCAACTGACATGAATGTTAGTACCTTGCATACAATGGGGGGAGAGAACCATGACAGATGGATTCGTGTCCATTTAGTTTTATCCATTTGAGGCTTATGTCAGTACATCACATTCAATGAGGTTCACAAGGTTGGACATACGAAATGCCCGTTTTAAGGTTATGTTGCAGTACAAATTAATTATTAATCGGTCTCCAATTCATGTCATCTCTTGAAAATGGCAATATGTCTTGTGCGAACGCACGCGCCCCCAACCAACCTGGGATCTTCTTGGCCCAGCTGATCATGTGGACCAGCTCCTTGTCAGCCAGGTTGGTGAGTGACATCATGACGTTGGCCTCCGTCAGGGGCCTCCTCATATCCCCCCTGAGGTAGATTTCCGGTGGCTCCGCGTGCAAGATCTGGCCAATCAGCTGCTCGGGGGTTAGCACTGGGGGGCCGAGTTCCTTGATTACCTCACCGGCTGCCTCGCCCTCCTCAGCCGGGGCCAGCTTGGCCCCACTAGCCGCGCCACGGGAAGAGAATCGCCCCACATGCCTCGGTTGATGGTTCCGGTAGTGGCTGCGGTCGCGACGCATTCCTGAGGAAAACAAATGTATACGGATAAGGTGTGATTGCGATCACTATATCAGGACCTCAATTACAGCCCCCTGATATCACACCCACATTTCCCAGAGATGACTCTCCTTTGACCAGCTGGGTGTCAAAACACATTAGCATTGTAGAACATGGGCCAGTTGCATATCTCCCACAGACAGTACCAGAGGAAATACATCATAGCTGACATTTGCCATAACTCATTGCTTTCTTGGTGGCACCCAATGCTAAGGCAGTTGACAAAATAAATGACAGTGCTCATTTACTGTGGACCTCTAGCTAAAGAAAAACACTTAATGTTTATGTGATGAAGCAGATTAATAACAAATGATGTAGTAAGGAAGGAGAGTGATCGTCCACTAACCTTTAAAAACATCTTAACTCCAAAAAAGTTAAGATGCTGTGTAAAATGCAAATAAATTCAGAATGCAATGATGTGCAAATCATTTAATCCCTATATTCAACTGAAAATAGTACAAAGACATTTGTATTTTCACAAAACGAAGATACTGATAATTCTCTTTTTGTGTGAAAGCTGATTATCATCTGATTAGAATGATCTGAACAATGACTGTTCAAATGGGTAAAGGTTTGGTCTTTAGACCATCCTATCAGCTTATCGGGACTGCATGTTAATATCTTTACATTTCTTCCCTATTGGCCAATCACGGGCCAAAAGACATTCACTCCTCCACCCAGCCATTCAAAACCTGTTGAGAACCACTGAGAAGGAGGGGATGACTTGAAAGGCCAGAGACACGTACCACACTTGGTCATGCCAACTTCATAGCATTTGCGGAGGCGGCAGGCCTGGCAGCTCTTGCGACGGTTCTTGTCAATAGTGCACTGGTTGGTAGCGGGACAGATGTAGTCATTGTGTCCTGAGAAGGAGAGTGGGATTTGGGCAGGGCAAGGGAGAGAAAGCACTGAAGTTGAGATTTAGGATAAGTGAGAGGGGAAATGAGAGAAACAAACTAGTTCTGGTTTATTCCAAGTGTACACTGGCAACCTTTTCCCAAGTGTGTTTCAAATATCAACAGTAACCGTGACCCACCAGTTGAGAAACGCACACATTGATGACAAAGAGCTTTTTGCACTGAATTCAGGCCCGAGTGAATCGGTCCCAAAGAACGGCGGATTGACAGGAAAATGGGTTCCCATCATGGTTGTGTGTGCGAGCCAGTGTCCGTGTGCCTGACCTACAGCGTCATGAGCCCCTATTACCTTGGACACTTCTTTTGAAGAAAGCCTTGCAGCCCTCACAGGACCAAACTCCGTAGTGGTAGCCTGATGCGTAGTCGTGACACACTGCGCAGAAATGCAGGTCCGCCTTCACTCCTGGCGAGACGATGGTCTCTGCCCCTTCCTGTGAGCCCTTCCTCAGAACTTTGCTGCTGTCCAACAGGAAGTGACAACAGGAAAGATGATAATGTTGTAGAACCAGGCGGGTGACATTTAAAAGGACATTAAGGAGTAACCCTGTCCTAGGGCATATTAGGTCTATAAGCAGAGAAAGACCGCTATCCCTCCAACCTGAACTCATCTTCCTTTTTACCTGCTATCAGATGGGGCGTGGTACTGAGGCGACAGCTCCACCCAAGGCCCGCGGGTAGGCTGGCCGTGCTGGGGCCGGGACTGGGGCCGGTGGTGCAGAGCCAATGGAGGCCTCATGTGAGCGTGGGCGGGCCAGTAGAGGGAGGGGCTGACGGACTGACGGCCAGGCGGACAGTCGGGAAGGGTGGGCCCACCGTATCCTAGCAGAGTGGGGCTGTAGAAGGACAAAGGGGTGAAGTTGTGCCCGACGTCAGTGTACGGGGAGGGGATGCAGATCGGGTGGTTGTCCAGGTGCAGGGACGGGGCGCCGAAGACGGGTGACCGGACACGGTGACCACTGCCAACCACGCGGCTGGAGGCGACCTCCTGCAGATTCAGATTCAGGGGAGCAGAGTCGCGCTCTGGGAGTGGCGATGCAGCCATTGGCAAGCTTGGGAGTATTTTCTATGATGTCATAAGTCGAGGACACCAAATGCAGAAGTCCCGGAGAAGGAGGATGTTGTCTTTGAGGCTGATCTAAGGTCAATCACGTGCGTTCATTTCTTTAATCATTGAGATTATGATTTGGGTAGGAACTGATAAAAGACAGGTGATTATGGTCAGTGTTGCAGACAGGGCCTACTAATGGACCTGGCTCTAATCAGCGTGAGACACAGTTTGTGGGTTTGTGTCAGCAGAGATGCACATGGAATACGTTTTTCTGAATCAATAAGAGACGCTAAATCCAGAAGTCTTACTTATCTTGGGTGTCTGAACTTATCAAAAGACAACTGCTGGGTATCTGATAAAGGGATTCCAACTGTAGGGACGGAGAGAAAAGGACTGAGTCACAAACGGAACACTTCTCATAACATCACACAAGACATTACATTCATATGAAATGTAAGATATGTATTGATATGTTTTATAACTTCAAAAAATCTGTGTGCGGTATGACAAATGTTAGGCACAAAGTTATGAAGTGGGAGACAAACTGGAACAGTACAGACAGCAGTCTCTCAAACTGAGAGATGAACCACTTCAAAAGACTTCAACACACTGTTTGCCTGCTGAACACAACCCAAGTTTTCAGCACTATCCAGATAAATCATTTATATAGCTCCATTCACTATACGACTCTAAATAAGTGAGCCATTTCTCAAGTAATCCCAATAGCTCAGTTGAAGGTGATTGTAGCCAGTCATTGGCTATATTCCAAAAGTAGTCCTATTTCCTGTGTAGTGCACTTTGTTTGACCAAAGCCCAGAGATCTGTGGGAAAACGTAGTCCACCTTAATGTGAATAGGGATCATTTGGGGAAATACACGAGGTACTGTAATAACTTACTGTTTTGAGAAACGACTAAGCAACACATTGTTGTTGGTAGAAATAATTAACCTCACATCAAACCATGAAGGCAGTGCATCAGTTCTTTTGTCCCATTATTTTGAATTTAATCAACTAAAGGCCACATTAGGGCAAATATAGTTTATTAGGACAAATATAGTTTATTTGCTGCAAATGTATATCAGCCCCAAAATATGGGTCATTGGTTTCCTTGATCACTAATAATCTGTATCGGCCCTGAAAAAGACATATCGGTCGACCCCTAAAGCAGATAGCTGTAATCTACTGGCAAGCGTAAGGATTCTCTTCTCTTGAAATACTTGTTGATTCATGCAAGAGAAAGGGACAATTATTATCTGTCTAGACAGCACACTTGACCTTTTGGTGGTTGCTGCCCTATTCCACCTTTTTTATATTACATTTATGTATGAAAATAACCCAGTGTGTATACAACATATGAAAATTAGACACATAAAAGTATCTAAATAAAACTGATATATTAAGACAATTTAATGAATGAGTTCATTATTTTATTTTACAATAAAGTTTTATTTTACAATAAATGTATTACATTGATACCTCACCAAAATGCTAAAATTCCAATCATTCTTACTCCAATCATGCTAGTTGTTGCTGTCATAAGTGTGTTTTGATAATGTGGTGTTGGCCACAGCTCATTTACTGCTTAAAGGTGATCTACTGGGTGTCCAGTTAGAATACCTAATAAGCACTGTGGTTTGACTTGGCAGCAGTAAACAGTGTTTGACCAATCATGGAGATGCACCACTACAAGAACAGCACTACATTTTTAAATTGAAACACTAACTAAGTACTTTTGTTAAAAATCATTTATGTATTATTTTTATTAAATATAATCCAAATTGTATTGTGAAATTAGGAATATGTCTACTATTGCAATAGTAAACCATCCTTAAACTAGGATGAACTTTAAAAATGGACCTCACTCTTGTCAAAAACCTCACCGCATGAATGCAGATGCACGACTGATCCAGTGAGGTAGTCGGAGTTCCTTACTGTAATGGATTGTTTATCATCATTTGGATTCAACATGTTAAGGCTAAAAGCATCTGCGATTGGTGTGTTTATTTGACATTCAGAAATCTCATCTCTATTCCGTTGTGTTCATGTTTAATGGATGGAAACATATTACAACATTTGGGGACTTTAGTAATTCAGTATAATATCAATGAAATAAACCATTGTAATCAAGGAGGAGCTGGAATCTGAAAAGCAAAATAAAATTGTACAACTTATGGAAGATAAAACATGTTGGACAGGTTAACATAATCATGAATGTTGATATGAAAAGATTGTACAGTGAGCACAATTTGAGCACAATTTCCTAAATCTGCTGATGCAGCAGAAAGAGAACAAACTGAAGACTGAGGCAAAATCCGAGGATAAAAAGGAATTTATGGAATCAGTGGGAAAAAAATGTATTGAACAATGTTCTTGTAGTAAAGTTGCTAATAGCCCGGACAACTAAATCACATCAGAGCATAGTGTATCAAATGTACCTTCAAAACACGGAAAGAGATCACAGTTCTGAGGAAACGTAGGAAAATACACCACATCCTTTGTTAAACTCAAGCTGGAAGCTGAAAAGATAGCTTTGAGCTTTTCAGCAAAGGAAGTTTGTTTTCCTTTTAGAACAGGACAACCTAAAGAATTGGTGCCTAGGTGTGAATTTATGAATCCAGATTGAGGATTCATATATTCCAAAAGGCACTATGGAAATATGAAATCGCAACTGCTAACATTGACAGAACACACAACTGGCCATTGATAAAGACTGAAGTCCCGGGGCTCTTCAAAAATATGCAGACTCTGAGAGTCCTAACACAATTCATAATGGGGAATTTACAGAGTAAATGGACTGCCCAAGCAGCATGAAAACCATCATTTCAAAACTTTCATTCAAGCTAAAGAAACAAACTGAGAGGTTTTGTCTTTGGTCTTCAGGAAAGGAATGGAAAATTATCTTAAATTTGCCAGTCCTGCTCTACCTATTGATCGCCAAGCCCAAATCCTTACGCAACGCCCTGGGAATACATTTGTAGATATGCCAACAATGTTCTACCCATTGTAAAAGCAACAAGGCCCTGCTGATAATCCCTCAGTCTGTTTTGCAATTGACATGCTCAAAGGTAGAGGACTATGTTTTGGTTGTCTGGTACCTGGGCACATGATCACAACATGTAAGCAAAGACCTACCGTTCAGGAATGTTCACTTATTGTACCTTGTTGTTACATATTGTTTAGCCAGAAGCTGGAGCAGTTAACAGCACATGGCACACAGCAAACCATTACGAGTGTGCTTATCAACATGGATTGTGAAGCCAGGAGTCGTAATTGGGCCAGGGAAGCAGAGTGTATCCTGGCAATTGTTCCTGTCAAAGTAAAATCAAAGAAAAGTAAAAGGATAGTAGAAACTTATGCTTTTCTGAAACCAGGAAGTTCTGCTCTATTTTGAACTGAAACATTGCTGACAGACCTCAAAATTAGTGGAAGAAAAGCAGATATTATTCTACGCACCATGAACAACGTGTTTATCTGCACCGCTTTTGTCACTAGTGTGGAAATTACTGGTTTGGACCAAAACAATTACGTGGAGCATCCAGATGCCTTTTCTCAGTAGGTGATTCCTGTGGAAAAGAAGAAAAAAAAACATCCCTACTCAAAAGGAGCTGGATCAATTGCATTACTTGGAAGGGCATCTCACTCTAATTGAAACTTGAAATGGATTGCTGATTGGGACCAAATTTGCTGAACTTCATGGAATCACAGAGGGTAATAAAAAGAGGACTGCCATTTTAAGCAGTCAAAAAGGTGTTGGGTTGGATCATTAATGAACCACTGAGGAAGAATGTCTCCCCCAACTGTCAAACCTCTGCAATAGCAAACAGAATATCAGTCATGAAACTTGAGGATCTATTGGAACAGCAGATCAAGCATTTATTTTCAAAGAAGGTGGATCATCTGTTCATGGAGTGGGTTTCAAATTCTGTCAAATATCTGGATGGGCAACATAGTTGATGAACATTCATGCGGAATTTCCAAACAACTGTCGCGTGGCAGTGCAATGTCCCCTCAGTTTGAAAAGGAAACTCTCTTTAGCGCAAAGAATTGATGGAACAACTTGGAAACTGTTATCTGATGTAAAAAACAGGAGGTGCATCAAGTGTTATATTTTCGGAGAGCCAGTGTCTGCACAGCTACATCATGTCTCTAGATGCTAGTTAAAATGACTATGGCACTGCTACTTTCCTGTTACGGAAGAACTGTGCCGAACAGACTCACTGGGCATTCCTCATGGGCAAGGCCAGGGTCTCACCCTTGAAGCATGTTACCATTACCCATCTGGATCTTACTGTAGCCACAGTCGCTATGCACATTGACAAAATGACGAAAGACGAGCTCGAGCACCCACTGGAATGTTTTGGGTTGACAGCACATCGATGTTGAATTATCTCAGGAAATAAACAGATTTCATACTTTAGTTGCAACTAGGGTCAACCCTATAAAATGAGCATCATATGTTTCGCAATGTGGGTAAGTGGAAAGCTCAAGGACCATGAGCCATTGCTTGGGTTCTCAAGATTAAGCATGCTCAAAGGCCATGGTGTAAAACGATGGTAAAAGTTGGTAATCCCTCTCTTTGCAGACAATCTCAGTGGAAAGGAAACATCAGGTTTTATCAGAGGATTGTGTTTGCTGAAGACATTGCTGCACTGAAGAATGGCTCAAGTGTAAGGAAAAGCGGCAGTCTTAAACTCTCACCAAGATGGAATATTAAGAGTAGAAAGACGCCTACGTAAGTCTGCCATGCCAGCAAAGTCCAAGCATCCCGTCATTTTGCCCAACACAATCATGTCACCAACATTATTGAGGACAATGCATGAGAAGATTGGGGACTGTGGCAGAAACCAACCTGCCTCAGGCAGCATGATTGGATACCAAGCTCCAGATCAGCCATATGGTAGCTACTTCCAGGTGAGTACTTTGCAGAAGAAAGCGGTATTAGAGGTGAACAACAAAGAGCAGACTTGCCTAAGAAAAGACTGGTGCCAGATGAACCACAATTCACCAATGTGGGCATCGATTATTTTGGCCCGAATCACCTGGATATTATAACCCTCCCACAGGATCATAGTTCATCTATGCCTCGGGTTGTATTAAAGACTGGACAGTTAGAAGAAGGCAATGGCCACAGATCAAATACATGATGCAGTTGCAGAGCACAATGCTCAAAAAGAATCTATCACCTGGATAGTCAACCACCCCGCAGGGTCTCATCATGGAGGTATTTGGGTAAAAGGAAATAAGGACAGTACATATGATACTCAGTGCCATACTGGCACAACAAACACTGGATGATGATGGTTTTCAGACCTTGAAGTGTGAAGCAGAGGTAATCATAAATGATAGGCCTATCACTAAAGCCTATGATCCTAAGGATTTCGAACCAATCACCCACAACTTTCTCTCGCTTCACACCAATACATCTATACCTCCCAGTGTACTCAAGACCGAGGACTGTTATCGTAGTATGTGATGGCGACAGGACAAATAACTGGTGAAATTATTCGGAAAAAGGAGGACCAAAGAATGCCTGCCAGAATTGTAAGAAAGATAGAAGTGGATCAAGAAAGGGTGAAACTTTGTGCCACTCACGGATCGTGGGCAGCTTAACCTGTACAATAACATGTAAGTTCAAGCAGTTTTTGTAGGCAGTGCATGGAGAGGAACTACTCATGAACAGCACACACATCTCCCATTGACCTCTGGCCTGAAACATTCAGAGAGAGAATAGGACTACCAGTGGGTGCACCACTATTGAGGTTTTATTGGAGTGAGCTCTCCTAAAACTGTGTCGTGTGTCAAATGGGTAGGCTACACAGCAAAACACAATGTAGAGTAAGTGCTGATGAATAAATCAAGTTTAGGAATGATATGACTGAAGCTTTCATTTGGTGAGGGTCCAAACAGGCTATAGCAAACTGTTTTTTTCAGCATTCCTATTACAAAAAACATTTTCCACAATATGCTCAAATACAAAAAAAGTTGAATTTTCCAGAAAACATTCCCAAACCTATACAATAACTACTAACCCAAATGTGGGTGTCCAAGGATGAATGTCCACCAAACCTAAGCTAAGAGAAATGGACTATTCTCGAATCAATGATTGACCCATTTTAGAGAAGTTTGTTGCTGTGTGGTTATAGCCACTGTCCTAGCTGATAGGTGCATAACACAGGCACGCACACATGCGCTCGCACGCACACACATTTATGTCAATTTTCCTCCATTTCAATTAACTTTATACAACCGTATTTATAATTTTTGTTTCTAGAAATTCAGTCTATCCTCTCCATTCACCTTCTTGCTACAACCTTGTGGAGTTGTTGCTGCTGGATTACTTAGTTCATTTTAACGGTATGTTATCAGTTAATAACTCAACCAAATTCAAATGGTTATCAAAGGCATCAGATGCATTGCTCTTTTTTCTCTCTTTCTCTCTCAATCTTTTCCTCTCTGGAATGGTCCCCCCTCTAACACTCTTTGGGCTATATGTGCTCGGTCTAATTCTAAGATAATGTCTTGATGCCTTAACAATTATGTTAATGTCGGCATTGCCTTGCTAATTGCGAAGACTTTTTAAACTCTGCTTCTTGAGCAAGAGTAATCTCTATCCAAATACTGGTTACATCTGAAATGAAACACTGACTACGAGGTGTTAGTGCAGACTGTCAGCTTTAATTTGTATTTACATCTATAATCTGTAAACCATGTAGGAAGTACAGTCCTCCATACAGAAGTCACTGAAATAAAATGTATATTCTCAGATGAAGTTGTCCTATTTAGTACTTATGAATTATAAATCCTTTGAATATGATGACTGCCTGAATTCTGCCATCCGTAGACATTACTAGACGCTTGGCATCTTTCCTGGTGATGCTCTGACAGGCATGTTCTGCAACCATCTCCACTTCTGGTTTGTTTCAGGGCTTTGATTGTGGCCTGGTTTGGATTCAGGTTGGGTTATTGTCTTGGCCATACATGCCCGAAATATAATACTCCCTCTACCTTATTTCACAGATAAGTCGGTATGCCAGTTACAAAAAAAATATACACTACTGTTCAAAAGTTTGGGGTCACTTAGAAATGTGCTTGTTTCAAAAGAAAACAGTGAAGAGGCAACTCCGGGATAATGGCTTTCTAGGTAGAGTTGTAAAGAAAAAGACATATCTCAGACTGGCCAATAAAAAGAAAAGATTAAGAAAAAATACACTGGACAGAGGAAGACTGGGAAAAAGTGTTATGGGCAGAAAATCTAAGTTAGAGGTGTTTGGATCACAAAGAACATTCATGAGATGCAGACCAAATAAAAAGATGCTGGAGAAGTGCTTACCGACATCTGTCAAGCATGGTGGAGGCAATGTGATGGTCTGGGGGTGCTGTGGTGGTGAAGTGGGAGATGTGTACAGGGTAAAAGGGATCATGAAGAAGGAAGACTTTCACTCCATTTTGCAACATCATGCCATACCGTGTGGAGGGCACTTGATTGGAGGCAATATACTCCTACAACAGGACAATGACCAAATCATAGGTTTGAACTACGCAGGAACAATTTAGGGAAGAAGCAGCCAGCTGGTATTCTGTCTATCATGAAGTGGCCAGCACTGGTATTGGATCTCAAACTTACTGAGCTGTTGTGGGAGCAGCTTGCTCGTACGGTATGTAAGAAGTACCCATCAAGCCAATTCACCTTGTGGGAAGTGCTTCAAGAAGCATGGGGTGAAATATCTTCAGATTCCCTTAACAAATTGACAACTAGAATGCCAAAGGTCTTGGAGGATTCTTTGATGAAAGGACAAATATTATTTCTAATTGTGTCAATGACTATATTTCCTATCAATTTTAACATATTTCCTAATCAAACTCATTTAATGTATGTTTTCATTATTAATCAAGATACCATTTTACATTTTAGTCATTATCAAATGCTCTAATTCAGAGTGATTTACAGGTGTACCTTGCTCAAGGACATTACAACAGATTTGTTTACCTTGTTAAGTTGGGGATTAGAACAACAACCATTCACTAGGCCCTCCTGTCAGTTTCAATAGAAAAGTCTATGAGTCCTAGTATTTACATTACATATAGCCTATTCCAAATAAAATGACATGAAATTGCATTCTAAATGTGTAAATTGTTTTAATGCTTAACTTAATTAGTTGATTGAAAAATCTATTATATTCCCATTTAAGGAGTAACAAGTTCTTCTTGTCTCTGAAAAGATTAAAGTTTCTCTCAGAGGATCCTTTCAATTCCAAGGCGATGCGATACTATGCTAGCTTACTAAACTTTACCTCTGTTTGCTTCTGTCTTTTTACCTCACCACAGCCTGACTCACTGCCCTCTTAAAAGGTTAAATTTAACATCAGCTATTTCAAACTTCATCCTCCTAGGTAGCATGCTAGTAACAGCAGCTTATATTCAACAATAGATATATTTTAACTAATTATCCACCTGACAGCTTACAGTTCTGACAGCCTACCAACCGGACAGACTCACTTTTCAGTTAATCCGGTCATATTTTTTATCAAAACTGCAGGGCACAAAACAGAGAAGTTAAATAGATATTGATTTTGAGACATGAGATGAAGTGCATTCATACTTAAGTTTATGTAAACTTCTCTTTTTTTTAGATTATTTTGTAACAAAAACTAGAGTAATGTGTCAGCTGATTATGAACCAAGCTTTTTTATAAGCCTTTGTATATTTAGTTGAGCTTACGTCATGTTGATTTTGCTTTTGGCACCCTGGAAGAACACCTGGACCTACAAGATGTCAAAAGTCTAAACACTGCTGCAAAAAGCATGGATTGCTTGGTTAAAAAAGCACAATTGATAACTAAAGTTGACATCTGACGGAAACTGACATTTAAGTATAATTTAGAGATTATTATTTCTATAGGTTGAGGCTGTTTTATAGAAAGAGGCTGTTTTACAGAAAAATAAAATGCTGAATAAACATAAGCTACGGTATGGAAAGCAAATACCTACTGCAAAAAAGAGAAGACTAATCTTTAGAAACTAACAATAATTTCTCAACAATTTACAAAAAAGGCTACAGCAATGTGTGTAAAAAGTAGCATACCAGTCAGTAGCCTATGATTAATATATATATCACGCTGTGACACTGTACTGTACCCAATAATATGTAGAGCTCCTAATATTGTCCAATCTGTGTCCAATTGTCCTGGCCTTTTTGTGACTTGAGTTATTTGTGTGGTATTAAAAACAATGACGATAATGTAAATTGCATAGTTTTGCATGACATGCGTATATAAAAGGACACTTATCCATGTGTGGAAATCCAAAACCTGGCATTGCTCAAGTGCTCGAACCCGTGGAGCCCTTGATTTCATAAACTGCGCTGTCTGGGTTTGGAGTTGATATCGGATTTATTTTAATTTTTTATTGTTTTCCACTCAAGTCCATATTCACTTTTCTTAAAATGCATTAGAAACTAATGTATATACTGTTGCAGTTAAAAAAAAGGGGGAAAAAAGTAAATTATAAATTATATTTTGAATCGATTTAAATGTGTTCCGTCTTGATATTTGAAAGTAGGTTTCGTGATAAGGCTGTTGGATAGGCTAAACAAATCAATAATAGTGGCAGAAATAAAGAGCTGTGCGTTTATTAATCAAGTCAAGCAAATACAAAAATGTGCCTATACGTCGCTCAAATGCATTTGGAATTAGTACCTCATATCAAAGGATTCGATTACTGATGAATAGAAAGCTAATAGATCAACTCAAAAAACACCGTGACATTAATAATACCACCGTTTTATTTCCATACAGCACAAATTAAACTTTTAACCACCTACATTTTCGTGTTGTTACCTACCTCCTGCAGATTACCGCACACGTAGTCAGAAAAGTTCCAGTGGTCAGTTAGAAAAACAACACTGAGCAGAAACACTGGCATCTATTTCCGTTCTTCGTTCCGGCAACAAGATGCACGTTTCTGCCTCAAAGCACGACAAGCGGGCGGTAGAATTTGAAGACTGGGCCTGAGAACTCACAGAACTGACAGCCTACGGTGCACTTTCTCAGTTGACTTCACCATACGAGCTCGTAAAATCTCTTCGTAGACAGCAACGTCACTAACCACACCCGCTGGCCTATCTATGATTTAGTTGGACTTGGCGATCCCTCTAGTGAGAGTATTTCGTAATCCTGTCGCACCGTCAGTATGTATTTATGATGTGTCTGCGATATTGTTTATTTTCATTGGTATGATATACTATTTGGCACCCGACAATGACATCAATTATATAAAATTCGTATTTTTGCATAGGTATGACAAGGGCTTGCTACTTTTGTTTTTTTTATTCAGTTGGTAAGATATGGCACTTGCTTCTATTCTACTAAATAAAAATACATGACCATTACTAAGAATAGCCTACATGTGCAATTGCCATTATTTTTAAATGCACAACACTCTGAACGTGTCATTGAGATATCAAAGGACAATATTAAACGACCAGTAGTAGCCTAGAATCTGGAATAACATTTCATAACCATCTTTAACCACTAGGATGCAATCCCAATGGCCATAACAGATACATTTCTTATAGCTTTTCCTTTTGAGGAAATTAGTATACAACAATCAATGTAAAAACGAATAGTAATACCTACACTGGATGTCTGTTCACATGTGCAATGATGTCTGAGTGAGAAAGAACATTTTGTTGTCCATTTGTGAAGTTACAGCAACTAAGACGTTTCACTGCAACGTTTTCAGCTCTAAGCAGCTCTCGTTAAGTAGGCTACTGAATATTGCCGAACTGTGAAAGATGTTAATGGTTTGTTTATTGCTTAATCACTTATTCAAAGGAAGTTATATGCAAATGCTGGTTCTGTGTCATGTAGGGGCAGGGACTTTTCTGTGTGGGGGTTTGCACTAAACAGCGGATGTTTGACCCTTAGTATGTTCTTTGCAGGGAGTCCAGAACGGAAACGGCTTATGATCCTGTAGCCAAGAACATAGCTCTACGGCAAATTGCTGGGTGAAAATAATAAATGAAAGACACCCAGCTATACCCAATTAGGTGTGTATTATTGGTTAGATGTGCTAAATAGAGTGGTGAAGAGGATGATGCTTGATAAATCTAAAACATTTGCAGCTGTAACAATGTAAACAAACAGAGAAATATTTTGTGTCTTTCCTGTGTGTACTCAGAGGCTTTATAGGACATGTTTTGTCTACACCCAACCCAATTACACAACCAAGAAGAGGGCAACATCACTGAACTAGTTTTCCGGTCGTGGCCCATTGTACAAGCTACTCCGTTGTGCATCAGGCAGTGATAATCATTTCAGAATTACGTCTCCTCGCTTCTTGCTTCTCGTCCAATTTTGTAAATTGCTCAAACCCGGAACGATCCAGGTGCTTCTGAAGCTGCTATCCTATTCCAGCTGTAATGGACAGTGGTTAAGTCATTACTCTTTGCCAAGGTACATAGAGGGGCACCGCAGGTAGCCAATGTACATGATCCAAAGCCCACTAGGTAGACTTGATTAAGCTTTCACTTACAGTATAGGCACATCTGGGAAATCATTGCCCAGATTTGATTTCGGAGTTTTGAAAAGCAATTTGTAGCCACTTTTTGACCTGTTCCTGATCATTTCAGACCTCTTCCAGGTAGGGTGGAGACAAAATGTCTGATGCTGTGGCTGGATGAAAATGATTGACTTGAAAATGTAATTAACCATAAACAAACCCAAACCAAATCCCATAATGTGTTCCAATCAGAGATTGGGGAAAATAGGGGTCAACCGGCATTTGCAGCAATTAATAGTCACTTGCAACAGCTGTGAAATGAACCCAACACACTTAATTCATGAGGAAAGTTGCCAACTCAATTGTACTCGTCGGGAAGCCCCCCCCACGTGCCAGGTCAACTCAATAGCAAAAACAACTTCCCTCTCTCACTTCTACAAAGCTGTCCCACATGGTGCTCGCCGTTCCCGTGCCCAAAAGGTCAGCTTGAACTGTTGAACCAGATTTTTACCCGGCTATCCTGGGGTCACCGGTTTTGATTCCTTGTTCTGTGGCTCTCCGCACGGCAGGACAGAGATTGGGGCGTTCAGAGATTGGGGCGTCTTTGGTGTTCCTCTTCTTGATGGGTCCATCTACCCAGGACCCAGGACTTCTCCTTTCTCTCTGCCAGCTGTTTCCGTTCTGAGGACACTTATGATAGCGGGAGTGAAAGATATGGACTTGGTAACTGAAAACGTGTGTGTGAGTGTGTGTTTATGTGTGTGTGTGTGTGTGTGTGTGTGTGAGAGAGAGAGAGAGAGAGAGAGGAGAAAAAGAGAGGAGGGAATTGAAAAGAGAGTGATAAATACCTGCATCAGAAAAGGGAGACATTATGGGGATGGATACTAAGGAAACGTTTATTTTCGGCAAATACCAAGAATCACTGTATTATCGGCTTGTGAAAAATGGGTCCAGTCCATCTACCACTCTAAGATAATCAGCTCCAGCCAAGGCAATCCCAGAATCATTTTTTGACCATCGATAGACTGGTTCAGCCCATGTATCTGATCATCTGTCTCCAGAACATGATGGCGGCTCCCAAAGACAAAACAAAGTGTGTACCCTACTAGTGTCCATTCATGGCTGCTGTATTTGTCCATACTCCAAGGTCAGAAACCTGTCTGTAATCCCGGACCCTACTCTCTCCTTTGAAATCATTTATCACCAAATCAGCTTTTATTCCACTTCTAAAACGTCTTCAGACTCCACCAATCCATCTCAAATGTGACAGACGAATAACTCATATATGCATTTCTAACATGTTGTGTGGACTACTGCAATAGAGACCTATTCAGTGTGTCCAAAGAGAGCCCTTGATAGCGTCTCCCCACACACACCAAACATAGGAACACATGACCTCCACCTTGTAGCAACTTCATTTTGAGTCAAATTCATGGCAGCTTATGGTTCATTCAGCTTTTTACTTTGAATAAGTAGGACTGGGCAGCATAGAAAAATAAATTGAACTGTTCAAAATAATGACTGGTGAAACAGGAGGATTTCACTGAACTGTAACCAAATTGCAGGGTTTATAGATTTAATAATTGCAGGGGACATATCTCTTTTGATAAACAAGCTCAAAATTAAGAGGCTGTAAGAGCAGCAGCTTTTGAGAACAAACTCCAGTAGGGTGGCTCAGCAATTGTGATAGGCCCGGATGAAAACTCTTGAAATCTGTTTTGCTAAGACAAAATGCCCAGTGGCTGGAAAAGGCTTGGATTCTGATTTGGCCTCCTGCTTGCACCTGTAGCTTCTAAGTAAACAGAAAACCATAACAATTGTCCAATCTGTTCATGTAAATTATGACGGCGAGTTACGAAGGTTGTTAAAGTATATGATCAGAGTGAGATGAGCAACAAGAACACGATAGCAGGTTGAGGGAGAAGAGGGCTGAATAGGATGGGAGAGGACAATTATGAAATATGGAGAGTTTGTCTAGGACAGAGTCAGAGAAGAAATGAAGACGAGAGTCAGAGTCATAGAGGGATAGAAAGCACGAGGACATAGGAGATGAAGAGGTTAAAAAAAGTTGGAATGAAAAAATGAAATAGAGTAGGTGATGTATGTGACTGTTGAGAAAGGAAAGAGAGAGGGAGTGAGTTGTGGTGATGTATGCCAAGCCGAAATCCCTGGGGGAGAATTCTGCTTTGGTTTTTTGTGCGGTTGGAAGAGGTTATTTATCACCAGTAGGCCAGGCATCACATTCTCTGCCGGTACACGCTGTGACGTGGGAGTAGAGATCTCCTTTTGAAAAGCAATTAAAACCATCCCCTTAAGAACAGGCACAAAATAAAACACACGCCTGCTGCAATGCCACCAACCTGCATCCATCAGACCCAGGTGACTAGGTTTTGGTGAGATCATCCGAAAATCGACAGCTTTATGTGCATGCTATTCTCAGAACATCATTTTTATGACTGATCTTTGTCAAAGAGCCATATCTTGGTTGTTTGTCTCTGGTGATCTATTATCATTGCTGAATATGCCATTATTTATCAATGTCAGGACTATCATGTTTGTGTGTTTATGTATGCATCTGCACACTCTGTTCCGATAAGATCCATGATACTTTTAGTAACTAGGCCTACAGTAAACTACAGTGACAAGAAAAGGCTTGTATTGTTTAATGTGAAACGGCTGATAATACCATAGTACACTATGCTCTAAACGTCGTACTGAAAAAGCGTGTTTAGTGTCGGGCCAACGCCTTGGCTTGGCTTTGCTGAATTATACTAAAGTATTCACTGTAGTATTTTGGTCAATACATGCTCTAGTATTCACTCTAGTGTTTTTCACAATGTATAGAATTGTATTCACTGTAATGTTTTTCGATACTAATACTATTTGATATGACATTCTACAATACACTACAAAACACTACGAATGTGTGACGCTTACATGTAGTCCTCGTCAAATGGTCAACAGTAGTCAATACTACAGGGTGTAGTTGAGTATTTTATGGTATACTGTTAAATTATTTAGAAGGATATTATAAGATGTAGAGAAGAATTCCAGTTTAATACGACATTCTAAAGCACAACATGAGGGATACAGCGTGCACTATACTATTCCAGACAGTTCTGTATTAAGCACTACACAGTTGTGGGATCGTGTGTACTATAGTACTCTACAGTTTACGACTGTTTGCTACAGAATATTATTGCATTTTAGTTATTTAATAGTAGGCTGCAGACTTCTGATCCCTTGGATGTTCTACACAATTCTTTGGGAAAGGAGACTGTAACTAATAAAACAATGTATCCGTTTTCCTCCTGGGATCTGATGAAAGCCATTTAATAGGGTCACATGGACAGAGGTTCTGGGGGTTTGGGATATTTGGTATTGAGGATGGGTTGGATTTGGGAGTTGAGAAGCTGAACGCGGTCAATTGTATCGTCTTCTTTCTTGTTTTATTGCCGCTTGACAGATAGAGTGCTTATAAAATGACTGCCAGACAAGAGGTTTTGGCTTGGCTGTTGTCCCTTTGATGTGCTGTCCCAAATAGTATTTTCTCCTTATGTGCTCTACTCTGCAGTCAGAGGATGGGATTTTTTTTTTTCCACAGGCTAGCCGTTAGTATACTCATTTCATTCTGAGCAGTTCAGCAGCATTAATAAAAAGTGGATTTCTACTTTGCAAAAAGACTCAAGGCAAAAGCCATTCCAGGCCACATGACTTTATCAACATGAACACTCACAACTAACTGCTTGTGCATACATCCTGTCTATGGAACAAAACAAAAGATCCAGACCTTTGGCTTGTACTTCTGCAACATAGGTTTGATTCCAGCATACTGCTACTTCGGCAGTCTTTTATTCATATTACTTCTGTTCTATTCAATAAATATACAAATACTTACATCTTTAAGAAAAGGAAAATCAGTACTCCTTAGCAAGCACGTCGAGGGCAACAAAGGCTATCCCGTCTGGTTCCAACCGATATTTCTGTGACTGTAGCACAAGTTACAGACCTTTTTATGATGGTTATGGCAGGAATTTGTCACAACACCCAATGCATCACCCCCTGCTGGGTATGTGGCCCATGTAAGTGCCCATGTGACCCCTGTCCACTGCCAGAAGCACCTACAATTGGCACGCAAGCTTTGGAACTGGACCTTGGAGCAGTGGAAGGTCACCTGGTCTGAGGGGTCCCGTTTTCTCTTACATCACATGGACGACCGTGTATGTGTGTGCTGTTAACCTGGGGAAGTGATGGCACCAGGATGCACTGTGGGAAGACCACAAGCCGGTGGAGGGAGTGTGATGCTCTGGGCAATGATCTGCTGGGAAACCCTGGGTCTAGGCATTCATGGGGATGTCAATTTGACGTGTGCTATCTGCTGCTAATCTGCTGCAAAGACCTCAATCTGATTGAGCGTCTGTAGGATGTTCTGGACCAACAAGTTGAAGCATCTGCTGCTAATGTCTTGGTGCCAGATACCACAGGACATCTTTAGGGGTCTTGTATAGTCCATGCCTCGATAGATTGGCACTATTTTGGTGGCTCGTGGAGGACAAACAGCATATTAGACAGGTGGTCATAATGTTTTGGTTCATCAGTGTATATACCCAATATATAAGGTTGGGGCTAGAGATTCTCCCAAACTTGTTTCACTGAAGGTGTCTTTCATTTTATTTTTAACTCCAAACTTCCTCACCACTTGGGAATGTCTGATACTGTTACAGCTCATCGCCTGACACGTTCTGAAAATGCATATCTCCAGGCTGCACTGTGGCTCTACCCTACCATTGATCCTCCCCACCTTATTTCTATTTGTAATTAAAACGGCAGCCAAATGCTTTACCAGATATATAAATCTCAAGCATTCGGAAGGAATTTCCACTCCCCACAGGGAGAGGAAGCTTGTGGCCTGAAGCAAGATGGAACCGGACGGACGTTCTTCCAATATTCTCTTTGACGAAAACCTCTGATCTCAATACGGTTTGGCTTTATCAAAAGTGGAATATGTTTCGAACATTGATTTGTAGACTGTATGTCAACCCTTTTTTTTTAAATGCATTGTTTATAAGGAGAGTAGGGTGAATTTAGTTTCCTTACACACACTGTAAAACGTTAGCGTTCCCTAACGGAAGTATACAAATACTTGGCTCTTCCTCTTTTCCTATGCTCCTAGGATCTTTGGTTATTAAGAAAATGCCATGGTTTGTGTTTTAGAGGTGTAAGACTACCATCTACTGGAGTGCTCTATTTATGTTTCAACAGATCCCAAAGGGGTGAATTTCAATTCATTTTGCTGGAGTCCTATCACATTTCCTGTATAAACCGTTTTTATGTATGCAGCTGTCACAAAGTACACAAAGTAGATACCCCGCCTAAAACCCCATAGAGAAGGCAAAGAGAAAGCAATAGGAGTACGGCACTAAGATATAGGAAGAATCATACAGTAGAAATAAACAAGGCTCCAGGGGTTCCCAGTCTTGGTGGAGAGTCCACAGAATTTTAATTTTGCGGAGTTTGCTGCATCCATATTTTAGTATCGTAAAGATTATTTAGGGGCAATATCTAGCCACTAATTACAAGCGACCATCAGAAGCCCCAAAACAGCATAAATATGAATATTATAAGTATGCTAGCAATGTTTGGCGATTATGTGTTTGTTCATACTGATGAGGAGTGAGTATGATATAGTAATGTTTGGAGATATGTAGACTAGGTGAGGTGTTTTGTATCATGACCATAATTGTCAACTTCACTGACATTGAATGAGAAACAGAACGCTCAGTCCTGGTTGTTTCTACAGCGGGACGGCATGACATCACAGTCTTACATCATGTCAAAAAGGTGGGAACAGGATTTTCCCTGGAAAGAGGGACAGTGTAAATCGACAGAAATTTGTATACTGAATTATGGAACTATGGCTGATGGTTTCTTAGAAATGTTTTTTTACTTAGATATTGACAGATATATTAATAAAATATATATTTTTTAAGGTGAAAAAGGGTCTGACATGATTTGCAATAAGGGTGTAATGACTATTTACTTGTGATAATTTCCCAATTTGAGATTAATAAAGTAATACTCTACTCATATCCACTGAAATCTTAGTGCTGCTGTGTACATATCCATTGTGGGAATGCATTCTTCACAAAGCAGAACAGTGGGTTGTCATAATCCTACATAATTCTCTGAGTGGAAATATTGTATTATTTGGATACATTTTGAATTTTACATGAGGGTGTTGTTCAAGTCTAATCAGTGCTGTTTTATATACATCCATCCAATTCAGATTTTGAGACTGATCAGCCATGCTAACTTTAAACTCTAATGTTCAACTCTAATGTTCAAACTCTAATCTAAAAAATAATAATGTGTCCAGGAATTTCAGATGGAGACTATTCTTTTCTTTCAGTATGATCAATCTGTTGACGAGTGATCGTCCATTAAAATGTTTTGTAGCTTTATCCATGTTTATGCAACAGCATAACATACAAGGTAAGAATCAGCCACTAATGTGTGGTTCTGTTTTTGGCCAGCAGGTGATAGTGTTTGACCACAAATATCAACAAAGACAACTAGATTGTCAGAATCTTCAGAGGTAAAAACTCCCTAAGAAGGCCGAATTTTAGGAAGAAACCTAGAGAGGACCCAGGCTCAGAGGGGTGACCAGTCCTCTTCTGGCTGTGCCGGGTGAGATATTAAGAGTCCAATTAGAATAAATACATTTCTCTGGGCTAAATCCAGAGTCTATTTGATTCTAAACTAGGTCAAAAGTATGACCAGGTGGACAAGAACAGGGACAGCAACGGGCCCCCCAAACCAGGTACTCTGCAGGTGTGGACCAGGATCTCATCTCCTCCTAAAATGTAAAACTGGAGGAGACTGAGAAAAGTTAGAAAGTGCATTCCTCATATCCCCCAGCACAATAATATAGCAGGGCCCAACAGGCAGGAAATCAATCCACCCACATTGCCAGGCATTAACCAAAGGGACACCCACCAACCGCAACCCCCCTGAAAGAGGGCCGAGTATTGCCAGCAGCATACAGCCCAATTGCTCTTCCCCCGAAAGGCATTGGAGGGAGGGCATCCCAGTGGCGACAAGAGCCCACCTGGCAAGACAGCAAGGGTGGACAATATTAAGCCTACTGGTCACCTTCAAGCCCCCGGGCCAGGCTACACCGAATTATAAACCGTGCTGTAGAGATGAGTTTTTAGTAGACACTTGAAAGTTTGCACTGAGTTTGCATTTCTAACCTTAATTGGCAGATCATTCCACAGTAGTGGAGCTCTATGAGAAAAGGCCCTGTCGCCAGCTGTTTGTTTAGAAATTCTAGGTACAAATAAAAGGCCAGCATCTTGCGATCGTAGGTTACGTGTAGGTATGTATGGCTGGATCATTTCAGCAAGGTAAGTAGGAGCAAGTCCTTGTATTGATTTATAGGTTAAGAGTAAAACCTTAAAATCAGCCCTAACCCTAACAGGCAGCCAGTGTAAGGACGCTAGGACAGGAGTAATGTGTTCACATTTTTTTGTTCTAGTTAGGATTCTAGCAGCCGTGTGCAGCACTAATTGAAGTTTATTTATTAATTTGTCTGGATAACCAGAGAGAAGAGCATTGCAGTAATCTAGTCTAGAAGTAACGAAAGCATGGATTCATTTTTCTGCATCAGTTTTTGATAGAAAGTAATTTTTGCAATGTTTCGAAGACTCTTGAGACATATTTTATATGTACTTCAAAGGAGAAGTCAGGGACAAGGGTAACGCAGAGGTTTTTTACAGTTTTTTGGGATACGGCCGTTGAGGTTCACAGTGAGATCTGCTATGTTTTTTGGGTCCTAAAACAAGCATTTCTGTTTTAGTTGAGTTTAAGAGCAAGAAATTCTCTGTCATCCACTTCCTAATATCTCAAACGCATGCTTCCAAAGTAGCTAATTTAGGGGCTTCTCCATGCTTCATTGAAATATATAACTGTGTGTCATCAGTGTAACAGTGAAAGTTTACATTGTGATTTCGGATTACATCGCCCAGAGGGAGCATATATAGTGAGAACAATAATGGGCCCAGAACCGAGCCTTGAGGAACACCAAAGCATACCTTTGACTTGTCAGAGGATATGCCATCCACACTAACAAACTGATATCTTTCAGATAAATAAGATTTAAACCAGGCTAGAACATGTCCACGTAGCCCAATATGGGTTTCCAGTCTCTCTAAGAGAAGGGAGTGATCAATAGTGTCAAAAGCAGCACTAAGATCAAGAAGCAACAGGACGGATGCGGAACCTTTGTCCGAGGCCATTAGAAGGTTATTTGTTACCTTCACGAGTGCAGTCTCAGTACTATGATGGGATCTGAAACCGGACTGGAGTATTTCATAAATGTTATTTGTCTTTAGGAAGGCAGTCAGTTGTTGGGAAACACATTTTTCTAAGATTTATAAGGAACGGGAGGTTCGATATTGGCCTATAATTGTTTAATATGTCGGGATCCAGATTAGATTTTTTAAGAAGTAAGCAATTTTTTGTGAGTTTGGTACACATCCGGAGGAAAGGGAGCAATTTATTATGTTCAGCATTGGCTGACCTAGCACAGGAAATAGCTCCTTAAGTAATTTTGTTGGAATCAGGTCTAGCTGAGAGTTTGTGGGTTTAGAACTCATTACAAATTTAGTAAATGTGTCGAGCGATACGGTATCAAAAAATTCAATTGTCCCCATTGAAAAAAACACATTATCTTTTTGGTGCCCCACAACAGGATTAAAAATCTATTTAGCCTGATAAAATGTAATATTCTAAACATAATTTGCATTTACCTTGTCAGGACAGATGCTAATAATTTCTTTTATTTGCTGACATAAACGGCATTATACTATAACTTTTACTTACAATTTTCCAAAAGTACAAAAAATGTCCCTTTTCAAATGCCAGACAACATCCCTACAAATTAACTTGATGCACCTCAGGTCACTGGCATCAGCACAATACTTCACCAAAATTAAAAAATTACATTGATTTCTTGTAAGCAGATCGTGGACTAAGGAAGATAACAATTATATATTTGTTTCTGTTTGAGACGATTTATAACAGTAAGACAGAATCTAACAGGCTCTATTTCCTAAGACAGAATCTAGCAGCATCTAACAGTAAGACAGAATCTAACAGCATCTAACAGTAAGACAGAATCAAGAGTAACAGCATCTAACAGTAAGACAGAGCCAAGAGTAACAGCATCTAACAGTAAGACAGAACCAAGAGTAACAGCATCTAACAGTAAGACAGATCCCGACAGCATATAACAGTAAGACAGCATCTAACAGTAAGATGGCATCTAACAGGATCTATTTACTAAGACAGAATCTAGCAGCATCTAACAGTAAGACATAATCTAGAGTAACAGCATCTAACAGTAAGACAGAATATAAGCATCTAACAGCAAGACAGAATCTAGAGTAACAGCATCTAACAGTAAGACTGAATCTAACAGCATCTAACAGTAAGACAGAATTTACAGTAACAGCATCTAACCGTGAGACAGAATCTAGAGTAACAGCATCTAACAGTAAGACAGTCTACAGTAACAGCATCTAACAATAAGACAGAATCTACAGTAAAAGCATCTAACAGTAAGACAGAATTTACCGTAACAGCATCTAACAGTAAGACAGAATCTAGCAGCATCGAACAGCTTTCAGCGACAACACCTATTAAGCTCGCCTATTGACCAAGGATTTTTTTTTTGGAATAGTGTTCAAATTCACTGAACATATTTGAGTGAAGCGCGTCGGAGTGAGTGAAGCGCGTAAAAAAGACTGACAACGCATGCCCAACAGTGTACGCAACACATGTCAACTGGGAAGGGCACTAGATAGCAAAGGGGCATGTGTTCTGCACAGGTTGAGCTTTACCTGTGCACGTGCCTCAGTGTCATTACTGGTTCTTGACCTGTTTGTACTTGTGTCAACTGTGGCAATTATTTCCATTATGTCTGAGCAGGCCCGGGCCAGTGGGCCATGATACATGTTGCACCCTGTTTATGCATGTACAGGTTTGTGTGTTGTTTGTGGTAATATTTAACTATTTGACTATTATCTTGTGGCCAATAATTAGGCATCATCCGACATATAACGATTATCAGCACCCAACCACAAGTTCTGAGATCTAGATAGGGGACTTTTCAATAAAGACACTGTGCCTTTAGGTTAATAAATCAAGACAACACATTGCCACTGTGATAAAGGCTTAACATTTTTAAAAAAGAGACCCAGGGCAATAATGTAATGCTCCACATCTGTTTGATAGATGAGCATTGGAAGCCATCTTTACATGTGTCTAGCACAAATGGGTTTAGCGGTGGTTCAAGGGGCTGTATTTCAAAGCAGTAACAACATCAGCGTGACATTTGACTATGAACACCATGGCAGATACATCCATCAACCACAGGTGTTTACCATTCCCTTAAAGGGGTGATCTGAGATTCAAACCGCAGAACCCCAACACTGTTTTGGGAAACAACTGCTGAATTTGGCTTGAGACGTGTAAAGGGAACAAGGACTGATCACCCGTGATTTTAAAATTGTAACCATGTTTCAAAGTGCACTGCTCTGTACCTACAGTGCACTTGTTGAACTTTAGGATTAAAGGGACAGAATTTTTCTGACATTTACTGCAAACTAGACTGTGACATAGACCATGGTGTAAATGTGTACGAAACAAATGTATTCTGTGCACTTACAGTGCATTTCCACTTTATGAAGACCACTGCCAGAATAGAATGGGATTATTCTCAGTCCAGCAGCAGTAACACAGAACGTCAGCAGCAAATCACATGCTCATTTGTATTGCTAGGCAGTAAGACCAAAAGACCAAATAACATTGTGCTTGCACGAGATACAAACACACAAGGCATTCAAGATTGAGCTAATTTTACAGAAAATTCTACTTCTGTAGGGCATACAAATGAAAGGTGGTTTAAACTAGTTCAAAGGCTTTCTGATATTATGTGCTGTATTATAATTGTTTTGGCCTTGATAAGTAGTCTGATATGATGGAGGTGTCTGCAGGAGAACTTTGTACATAAACCCAAGGGAATGTTTCTCATGCCTTACATACAGAGACCCATCGTCCAAAAGTCACCTGTAAATAGACGACTGGTGTTTGGAAGGAAAGGGATAGATACCTGGTATAAAGTACAAGCAAGCAAATATTAGACGCGTAAATGACCAATCCTGGCATAACAGTTTGAATGTAGCTTCTGGCTTTAAAAGCTAGAAACGAGCGCCGTCTTAACACTAGCCAAATAAAAAGCGTTGATACAGAGATTAGGGGTGTTGATACAGAGATTAGGGGTGTTGATAAAGATTAGGGGTGTTGATACAGAGTTTAGGGGTGTTAATACAGAGATTAGGGGTGTTAATACAGAGATTAGGGGTGTTAATACAGAGATTAGGGGTGTTGATAAATATTAGGGGTGTTGATAAAGAGATTAGGGGAGCTGATACAGAGATTAGGGATTTAAATATGGAGTATGCTTGAATGTCTGCCATTTCTTTTTACAAATTACACTGCCATGATTTTCACAAGTAAAAAAGCAAAAGCATCAAACCTATTTGTAATACCTCTCCATTATAGACTACATTTTCCCTGAAAATGTTCTCTTTTGGTGGAACTGGTCAGTCTTTCCCTCTTTTCAATAGCTACCTAACATTATTCACAGGGCTAGACTTAGACAACACTGCTCATACAGTAGGGGTGAGATAGAGTGGTTGCTGTAAAGTGGACCCGGAGGAAGGGCGACATTGTGGCCACCTCACAATGGGCTTATTCTTCTGGACTTGAGGAATTTCAGGGAATGCCTATTGCAGTACATGTATACATACATTCTCACACACACACACACCTTTTGAAAGAATTATCAAACACTTTTGCTTCATTTACGTCAATCTGTTGCTTTTTGTACGCACCCAAGATAGGAAAGACGGGGGAATAAAACACTCAATAACTTGCACCACCCACAAACACAACAGGCTTCCATTACTGAGTGCCAGGACGCCCGTGGTCCTTGCCAGAAACACTGACTGGATTTCACCCCGCCCAGCCTCTGATTGGGGGTTTTCATCCAAAATCTCAGGGCAATTTGTATTATTCTGCACGTAAATCTATGACACTTTGTGTGCTGATTTATTCTAAGTTTCATTATGAATGGAATAGCAGTTGTACCACATCACAGAAATCATAAGATGCATAAGAAGTATATGGATAGTGACACCTTATTTGTGTTTTTTGGGTCTGTATTCCAGCACTATGTATTTAGAATTATACTGTAGTGAGTTCTATGTAGGATACCGTATCTGGGAATTCATGAGATGAGCAACGAGCCAAGGGCAAATGGAGTTCATGGACAGCCCAGTACCAGCCTGCAGGTTATGCAAGCCTTTTATTATATAGCCCTCATTGGGGCTGTCAATCATAAACAATTTTAATTTCAGGAAGGCAGGCTCTATTTTGCCCCTGAAGTAGAGTTGTCACTAGACCCAGACTTCCAGAACTTTAGCTCAGGGTAATAGTAGGTCAGGCCCAATAGCTTTACAGGCTGACATTTTCTCTGCACAGACCAACAACACTGTTGGCCCTGTTCAGTCCAGTTATAATCCAAAGTGTCTTTCACCTAATCTTGATTAGGAGATTATGTATGACAGTTATTGATAGAAGAATTTGGCCAACAGGCTTATCACTTCTATGGGCAAACTCTGGGCTTCAACCTCAACAGGAATAAGATTTTCTATGTAAATGGTCTCATACCTCTTGATGCTGAAAATGTGTATAATGAAACAGAATGGCCCTACCTATTACACTGCTCAAAACAATCAGACTCAATGAACTAAATATTTTAAAGATCTAAATCTTTACTGTACATTATGTAATTAGTTGAGAACAAAATGACGTAACAACGCTCAGTGGAAACCAAAACACCAACCGACTGAGGACTGGATTCAAACTCACACCAAAAATCAAAGTTAACAATTGAAATCACAGGCTGTTCCAACTTGAATTTGATCACGGCAACTCAGTAATGTGACTCAGTAGTGTGTATGGCCCCCACGTGCCTGTATGCACTCCTGACAACATCTGGGCATGCTCCTGATGAGACGGCGGATGGTGTCCTGGGGGATCTCCTCCCAGACCTGGATCAGGACATCAGTGAGCTCCTTTACAGTCTGTGGCACAACTTTGCGTCATTGGATGCACTGATACATAACGTCCTAGAGGTTCTCAATTTGATTCAGGTCTGTGGAACGTGAGGGCCAGTCAATGGCATCAATGCCTTTGTCATACAGGAACTGCCTACACACTCTGGCCACATGAGGCAAGGCAATGTCCTGCACCAGGAGAAACCCAGGGCCCACTGCACCAGCGTAATGTCTGACAATGGATCTGAGGATTTCATCCTGGTACCTAACAGCAGTCAGGGCACCGTTGGCTAGCATGTGGAGGTATGTGCGACCCTCCAAAGATATGCCTCCCCAGACCATCACTGACCCACCGCCAAACCGGTCAAGCTGGATGATGTTGCAGTCAGCATAACATTCATCTCCAGACTCTTTCACATTTGTCACTTGCTCAGTGTGAAGAGAACGTGGCGCCGATGGTGGACCTGCCAATTCCGGTGTTTGCTGGCCAATCAAGCTGCACGGTGCTAGGCTGTGAGCACAGGTCCCACTAGAGGACGTCGGGCCCTCATGCCACCCTCATGGAGTCTGTTTCTGACTGTTTGGTCAGACACACACACCAGTAGCCCACCGGAGGTCATTTTGTAGGGCTCTGACAGTTCTCCTCTGGTTCCTCCTCATACCAGTCCTGCTGCTGGGTTGATGCCCTTCTACGGACCTGTCCAGCTTTCCCTGTGTAAAGGCCTGTCTCCTGGTATTTCTTCCATGCTCTTTAGACTGTACTGGGAGGTACCGCCTCATGCTAACAGTAGTGACAAGGACACTAGCAAAACACAAAACTAAAGAATCAGTCGGGAAATTGTCTGTGGCCACCACCTGCAAAACCATTCCCAGTTTTGGGGTTGTCTTGCTCTTGCCTCTCCAGTGCACCTGTTGTCACTTTCATTTGCACCAAAACAGGTGACACTGATTCACAATCGCTTATGCTTCCTAACTGAACAGATTGGCATGCCTGAAGTTGAATTGCCTTAGTGTCATTCTGTGATGATTATGTGCTCCCTTCGTTTTTTTGAGCAGCGTATAATGAGTTCCTATGGCTCATAGCATTACACCTATATGGCTTTGCACAGCTGCACTTTATCCTTGGCAGCAGTTGTGTGTGTGTTCCCTAAAAAAATTGCTGTGGTGGATAGATGGAGCAGTGACATTGCTCCAATGACCAGTGTATCGTTCTCTCACCAACATGTACACATAACAGACACACACACTGATCAGGCAACCATAGCCGGGTGAATTATTAACATAACGCTGTTGTGACAAAAGCCTTCATTGCTATTCCACAGCTAAGGTTAAATACCCTTTTGTCATTAGACCACACAAACACAATTCCCCACCTTCAAAATCACCTAGCAGTCACAATACAAACTATTTGAGGAGGTTTATATGTGCCCATTCAACACTCTAGGCGCTGGGGGTTTGGTGGGGTGTGCGTATGCATTTGTGCGTGTGGCCTCTTAAATGGTGTTGTGGAGGAGACATTCATCCATAGAGCGGTCTCATTTGGCCCGTTTGTTACCCGGGTCACACTTTACGTTTTAAAGCCATGTCCCCACTCTGCACACAAACCCCAGATTGATTTCTATGGTGTTCTTAATTTGCCTTTTGAAGTGAGAAATCGGTGGTAGCAGCACGCGTTCGCATAACGACGACCCTGAACGTGGACATCCATCGCAATGATCTAACGCGCACGTACGCACACACACACGAACCAGTTACGCACATGCACTCAAACACAATACATGAAGACCTTCACCCTAGAGAGGTGGAACATGAGAGGTACTGCCTGACATTCCTTAACCAGCATATGGTTAAGACAATAGGACGGGGTTCAAGGTTTTCGCTGATTAAACATATTTTGGCATGCTCCGTGCAGATGAAAATAATTAACAGTGACATGTATTAATTGAAGCTAAGGTCATTTTTCAACAAACAAACTGACCAATAACATTCTTTAACATGTAAAATACACCAGTCACAGTGAACTTGACTGACGACATTAACGCATAGCATATGCTAGCGAAAACATTAAATATAACTAACTTACCATGCTACAAGCGAGGTGTTAAAAAAGTGGATTCATACACACTGCGTCTTGGAAATAGTTGGAGTAGCGGGTCAGAGGGGAGGCGCCGCAATCTATTTTTAATTTAACGCGTTGAATGTTGTGTATCAACCCTGTTATACCTGTTGTAGGTTTGGATGTTAGTTAATGTAAGGTACTAGTTTCGAGTAGTTGGTTTAACAATGCAGAACACTCTACACATGAATAGTTTAGTGGCGTAGTGGTTAAAGACAGTGCCTGCCAAGTAGTAGAGTCAGCTGGAATAAAAAGGAAGATTATAGCCCAAAACGTTCAAAATCTAGAGAACTACAGCATTGCAACATCGTCTGTTTCTTCTGGTAAGCCAAAATCTTCTTCAGGCAGGGGAAAGCCACCAGACCAGACCTCAGGAACCAGGACCACAGACCCTAATTATGGAGAATCAAAGAAAAACTCTCCCAAGTCAACATGGCCAAAGTCGTCCAGAAAAAGGAAAAATAATCAGCGGACTCTAGACCCAGACAAGACCAGAGAATCTCAGGACAGGATCAGATCATCCTAGTGGGAGTAATACTCGAGTCAAGAAGATCAGCATTACCCCAGAGCCTTTCTACCGGCCTCCAAACTACACGTCCTGGTGCTCCATAGTCATTGTCCTCGTGGTTTACCCAAAACTTCCACAGATTCCCCAAGTCTCAACCTTAAGCCTATGCAGCCAATCCATCAGCTCTCTGTCATCATTTAGAAACATCAATGGTTCCCCAGACAGTCAAATGGACTAGCAGTTGCTGCCAGGTGTGCCGTCCTTACCCTTTTCAGGAGACAAGAGAGCCCAAACCACTGTTGAGGCACAAGCTGGATGCGCATTCTATAGACAACGTGTGAGAACATTTAATTGGTAACTCTACAGCTCATCTGTCTGGGGAGATAGCATCCCAGGTGAAAGCACACCCACGTCTACGATGACTACCATGTCGGGTAGCTACCTGTTGACAGAACTGTCAAGTCCTGATGTCAGCTCACTTGGAACTGTCATCGCTGTTGATGAAGAGATCGAGTCAGGCGTAACATTGTTTTAATTTACAAATAAATCCATATTATTATAAAACATTATAGTTGATGTGATTCTGTATTAGTGTAAGATAAGAGTTTTGAACTCCAAGATAGATTAGTTTATATAAAAACAGAGACAAGCTGGTCACAGGGAAAAGTGCCAAGGTTGCCACTGCCTGCTTATAGAGTAGAAGATGCTACTTCATCAACATGTCTGATTAGAAATGCTGTCAACTGGGTATGTCATAGCCTGCTCAGAATCCCATTGGTTCAGTTCAGGGCATGATTAGGGTGCCTTCCAGAGTATGCCTGGCTTCTGTGTTCAAGCTGCTGGGATCCCAGATTCAAGATGGAGGTAAATGTCTGTGTAGCGAATATTAGAGATGAAGCCAGTTGGACTCATTTTCAGCCCGGGAGTTGCATGGGTCACCAGCCCATTTAGGGATGCGGAGGGGGGAGGGGGGGGATGTGTACTAATGAAAACTACACACAAGCTTAGTAATGACTGGTGTGTATGACGAGCTGAGGCACGATTCTCAGACAAGTAGCTAGTAACACAAGTTACACAATTTGAAATGAATGGAAGGTGTATCTGCATCCTTCCTATGACATTATTGCATTCTCTCAATTGCTATATTGGAAACAGTGCCTGTGCACAACAAACCTACGGTACGCTATTGCTCTGAGGCTCAAAAAGAAAAAGGCATTCAAGGAAAGAGACAAATAGCAGCATTAATCATTTTCATTTATTCGCACGCGTTGACGCATTCATTTAGACTGGCCTTAAACCCCATGTTATTCCCCTTGGCCAGAGAGACATTCTAGGAGAGGGGTGTCCAACTCTGGTCGTCAAAGCCAGTTCATTTGTTTAATTGCACCCTAAAGCGACATATTTGGGCATGTGACACCAGGTTGGGTGTCAATTAATGATGAGGTAGAAAAGAAAACCAGCCGGCCGTGTACAGCATGTCAGATTGCAAATGTTTATCTGTAGCTGCTACATTTATTTAAAGAGTTTTAGCTGGGGGATCTGCATGGAGTTATGTGCAATCTGTGACATCTATGGATCTGATTAGTCCAGAAAAGCACAGAGAACAAAACAGCCCTCCGATGTATACAAATGTGTTTGCACCTCTATTTATCGCTTTGCGTCTACAGTCACAGGAAAATACCATGGTTGCTCCTGTAATATTTCTTATGTGTCTGCTACATTACTAAAATGCTTATGTTTTAGATTGGAAAAAAGACCATGGTAATGCAATGACAAAAATATCATGATACTGTCCATGCAACTGCAGGAGCACACGTGTTCCAGAGGCATCTGCCCAGACCAGGCATACAACAATCACTTTTTTATATTTAAACACAGTATAACAATATTGTGCAAGCATCTTTTGGTAATACCTGTTCAGCCATGTTTTAGAAAATAATTTTTTATGCGCAATAGTTGTGAATGCCCCTTTAATTGGAATTTCAAATAATAAAAAATTAAAAATTGGGGGGGTGTTCTAAAACTCAATTTGCTGGATGTATCTCCCATCTACCCAGTGCTAGATTGTATTTTAAAACAATTCTGTACGTTAACAATACAAACTGCAAAAAACAAAACAAGAGCAAATACTTTTGTGTGAACATGAGGTCTGAAACTGATGGAATCTGCCATTCACCTGTTTCAAGATAACTCTCCGTTATCTCACTATGCCCTGAGGACCAGGGGACAAATACAAGCTCTCCATGTGCCCCCTTGGGAACCAAATCGTCCATTAGTAGCACCGTTTTCACAGCAGTTTTTGTGCATTGCTATACTCTGTTGTTACTTCTATAGTTAGAAAATATTCTGGTCTCAAACACCAGGAATAAAGACACTGCAGGTTAACAGTTAACAATATCACAGTCTGACATTCAACTGTCTGACTTCCCACTACAGTTTTCAAATAAATACACTTTTCCCAGTGGTATTTTTCAAATAATGTTGATCCTGTTGATCAAAAACAGGGTTGGATTAACAGAGAACTGACAGACTACATAAGTGCCCTTCAGCATACCAAGTATTTGACACAATCAAATTCGCTTTTGTAACAATGATAAACGGGGACCGTTTATTGTCTATTTTTGTATTTCCCTCTACAATAAGGTCTGGAGAATATCAAAGCACAACGACAGTCAAATTAATTTAGGTATGTAATCGAGTGCAGCTTAGTAAATCAAAGTTTCAAATTTGCAGACTAAGAACATAAGAAAATTGTGTTTAAAAATAACAGATAAGCAAAGTAAGCTTGTTTTAGCCCAATTGGCATTAGTCATACTGAACCTAATGATTAACAGAAGTCACTCAATGTTCTGAAGAAAATGAGCAACGAGAGAGACACTGGATACAGAATGTAAATCTGCAAATGAATATTCAAATTTGTCTTCACACTCTCCTTTGCACTAATAAAGCATTTCAACAACTGTGTTTTAATGAGAAAATCAAATCATAACATATTACATCTAAGGTGATTAGTCAAATTTTAAATCAAACAAAAGGAAATTGGAATGCTCAAGACCAAGGGAGCACACATACAGTTCAATATGTTGTTTGAAGGTATTACATGAGATCCCTGGCCAGATAAGAAGCAGGACATCTCTATAAACACCACAGCTTACTCTTGAAGACAGATAAAACACACAAACATTGGTTTATTTTCTCCTCAATTTCAACCAGGTGTTTGGACTTTGTCATGAATATCACAGCAGTACATTATTTGAATGGTAACACAAGCAACATTTTAGAGAGAGCTAGCAGTTGATGTCATTGAGTCATTGAAGTAAAGAGAACAATGTGAAGATAAAACATGATGATTTATCCCAATTTTAATTAATTACATTTAGGATAACATATTTTGCAAGGATGGTTTAATGCTGCAGGAATCTCTTTAGACAGTATTGTGTCTGTCTTTTGAAATCTGAGATTTCTCAGATGGGCTGGCTACAAATACCAACTCCAATCAACTAGAATCTGAGTACTTTCTTTTGTCAGTATGATTCAAAAGTGCTGTAGGATGTCTGTGTGCAAATGTTGCTAATACCTTAATTTGGTTTAGTCAAGCAGACCCAGTGATGTAGTTGATTCACTAAATCTAGAGTCCAAGTCCAGTCCTAAATCCTGTGTGCATGAGTCAAAGTTCAGCATGAGTACCTAGTGCCAAGTCCTTGTCCTAAGGAGTGCCACCAATAAGTCAAAAGTCACTATTACCAAAGTTTCTGGTGCAAGTGTTTTAGCTCAAGAAACATTTCATGCTTCTACTAATACAGTTACATCCACCCCACCAGGGTGAAAACCTGGAGTTACCCCACCCATGGTGATGGGGTTGGTTGTTTCAGTTTCTTTCATGTTATTAAACGTTATGTTAAAACATGTTATGAGGACAAAATTCATAATTTATAGTTACGGTTAAGGTTTGAACTAATACCAAAATGTATCTTGTCTGATTTACTGGTACAGAGAAATACGTATAAGAGTAAAAAGTGTGACCCCGGTCTCCCCTAGTTGATCCCTCAGGTGACTGATAGGAATTGCCCTGCTAGGGACACAACTTCGGAGTAGCCAGAAGGTAAATTTCCTTGCCTTTGAGGAGATCTGCTTACCTACTCAATGACAACGGGCAACTGCGCTTAGTAAATTATATAGAAAAGTAATTCCAATTATAATCTTTTTAGATTAGACTACTTTGGTTTATGCACTGCCTATTGCCTATTCATCAGCCACCCTTCAAATCCTGCACAAAGAGAAATAAACCTGCTACGCGATTTGTTTTATTTAAATAACGAGTTTGTCCTTACTAGGCGCCCGTAGTCAATCTCCACTTCGACCTGCGGTATATGCTGTGTTGAGAAACACCGGTGGGTAGCAAGCAGTTTGAACAATGGAGCAGATAAATGAAATCCAGGTCGTTCCGTGCACCAACTCCAATTATCTGAAACCATTCAGGGTTCACTATAGCCAGGTGAGTCAAACTGCTCACTCACGTTTTATCTTCCAGCCTGAATTGTGGGCACACCATTATTTTCTATGGCTATATACCCAACCCCCATTCATTTTGCTAGTGGCTTTTTGTGCAGCTTGCAACGGTGTAACCTTCATAAAAAGACGGTACACCCTATTTTAGTAAGGCTACTTATCGAATTAACGTTTTTATTAACAGCGCATAACCAGTGCCACCAAATATTTATTTGAATTTATATTAAATGTAAATGTTCAAGCACGTATGATATAACAGTGCATTACTGTACTGTCTAGTATAAGCACATGCTTTATATTAGGCTAACACAAGCAAGCAACATAGCTAGGTTACCGGAAATTGACAACCTGACGTTTACAATATCTGACTTCACCCAGGGGTGGTTGTCGCAAGTTGAGTAGCTATACTTCTAGTTCTGGCTCGCAAGCTAGGTCATGTGATTTTGGACATTGGGATGTCGACAGGAGAGATGGCTACTTGCACATCTAGCTTTTCAGCTAGCTTACATAGAGAGGCTATGACGGTGGTCGGATGTTGTTGCAGCACCAATGACTGTTTTGAAATCAAACCAGGGAACCAACCAGTATGTAATGGTCCGCAAATCATCTTCAAATTTTACTTTCCCTAAATGTATTCAAATATTTCCCTAAATATCTGAATGGTAGTTATGTTGCAAACTTCCCTTAAGTGATAAAATGTATTTTAGTACTGCTACACATTGTACTGATGTGTGATGTTGTCATTTGTACTATAATCAACATTTACTCTGTATTAATTTGAGGAAGCTGCCAGAGATACTAGAATACTATCAAACTGCCAAAACACATTAGTTGGAGGTTCTCTAGCGGGTCTTTAGTTAGTCACTGTGCAAGTCTGAAAAACAAGGTTACATATTGCCAATACATTGTAGAAGTGATGTTGGAATGGTTTGGGAAGCATGCCTTCTACTTGTCCTTAAACACCACTTCCAGTTGTATCTGGTCTCCCGCCGAGGGACCAACCAGCACAGACTTAGATTCAGAGGCAAACCAGCAGTGTGAACAGGCAATTACAGTTTGCATGATTATTACTTCTAATAACACTTCTGCCATTGTCAGCAACCCATAGCTCTGTGGCCACACATGGCTGTTTAATTACACCCCTGCCACCCCCTTGTTATTTATAGATTTTAACCACTGATAAACATTTATAATATATCAAATACAAACAAATGCCTGACCAACATGTTTTTTGTCCGATACAATAACAATTCTAGAAAAGCAAAAATAAATTTTATTTCTGTTGATTTTAAAAATAGTTTGTAATATATATAAAATCAACAAAAAAATGTCAAATTTTATGCCACAGGTTATTAAGGGCTAAAAGCACAGGTAATGGTAAACGAAAGAGTATGGTGCCGAGACTGCCACAAGCGGACTCTCTCAGTTAAGGATAAATTAATCAACATCTTCAAGCAAATTTCCAGTCTAGAAATGTATGCAGCAACATGCACTTCATAATATCACCATTGTGAAGTTGGAGAGGATGCAGCCCGTTGTCAGCAATGAGAATTAAGAAATGAAAGTCTTGATGCTCTGGAGAGGGGAAGAGGGGGTGGGGTCTAGGGGGCAGTTCACGGTTGCCAGATTTCATCGGGAGAAAGCAGGAAGAAACAGGTTAATGTGTAGACAAATTGTGTCTGAGGGATCAGTGGACTAGGTATGTAAGTGAATTATGTGCAGTCATCAACCTTCTTTTGAAAGTGGTAGAGAAAATCATCCAAACCGAGCACCGATTGAGGGGAAGGAAGTGGAAAGAGGAGAATGTGGCAAAACCTTTCCCGGGGTTGAAGAAAAATGAGTGTGACATTTGACTTCAGCCGCAGATTGTGTAAGACAAGGTAGTGAGGAGCGAGTAAAGGATTAATGATGGGTCATCCAGAAGTTGAGTTGTACTCAATATTTTCTCTGCCTTTAGCTGGAGAGGGAAGAGACTAGGGTGGAAAGAGGCAGCATCAGGTGAAAAAAAAAAAGGGAGAAGGATTTAACAGGTGGGAGAGTGGTAGGTCAGACAGAACAAAATTGCGACCGTGCATAGACCATTTGGGTAGGAGCTGAGCAGTTAGTGTTGGATAAGAGTGATGGAGAGGAGACTATGTAGTTATCAGAGGCCTGGTTCTGATTTGGTTAATAAGCATATGGTAGTTCAGTGGTGGCTTTTTGCAGATTGCATATTTTGGAAGATGAACTCTAAGCCCACCAAACAGGGATTTATATGAACACCCACCCCCTTTAATGGAGGTATGGAATGCTGTTTTCCAGCCAATGTTACTGACATCAAGCCCCACAGGTTTTTGTATCCAATATGCTCAGTATTGAGATTCTATATTTGAATGTGCATTCACCTTTCTCATTTGTAATGCCTTTGTCTCATTGATGATAATACTCTTAAGGACAAACATTGCAGAAATCCACTACACCTCGTAATAATAATAAAAAAAAAGCTTAATCAGCTGGTTACATTTAAACCCTTTTTTGTGCAGGATAACACTATGAACTGTGTTTACTGAATACATCTGGGAAGGGGAGATCTAAGGCTACTTAGAAATCGTATTCAGATGTTTAGATGCAGTTATTGAACAAATAGCAGCCATTAATAAAATAAAACCATCAATTTAGGGTTAAAAAAAATAGGGTTGAGCAATAGAAATAAAATAAAATGGTCATTAAAAAAACACAACAAATGTGTATGCTATGTAACGTTTCCTAATTATTAAGATTTTTTTGTAACTAGTAATGTGGTGTTTCGCTGCTCAATTTCCAAAAAATCTCGCGATATGTGATATTTTGGCTTAGACTCAGATCAGACATTTTCAGCACGTTCATTATTGCTGCCATTGGCGTTTATGGCTGAAATAGTATCGCTATTAAACTTAATCTCAGAAATAATTTGAAAACAGATGGTTGGTTTTTCTTGTGCTATAATACAGAACTTGTGTATATGGGCCATTTCTTATCGGCAGCGTAATGGATGTGACATTTTCACACAAAATCTGAAAGGTGGATATTATATTATCCATTATGGATGTGACATTGTGCAAAAGTATGTGTTTTGTATATGAAAGATTTATTGACCAAATTTGTTTACCTATAAGAACCAAGAAATTGGCACATGTGTGAAATACATGTATTTAAAGTAATTAACTTGGGGGGAAAAAATGTATGCTCAGCTTGACCTTACTGAATAATTTCCCATATATTTTGAAACATCATTGGCAAGGTTCTACACTTCTTGAAGGGTACAGTGCCATGCTGTTCTCTTGCTTTTCACCATCTATACCATGTTTTGGCACATCACTGTTTTGTGGTAACTATATGGTTTGGTTTCAGAAATGCCATCTATTAAATTGCATTCTAAATTTACATTTCGTGATATTGTCTCTGTGGATTTATTAGTTGTGAAGTGGTTACATACATTCATGTGCTTTAAACTACTTCAGATATGTCAGGATTTAGTGGATATTTATTACAACTTGTGTTCTGATCCATTGTTTTTGTATTGAAAAATTGAAAAATAAATGTTGTACTTTTATTTTTTGCCTTTTAAAAAAACTATCTAATTTTGCTTCTGAGGAGTCTCAAAAGTAGCAGCTGCAGTACTGAGTCACAGCGCTCTTCCACCCACTCTCTGCTGGCACTGCCACGACACCCCTCCCATTTCCACTCTCCTCTCCACCTGCAGCCACCCTTTCCCTTTAGGAGCTGAAGATAGGGCTTCTCCCAAAATCTGATGTCATCAGGCATTAGTGATTAGTAACTTGGTTTTTGAGGATATATGTGTATGTGTATGTGTGTGTGTGTGTGTGTGTGTGTGTGTGTGTGTGTGTGTGTGTGTGTGTGTGTGTGTGTGTGTGTGTTCAAGAGACACGCTTGGGTTAAGTTTTGAAAGGATAGGCTAACTAAATATCAGTTTGATCCATGACCAAATGTAGCCTAAGTTTATAGAATAGAATGTGAATTGCAAAAAATTAGAATTTTATTATATGATATTCAATGTAACATATTTGTATCAAGACCAAGGGAGTCTTTATAAGACACAATTGTCATGTTCTGAATTCTACTTGTATTCATGGTAATGTACTCATTCTTTTTACTTTCTCACATGTTTACATATTTACAGTAACATCCTGGGGAGCAAACTACTAGGCTATAATAGTGTTGACTGACCCAACACTAACCCTTGGGGTATCAACCAGTCTTGTTAGAGGTAGCCAAATCATCAGTCACAGGCATGGTGGGACTTGCCAGATTAAGACCCCATCAATTTGGCAACCTCTGGAATAATATAAACCAGGCAGTCTGGCAGTGAGTGAGATTGTGCAGAGCTGAAAGACACAACCTATGTTTTGTGAGCCGACATGGCCCAGTGTCTTGGCTGGCCCAGAGGTGGACTTCTCAGGGGACTGGAAAGCGCTTATCAAAGCTGTGTATGTGTGTTGGGGAGAGTGGAGTGGAAATATCATAGGGGGTAAAGAGTTATTTAACTGGAGTGTGTGTGTGTTTAGGCTGTCGGTAGTGTTTGTGTGGAAAATAGAGAGTGGGGGCTGGATTAAGTGGGTGCGTGAGGAAGCACAACAGATGAGACACTGACAATGGTGAGCGGGGGATGTTTTCTTTCTGTTTTTTATCTGGGGGTGGGCTGGGGTGGTAGGCACAGGGGTGAGGAGGCCATGGGAAAACGTGTGGCGACCCTCGCCACTGAGCACGCTCAATAGGCGCCCAGGAAATGGGATTTGAGGGGAGGGGAGGCAGATGTGGCAGACAGGAGGTGATGAATGCATTGGGGCCCAATGAGCAAGATAAAGGTGAGGAGCCACCCATGTGCGCTTCCCATGAAACCCTTTCTTCCCCACACCCTCCGTCTGCCAAGGAGCTCACTTGAGGTAGCTTATGGTTGAGACAATGTGGAAACTGGAGGGGGGGTGGGTGGAGATGGAGGAGTGGCCCCGGTGCAGTCGTCCTGTTGCCAAGGCCTTCTCTGAGTGCTAATACCAGGCTTCTCCGTGGCTAGCATTTCTGCCTCGTTATGTGTGCCCAGGAGGGTTCCTGTGATAGACAGGTGGTTGATAGGGCCCTCTGACCTCTGACCCCAGCCTAGTGTCAATGTGTGTGTGTGTGTGTGTGTGTGTGCATTTGCTGGTCCCCTCTGAAGGCCTTTTCCTAGCTGTTGGGAATGAGGAGAGGGGTGAGGGAGTGTCACAAGGCGAATACGTCACCTGCTGCTTGGCTGTCAGTTTTTTCCCCTGAAACTATATTTTAATAAGTGTTCAATTCGATTAATTATTTAGAAAAATATTCGAACATTAACACCTATGTGAAACTGCATATAGTGCTGTGCACATTGTGTCCAGTAGGGGGCCACATTACTCAGTGCAATTACGAGTCCGGTGAACAATGATAAACACTTTTAACATTGTGGAACCTGCTAGAAAAATTATATGTAGGCTTAAAATAAAAATAGGATGTAATAGGATGCGTTTAATAGGATGTAAAAAAATCAATGTAATCAATGCCCCGTGTGATCTGGCCTGGCACACAACGTTGATAGATTTGCTGTCTACGTTGTTTGTTTGACACAAAAAATAGCATATACAATTATTCCAATGCCAAGTGCAGCTCATTTCCTATTTACAATGTGACTGGCTGTTGAAAATTGTATTCTGTTAGTCAGAGATGTTTGGCAACAGGCTTGTTTTGACATCATGGGCTTCATAGGGTATTGTTGAAATGTTAGCATCACCAATCTGCTGGGATACTTGTGCATGTGGAGTTTGTTTACAGTCAAGGAGCGCCTGTTAGCAAAGCATTCAGCGTATTACAGATTAATCATGTCTTACAGATGGATTGTGTGAAAGTTGCGAATTGCTACAACCCCGTTTCCAAAAAAGATGGGATGCTGCGTAAAATGCAAATTAAAATAGAATGCAATGATGTGCAAATTATTTATCCCTATATTAAATGATTTGCCCATCATTGGGTTGTGTTTATTTACATTTTACATCCTCTTTCATCCTCACTAATTTTACATACCTACTTTCTGGAAACGGGGTTGTATACTCGTTATGGTTACTTGTTGAACTCCAAATAAAACAAGAACTTCACCATGTATTGAGGACATTAAAATGTCTATTGTCAGTTCCTTTAAATGCAAGTTTAGGATGTCCACAATTTATGTAATTCTGTGGATTTTCTAGGATGTTGGTAGCACAACAATTCATTACAGTATATCTTGATGGGCTTATTTTGAACACCCATGTACTTAAAAGGTACACTTGTTACCCATTAAACCCAGTCCAGACATTTCACATATTTAATTAAATATCTTTACTTATTTTATGTCTGAACTTAGATTTTGATACTTAATAAGTAGACTTTCCCTATTTTCTAAGATCATAAACCAAATAACTTACACATATGTTTTAGCTGTAGATGGTGCCCTGGTGATGTGGTATCCCGCACAATTTAACTGAGGCTAGTTGGTTAATCAACACCTAGTGCCTTACTGCGAATGAGCGCGATAACAAGGCAGAGAGATTTTGGGTCAGTTGCGCACAAAGTGTCACTGTTAGACGCATATCCTAAATCAAATATTGCTTTTTGTGTTCAAATTGCTATTTTTTATTTGAAAAAGAAATATGTGAAAACATTTTTTTGGAAGTCTGACTGCACATGCCTTTGGTACTTACCCGAACCTTCAATGGAATGGGAGCCAAAGACAACGTGGAATCCCGTTCTTTTCCCCCCAATATTGTGGAGACCTGATGAACTCGAAAGTGATGCCAACCACACATTTTGTGCACATGCTCAAAGCCCATAGGTCTCCTCCCATAGGACCATCTTTAGGGTGGTGATGTTGCTGTATCAGAAAGTGTTCCCAGTGAACGATGGAGACTTGGCTTGGTCCGTTTTCCCCCTCAATCAGGGGCATTGTGTCGACTTCCTATTTAGCACTTCCCGCGAGACTGTGGATTGTTCCAGTGAACAATGCTGCTTGGGCCGACTAGATGACCAGTAAATCACTCGTGCAGTTGTAAATTCCACTATGATAGTGTGTTGAGGCTGAAATCCTTTTCTGTTAAACCAAATACAATCATCTCCAAATGATTATTGTTCTTGAAAGATTAGCAGAAGTGTTTGTATTGAAAATGAATTTGAGATTGGATTAATTTGGTGCATGAGGAGGATGCTAAAGGGGCTGTGTGATTCAAATCCTTCTAGATTAGCCCATGGGTCAATTGGACAGCACCGTACAAGTGGAGGGTTAGTAATTGAATATGGCTGCCTTGCGTTGTTGTGCTCTAGAGACGCCTTGTGGCACCTTTAGTGCCTGTGAGGATGGAGAGCGTTTTGCTTCGGGCACATAAGGATTCCGGTTCAGACCTCCTGGTTGAGTGAGTGGCTTGGAAGAAGAAATAGAGAGGCATTGAATGTGCTTTGGATGTGCATATTTGTGAGCATATTTCTACATTGACTGTCCGGAGTCCGCTGGCATTTGCTGCAATGATGGAGGGCCTTAATCACACTGGATATCATAAAATTGGGGAAATATCTTCTATATTGGGGAAAGACCAATAAATCAATTGATTGAAAAGAGACCAATGGTTGTTGACTTTCATAAGTCAGCCAATGAGTAAAATCCTAAATATATTGCTTACCACTGTTAGGGCAATAATTAGGACATTCATAACTTTCAAAACTGCAAATCTCTTTTGAAAGCTGCAATTGGTAAATGTGCTTTATTTACCCAGGTGGATTTGGTATTAAAAGAAGGGCATGTATGCAGAAAAGAACCTTATACCTACAGTGCAATATGGTGGTGGATTTTTTTTAATGTTATGCTGCTGTTTTTCTTCCACTGGTGCTGAAGCCTTGTTTAGACAATGGCATAATTAACTGTACCAAGGACCAGAATCTTATGGGTTGCTCTGTTTTGCTTGTTGACAGCAGGAAATTCCATAGGGAACAGTCGGGGCACATGTTACATTAAGAATGTTTTTGGTAGCAACAATTCTAAATCCCGGCCTCAATGTATATCTTTGACCGCCAAGGGCTACATGTACAATCCCACTCATCAGACCCAATTAATGCATCACATTGTTCCTTTGGGAAAGGAGATGAGCTTTTGTTCTGACTGGCCCCATCAAGCAGCTATGTAATTGAGGGCCCCTGTTGGGTGAGTAATTGAAGATTTGAAGGTAGGCCCTGCCGTGTGCAGTGGCTGGCAGAGAGGTGGGTTACAGAGCTTTGAGCTCTCTTGTGGAGCGGGGGCATTTACCCTCTCCTCGGGTAGCCTTATCCTCAGGTGCCCTTAAGAGGCTGGTGGGAGGCACTTAGAATGACCAAGGGGGTAATTTTGGGAGCTAGGCCTATTGTTGCAAAAGACAGCAGATGGAAGACAAAAGACGATGGAAGACTCCCTCTGTTCTCTCGTCTCTTTCATCCTTACTCTGTCTTCAGGCGCGCGTGTGCATTTGTGCGTGCGTGTGTGCGTGCGTGTGCGCGGGACCCCATTCAATCTAAATAACTGCTGTCTCTTCCCAGGCTTCCATCTCTATGTAGTGCATTTGCATCTGTCTTTCCCTCTGCACTGCGCAGACAGGCGTGGACTTGTGCTGACTTTCTTGTGTACACCCTCATTCACTCACGTATTCAGCACTCACTGTTACTCCCTCCCCTCTCTCCCACGTATTCCTCTCACTGAGTGGATGCTAATTACAAGTCTCAGAGCTACTTGAAATAGTTTGGGAATAGCTTGTTTTATCACCACCTTAGTTCTTTGTCCCAAAGGAGCCAATTGTCTCTGTGGACTATTTCAGAAATCCCATGTTGTCTTTTGTCAAGTGGTGATCATTCATGTTTTATGTCGTAAAGGATTTGTTGGATCCAGCTACACTAATTGCTTCTGCTTGGGTGTTATTCAGGTTGTCATAACAGTCCCCAAAAACATAGTTGGTGTATGTTATATTGCCAGAACCTATTATGTTTACTTTGGTAGCAGGTGTCAGTTATTCCATATAGCCTCAATTTACATGGCCATGTTTGATCATTTTTATTCCTAGCTGTTCTGGACCATCGTTTTTAGTGAAGGTGGTTACTGAGGCTGTTGTCTTCCATTGAACGAACCTCAATTCAGTCACAGTATGGGCTGGGAGGTATGGCCAAATACTCACATCACAATAAATTCACGATTGTTCGTCAGTATAATATAAAAAAAGAAAAGAAAATAAATATTTTGTCAATATTATCTTAATATATACTTTAAAATGACAACCTTTTGTTTTTTATATACTGTTTAAGCGTAAAGTGCAAGAGATCAAGAATTATTTATTTTTTGTTTTGTATTACTTTTAATAATAGTATTCTCTAAGCAAAAAAATCTGAATAGTGCAAATAAAATTACACTAGTGTGCAGCATTTATAATTACATCCATAATGAAATATCAAAATGAGCAATATTGTGAAATCAAAGGTTATTTTCACCATTTAATTTTTTTATTTTTTTTAAAAAGCTCAACGATATTTAGTGAATAATCGCCCAACCTTCACAGTTGCCTGTTCATGTTAGGCTAGGCTTTATGTAGTTAAGTGCCGCACAGGGCTGAAGTGTGCTCTTGCTTAAATCCCCAATGAGGTTTTGGAGAAGCTACACCGCTCTCTGCCAGTATGACACATGGCCCACGCTATGAATACACATCAATGGTGTCTACAGCACTCCAACATGACACACCCGCTGACACTCGCAGGGCGCCTGGTGTGTAGCTGGCTTTAAATCCCGGGAAATGGAATGACTCATGGAGGGGGCGAAGACCCTTGGTTATACCTGGCAGCATGACGGTAATTGTCATTTTTTGCAGCTGCCAGGGTCACAGAATTATTAACTGCGGGGTGGTTTAAGCACCGTTTACGTCCACTCAAACTCAGCCCCCAATTCACACACGGGTCTGTCTTTTCGTATCCTGACTTTAGCCTTGTTTGCCTTACTCTACAATTTCTGAGACATTTTGAAGAAGACTGTAGAAGCAAGGTTATTTAGCAATTAATTAAGTGGGTTACTCTAAAACATCGTCACATATAATCCCATAACTACTTTGCTGCTTACATATTTCAGAAGTACCCAATTGTATGAACAATTGTATGACTGTTGGATGTCAAGTTTTCGCACATACAGCTGCCTTTTGGGTTTAGGGAACCCAATGGACTTGGCCTAATCGTGTTGGAGCTAACCTCTCTCTCCACTCTGTGTGCTTTGATAATCCCAGTGCGCCTCTCGAGCTAATTGTTTCACGCTTTGAAAACCGGATCCCCTCCCCCCTGCCTGCCCTCCACTGGCTGTCTCATGCAGGTGAACCAGGGCCCTTCGGATAATTCCACTCTCGCACCCCTCTTGGCCCACCTGCTGTCACCCCATCTCCAAAGGAAACCCTCAGAGAGGCATTAAAACTTGACGAGACAATAGGAGTTGTGATGGTGCGTGGCACTCCAGACACCAGTGGAAGTGGTGCATGGTTAGTGTTACGATTAGCTTGGATGTGCCTTGACAGCTTCTGACAGCCTAGAACCTGCCTAAAACACCATTGCCATGAAAGGATTTTTGAAAACCTTGATGGGATTACAGAAGAACCTGATTTCCCTATTATTGTAGATGATTGAGTCCACCGAGGAGGCGTCAGTGGTGAATTTGCATGGCTGTAGTGTTACCTATCAATAATGACAAGGTTTATTAATCTCTCAAGTGTAATGCCTCAAGGCCTTGTGTAAGTACTGCTTGTACTGCACCTGGTGTTCTGTTCTCTTTGGCAGCTCTCTATTACTTGATTTAACCATGGCTCTTCTGTATTCATGTGAGCCTATTAAGTGTTTAATCAAATGTGTGTTATAAATGAGCTAAGTGAGAAAGGTAGGATGACCTACTATATTTGCCAAGTCCCAAATTTAATGACGGATGTTGTATCATTAGGTCCCTCCTTTTACAGTAGCTAGCAGTTGACTTGGGCCTTGGTGGAAACTGTGGCAAATATTTCTCTGCAGATTGTCAGTAATCACATGGAGTTGGTAGACCTCAGGTTTGCAGTGTCCATCAAAGCGTGCCTTTGCTTAATTCGGGAATCTGTGTGAGTAATGTTCATTTCACTTGAGTAAGGTAGCATGTGCTGGAGCAGCAGATTTCCCCCGCTTTCACTTTCTTTGCTTGTCATTGCTTTTCGTACATTCTGCGTGCCTGCCTTGCTTGAACTTGCTGTCTGTTCTCCCCTGGAATTCTTTTTTGTTTCCTTTGAATATGGTGTGCGATATTTACTGTCAATTATACCGACGGCTGGTGCTGACTAAGATGCTTAAGAAACCTGAGTCTGACCCTGCCTTGTATTTGGCAAAGTCACGCATATGCAAAAATGTGCTCAGTGTTAGGTAGAGGAGTTTAAAAAGTGTGCTTTGATGAATCATACTAACCATACTAACTCTGACCTCTAACGCAGGTACAGTTTCATTTCCTAACAGGCCTCCAGATCTTAACATTTCCACCTCCAGAGCTATACATTCAAGCATGTGTGTAGTGAATCAGTGCCTTTGAACTTTTCTGCCTTTCTTGTCACATACATAAGGGGATATATTTCCACACTTCTACAGACATCTATTTGAGGTACACACATCTCTCTTATACACATTTCTTTGAGGTATGGTCACATCCTATACCCTGACATTTTTTGTCTGTTTCCAAGACACAAGTAGGCCCTATTGTCTTGTCAGCTTCCCTTTAGTGCTTGGTAGACTTGTAGAATGTTTGTCCATTGTATGATACTGAGGTAATTATTCTCACTGTATGTAAGTTAGCCAGTTATCCTCTGGAGAGCTTATGTTTTTATATTCATTTGAATATGGGCTGTCTGAGAGAAGATTCTACTCTTCTGAATATCTCATACCCCTACTAAGGTATTTAAAAGGGTTAGCCTATGCTAAGCATGCTAGGTCTTTAATGTACTTTCTATTTCCTTCTGGAAATTTCAGGACTATATTTTCAGAAGAGATAGTGACATTGTTGAAGCTCACATGGCTAAGAAATAGTGAACCTTTTTTTGCTGGGCTTTAGCCATAACACTTGGATGTGTTTCTTGCTAGCACAACATGGAAATCCCGCCACATTTTGGAGCCAAAAGAATTAGGCTATTATTGAGATGAATGAGGGGACCATAAAGCAACATGACCCAGATGACCCCTCTTGCCACGCTTCAGTTGCTTGTGCAGTATGCAAACTCTTTCTGCATTCTCATTTTATGCTGGAGCCCATGGTTAATGATACACATTGTTTGTTATGCAAGCTTCACCTATTATTAATAGATCAAGCCTATTATGTTGACGATCAGGGACTTGTTAGGTCTTGCCAAAGTTGTTTGACCATAACCTAGGGATACATTTCTGAAATTGCAAAGCTTCGCTGTTGTGCTCAATGAGGCAGTACCTTGTCATGTCTGGCTTGAGAATGAACTTCTTTTATCATTATCATTGCCTATTAACTTAACCAGACTGAACTAACCATCCATCCGGTAACCCGACTGTAATCATAAAATTAATATCATGTATTTTCTGCAACCTGTTGTCTTTACCCATAACCCTTGGACATGTTTTTCACTAGCACCCCTAAACATTACCAAAGCATTTCTCAGAGAAAAATACCTAATGTTGTTATTATTCGTGCTAACAAAACCTTTTCTGTGTGTCTGTATACATATCAGTAGTGTGGGTGGATGATCAATGGCAAACTATTGATAAAACCATAGCTTAGGAAGAGTAGTGGCATTGCACCAACTGTGACATCAAGAATAGTAGTCTGGAGCCCTTGGATGCTGTTGAAAAGACTTAGGGGTGGTTACTGCCAGGTTGGCTTCTGGTTGGATTCAACACACGTAAGGAGTTATGCCAGTTAGTTTTGCTCTGTGTTGGCACTGTGAAGACCTTAAAAAACAGTCTGGAGAGAAAACATCCAGAGCTCCTTTTTGGACTTGGAATGTTTGGAATTTTTTATCTAAGTGTTTTTGCCAGGAGTGCAGGGCTGCGTGGTATATCGTACCAGTGAGGTTTTGAGTAAATTGTCAATTGATATTGCTCTGCTAATTGCGCATTATAAAATCGGACAACCTTAAATTGTCCAAAACACAGTGCTGCTGTTTTTTGAGTTAGCAATGAAGTAATTAGATGTGGGGAATTCCCTGCAAAACTCAACCTGAGCCTGCTTGCTTTGGCTGTGACGAGGCACTTCGATGTATCACCTCCATGTTAGACTACTGAAACTGTTTGTTGTGCTCCTGGCTTATGCCATCAAACAACTGCTACTTATCCCGAATGCCGCAGCCCATCTTGTGTTCAACCTTCCCAAGTTCTGTCATGTCACCCCACTCGTATGCTCTCCACTGGCTTCCAGGAGTTGTTTAGGATTTGAACCGTTTTACCAGTGTGGGAAATTGTACGTAACACTATCTGTCCTGTTTTATGGTAGTTGTAGGTGGAGGGGGATAAACTGCATCGAAAGGTATGAATTACATTCAGAATATCACCTGGCAATAAGTGTGTACTACCTTCTGTTTAGAAGAAAAGCCTCAATGAATCACCAACTTTTAAACAAATCAATGTATCACTATCATAGGCTCAATTAAAACACATTCATATGTAGTAGGTACACTTGAACTAGATTCACAATGCAATTTTGTGCTTTTGGTAGTTTTCCTATTCACAAACAACATGGAGAAGAACCGTGGCTGGTACTACTAAAACAAACACAGACCCAATTTGAGCCGGTCTCAGGGTATGCATCACTCTCTTCTGTGATATGTGTTGGTACTGTATACTCACCCATTACTAAGCCCCCTTGGTTGTCTGGCTCACAGTGGGTTACACTTCATTTTGAGATGCTAGGTGGAAATGTTTTGAGGTGTGTTGAAATATGATAGCATTTATCTTCACACAAGCATAATGCCTTAGATATGGCAATATGGTGGTGTTCTTCTGCATGCCCTCTCCTGTGCTGCTGTGCTTTGCTCACTCCCTGTCTCCAGGCGTTTTAAAGTAATCAAACAGAGGTTTACTTAAACCAGTGTGGCGTAAAGGTTTACATAACTGCAGCATTAAAAAAACAAAAAGACTATGGCCATGATGAGGTTAGCAATGAAGGTGAAATTCTCTGCTGCCTGTATTTACTGTATGTTGATAGACACATCTTTAGGGATTATTACATACAAACACTATATATTTTTACAGAAAGGCAGCAAGCAGAAGAATGGTTCCTTAGCTGCCACATTCCCTGCATGTCTTCTTTTCATGATCAAAATGTGTGCCAGATGACTTTGCCAGAACCTGAGCAATCACTTCCAGGGATTTCTTCTTTGACATTTAAGTACTGATTACCAGATGCTGACCATGCTTAGTATCTTCTACTGTTTTTCTTTTTTTTTCTTCAACTTTCCCAATTCAAATGCCTGTATGCAGAATGCTTTCAGAATGTAAAAGAATGAAAACCAGTGTATTATTATTTTTTTTTTCACAGAATGGGACAAAGAAATCATGGGACTTCATGCGAACTCATGACAGGTGAGGTTCTACTGCCATTGACCTTTTTCATTGTTAGTATTAGAGAAAAGTCTGTGTCAGAGCTCCAAACACATACTCAATAATTGTCTCACCCCCTGATTGCCTTTACTGTAAGCGGAGTCCATAAAGGTCTGTTGTCAAGAAGTAAAGACCTATTACACTTTTGAACAATGACTATTAAATCCTGACAAACGATGTGGCCAGTGTAAGGGAAATACCTCACCTTGGTGTCAAAGCACAACGCCAGGCTCCCACATGCTATTCCGAACACTAGGATTGAAGTTCCCTTGGGCTACATCATTTGTCATATAACCTCTGTCTGCATCTTCCCCCACCAAACCCTGAGAGATCATTAATGTTACTGGGAAAAGTTGGTGCAATTGAAAAAATATTGCTGTGACAGAACATTTGTTTTTCACCTAGTCTTTAAAGTTCTATCAAATCGCTTTTATGGGGGAGAGCAATGTAAACGGTCTGATGCTACAACTACCTTAGCTCAGCCCTGCTCTCCCTGAGTGAGAGAGTTGCATGCAAAGAGAGACAGTCCAACAATTACTTCAAGTGATTTATGAATATAGATACATCTTAGATATTGGTTATTATTCACTTTTAACTGTAATTGGATAAGAGAAACATGCACCTTGTCAAAACAAAATGTGTGTAATTCGGGAGGTTCATTTTGAGTTTGTGATAGTTGAGATAATCTTGGGTTAGTGAGAAAAAAAGTTAGTATGGAGCACTGGCAGAGATAATGTGCACAAGACAGAGTAGGTGTTTCCCGACTGAATAATGCTAAAAGGTGCCAAAATTGTCTAACATTTTGCTAGCTGTCCTCTCCGCTTCAGTAGACTCTCATTGAAAACGACAGCTTGTGGGCTGTTATGTTAGTTATAAAAATTGTTGGTTCATGTTGGATTTTTTAAAGTATAGTACGTAAAGTATTTTTAATGGAGTGTTTAAATTACTAAGGCTTGTAGCTTTAGTTTTAATGGTAAACTAAAATGCTTGTTTGTGTGTATGTGAATGTTTGTTTATTTGGGTTCTGTAGCTTTTTGTCTTTGTATGCAAATGTTTTAATTTAACGCTTTGTGTGTATATTTTTGTGTGTAGTGTTTTTGTAGTGAATATGTTTTTATTGGAGTGTTGGTGTTCCAGCATGTATTTTGCGGTTTGTGTAAGTCATTGTGTGGGATTTTAATGCTGTGGTGGGGCAGCGGGGGAGGTGAAAGGTAAAGCTATTACAAGTAGCATCTGTTCAGGTCATTACTGCCACTACAGCAAACTGATGTAGTCCTTTGTGCTGCTCTAGTCTTCACCATCGGCCCTAGGATGGTGAAGAGAGAACTCTGACAAATATATGTATTGTAAATATTGAAAATTGATAGTCATATCGCAAAAAATTTTTTTGGGATAAATTGATTCTCAAATGATTCTCAAAATGTATTTTTTTGTTAGAAGTTTGGAATCACCAAGACTCTGCCTAGAACTGGGGAAGAGGGACCTTGGTCAGAGAGGTGACCAAGAACCCTGTGTCCACTAAGAGAGTGTCATTTTCTCTGCACATATGAGAGAACCTGCCACTAGGACAAACATCTCTGCAACAATTGATCAATTAGACCTTTATGGTAGAGTGGTGAAACAGAAAATTCCTGACAAACCTGAAGGACTAAGAGCATGAGGATAAAGATTCTCTTCTATTAGGCCTGAATGCCAAGCACTACATCTGGGAAAAAATGAGGTACCGCTCATCACTTATTTAATACCAACTCTACGGTGAAGCACGGTACTGGGAGCATCATACTATGGAGATTCAGCAGCAGAGCCTAGGAGACTGATCAGGATTGAGGGAAGGATGAAGTAATTTCAGAATTGAAACCTGACACTGCAGTTTTAAGCAACCATGCCGCTTCCGATTGAAGTATCGCTTCCACCCGCCAATATGTACGATCCTAGGCTCTATACCATTCCTAGTCGGAAGCCATGCGTAGTAGGCCACAAAATAAAAATGTGTGAACTGTCCAGAGTGCATGTTTAGATGTTCTGGATGTCAACCATTAACCCTGTTTTTACAGGGAAAGCGGCACTGAACAGTTTACACGCCTGGGCCTGCCAAGGGGTAAATGCCGGGGGCTGGTTTGCCCTGCTTTAGCTCCGATCTGACCTAGTTATACAGTAGACTACCCCCTCCTTTTGCTGTTACTGGACTGGAACATGTTTGAGGTCAATACCATTTGAAATCCCCCCCCCCCGTACACATTCTCTAAAATCAAAAATCAACAAAAGCATGCAGCTTTTATCCCAATTTGATTGAATTTAAATGGAATTAATCTTAACGTGCTTTCAAGTGGTCTTTCCAAACCTTCGATAGTCCTTCATCCAACATTATTGAACAGGAGTGTATTCATCAGTGCCCACAGCATATTATTCTCATAGCAAAGCATTGAAGATACAGTGCTTGTAGAAAGTATTTTTTAAATGTTGGGGTTTTCTGTATTTAAAATAGGATTTTTCCACTTACCTATTCATTACATATTCATTACTCATCATTATGAAAAATCACCTAGGATAAAATGTAGTTGTCCTTTCATTACCACTACGCCAAAATAATGTATGCAATCTTTTTAAGTTCATAATACAAATTCAAATCGCAAAGACAAAATTTTGGAAATAATTTAGGTATTCATATTTTTATTTTCAATACTTGAAAATTCTATTTCAAGCCTTTTGATGTTATGTCCTATACAATCTGATTCTAGAGTTACTAAGACAAAGCTGTCAAGGCAAAGGGTGGATACATTGAAGAATCTACAGTATGACATTTATTTTGACCGGTTTAAAACCTCCATATGTGTTATTTCATAGTTTTGATATTTGACAATATCTTCTGTGATTCTCAATTTGGTTGTCTCCTTAAAAATTGATTTAATTTAAAGGAAAATAATCCCATCTTTTTGTCTCTGCTCCGTCTTTTCAGTGTTTCTGTGCTGATCTTCAACACCACCTCGCACTGCTTCATCTTGGTCAAGCAGTTCCGCCCAGGTAGTACCCTTTACTTCCTTTCCACTTGACCAATCAAATCATATATTCTCCAACATAACTGTATCTACAGACTGTGAATCCACTGCCCTAACAAGGACGCAAGTCACCTTACCATTGGCCTACAATTGTGAACCAAAGTTGCAGTCACATTTTCATGATAAAGGATCATTGTGAATGTAAAGGGAAATGAAGACCAGAGAGTATTGTGCGGACATTAAAGATAAAGTAATACTAATGCATAGATTAGGAAAAGGGCACAAAATAATATCCAAGTGTTTGGATATCCCAGTAAGCAGTTTGATCAATGTGACTTGTTAGAGAATGTACATTCAAAAATTATCCTGTGATCTGTCATTGCTTTGAGGCAATTTTTAGATTTTGTGTCACAATGTCACACCTATAATGATGGAATTGCCCTGTAGGCTAGAATTATCTGAGAATTTTTCATCTTACCTTATTAGATTGCCGGATAATTTTATTTTCATTTCCTTCTGGAAAAATATGCTTGGACACAAAAATGCTCTCTCCCCACTATGCCGATTTGTACTCTTTAGTCAATAATTATGTACCTTATCGACAAATAATTTTATGGGTAAACTAGTAAGCAAATTTAGGATCCAAATGAACTTCTTTTTCAATAATAAAAAAAACCTACTTGTTTGTCTATGCTACTTTTAAAATAATGTAATGATTTCAATAATGAAATAAAAAAGTTCATATTGATTCCGATTAAAATTTGTGGCTCATTTTTAATTACACCTTGCGCTGGATAGGTGATTTTTATGCAAGTGTACCCTTTAAGCCTGTAAGTTTAATTTAACAGTAAAGTAAGACCAAGTGCATTGGAAAATGTGGTTTAATAATAGGTACACTAACTCTATTGGTGGTGATTATTGTACTTTTTTTGTGAATGCGAAAGAAAAGGAAGGAGCGCACAGTGAGTGTTGAGTGTGAACACAGACCGTTTTACTTCCCTTACATAATCTGGCCTGTGCTTTGGGCTAAGAATAATGTCACCGCAGCAACACCCACACAGCGTGTCTTAGATACATGTATGGTAAGTCTGTGCTAACATAACCACAACAGACATGGATACATGACAGCTGGAGTCTCAAAGAGACAGTGACAATAACCATGTAGGCTAGGCATATTTTATAAAACAGATCTACCAGGCTGATAGAAAGAAAATAGACATATACTGCAAAAACAAAACAGATTTCCACATTGAAATAAAACTAGTATATTACTTCCAACAGCAGACACATTTTATCAAGTTAAACCCAGTTTGAATGCAACACTGTTTTTATTGACGACTGCAGCAAGCAAGCTGCAACAAAAGCTGACCAGATGATCGTTTGACTCATTCGATTTAACTGTATGCTAACAAATTGACCAACATAATTGTCAATGACGTGCTATAGCGAGGTCAGTCAGATCAAGAAGTGTCTGCAAACAAGGGAAACTTTAGCTTTTCGCTCTTTATCAATCAGCCTTCTAGAAGTCCTAAAGCATAATTTACCCCACCAAAACAGTCCTGCCCCATTACAAGTCCAATTCTGATTTCAGATGCCTTCTTTTCAGATCCTGAAGGCCTAATCCTACTCAATACTAACTGGCTAAGCTGTCTAGATACCACTTAAGAATATTTCTGATTGGTTATTCTTTTCTCTTTTGTACTAACCCTTCTCTTACAAACCAAAGTTGAAGAAATTCAATCAAAACATCATTGCAATGATAAAAAAAAATGCAATAAAAAAGGAATTTGTATTACAAAATATAAAAAATAAGTATATTATTAAAAAACAATAAATTTGTATCATGTTATTAACTACAAAACCGATTTAAGATTTTTTTTGACATGGTGGGTGTCAAGTCTCTTTGATTTGTTTGAGAAGCATTATGGCAAATTGACTAATTTGACTAATGCTGCCATGTTTATTTTAAAATGCAGTTTGTACCGCTTATTTAGCGTGTCTCTTAGTGCTGCGTTTTCTTCCACCAGTGAGGATTTTAGCCGTTTGGAGGGATATGCTTTCCAAGCTGTTCAGAGGAACATTGTCAGCCTTGGTATCTATTTCAAAAATACGAAAGCATAGATTATATATTTGTTACGAACTCTGCCATTTTAATGTGCCAATGCAGGTTTCAGTCACCATACTGTAACACCTGTGGCAATCTCTTTGCATCCACACGTCCTTATGTGTCCTCCGCTTCAACATCTCACCGTGTCGCCCTGCAGCCGTGTACATGTGCGAGTGGGAGAGGACCAAGCCCAAGGCCCCTGAACCGGCCGAGCAGGTGGTGGAGGAGGCCGAGGGGGCTACAGCCACAGCCGCCCCAGAGACCTCCAGCGGTGGGCCTCAGGGGGAGGCGTTGGCCATGGGGAGGGAGAACCCCGAACCCCCGGCCTCAGCAGGCATGACCTACGAGTTGTGCGCTGGCCTGGTGGACAAGGCTGACCTGTCACTGGAGGAGATCGCCAGGCAGGAGGTGCTGGAGGAATGTGGCTACGACGTGCCAGTCGCCAAGCTGCGGAGAATCACCTCGTACAGGTGTGTGCATGGCTTTAGTGGTGGACTGGCTTCCCCTCTCCCGTTAGTGAGGGAAATGCAGAACTGACCCAAGAGCTGCTTCTAGTGGCGTCTTGCCTGATGCTGTGGGGCTCCACAGGCCCATGGCTTTGTATAGGTTAGGGTATAGGTACACGCAGCTGGCACACACGCATGGGACGTGATTCAGGTGTGTCATGTCCCAACACACACACAGTCGTATGATTTACCTGCATCTTGGACACATGGAGTGTTTGGATTTTTATTACAAGGACACTAGCTGCTGTTTTTCTTTAGCCAGATAGCCCGATATATCGAAGGTTAACCTTTCCAATATGACCCAAGAAGCCTCATAAGTAGAGCATTACATAAGCTTGAAGTGCCCCTTGGGCAGGAGTGGCACAGTGGAACTTTTCCATTAGGGATGGGCAACTGTTGACTATTAACATTCAGTGGAGTAACTGTACACATTCACACCAAACCATAGTACGGGTCAGTTTGGTTTGGTGTGTGCCGTAAACTTGAATACATAAAAATAAAAAGACCTGTGGCTATCGTATGCTCAAGTCACTTGATGGGCTCTGAAAGTGCCCATCTAGGGTGTATTCTTTCGCCAAACAAAACTGGAGTTGCAAAACCTTTCTTTAAACAATCAAATCAAACAAGACTGGCAGGGTCCTACATTTGTAATGTATTTATATTTTCATGTATTTGTGTTGACCATGCAGATTGACCCATAGCCCAGCGTTCTCCAATATACCTACAAGAACATTTACATGCAATTCCCTGTCCACACAAACATGCTGCATAAGAATCAAATACAGTCATATCAGCAACTGTAAGTCAACAATTCCCTGTCAATGAATGACCGTTCCATTCTAGAATCTTTTGCAGTACACGTGATGACTTGCCCGTTGTCGACACAGTTAATAATAACTTAAGGCCTACTTTTTATATGTTTAACACTTCACTTACACAAAGAAATGGATGTAATATACATTAGCTTGCAGCATTCTTATCCAGCTTATTGATCTTTAACCACATCTTCATTCTCCACTTGCTAGTATGATACAATGTTAGTCGAATATTTTCAAAAATGATGACCGATAATACCAGAGAAGGAATAGTAACCAGGACCTTCAGAGTGCCAACCATCTGTACCTGCTGAGGTTCACTTACAGTTGAAACATTTAAAAAGGACTGTCAGTACTGCAGGACGCTGGTATAAAACCGCAGATATACACAGGTGCTCCTCCACCTCCCTGCCTCTATACCCTCCACCTGGAACGTGAAGCCATCCGTTCTCCAAAACACACCTTTGATTTGACCCCTCCAGCTCCGCAGCTTGTGGTGGTGTGTCTGTTGGCATTGTTATGTGTGGGTTTTCACTGTCTTATTAGATGGGAATCGACTTTACCCACACGGCTAACCCACATGGCCCCCTATAAGGGAGTGCCTGACTAAAGTACTTCGCTCGAAGCACTGAGCACTTCCGTGGTGACAGGTAACCACAAGCCCCATTGCCACTCCACATTCCTCAATATCGGGATATTCTTCTTTGAAGGGGCAGCAGGTATTCTAGCTGTTTCAGCATCCGACCAGTAACAAAAATTGTTAGATCACATCCCGAGCCCACAAGGTTAAAATTATGTGATTCTGTCCTTATGTTAACCCTAATTGCTCCCAGGTCATTGCTGTAAATTTGTTCTCAGTAAAGAATAAATAACAATAGTGGCCAATGCTCTTTCATTCACATTGTTTAGAAATGAAAGCACTTTTTGTACGTGGAGAACATACAAAAACATGCATCTCCACGTACAAAAGTAATAACCAATATTTTTTCATTTTTAGGATATAGGCTAAAATTAATTCTTTTGGGCAGATATATAGAATAGGCTAAAAAGACGTTTGATTTTACATTTTTGAATATTTCTTGGTCAAACTTAAAAAATGCTCCTGGAATACCAAAATATTTGTGACAACGAGTGAGTGTTCCTTCATACATTGACCCACATAACTTCCTGCTTAGAAGAGCCAGGTGAAAAAAGAAACCTGAATAGCTTGGCTACAAGTTAGGGTTTTTTGTATACTGTCGTTGTGAGAAACATTTAGTTGTAACTTGGTAGGTCCTGTGGCCGAGCTGTGCATGCTCTTCTGTTTTTCCAATCAACGGGTTTCACAATGTTGTGTGGAATACTAACCTGGCTTACACGCCCGTCACCTGAACTTTGACCTTGTGTGTGTCACTTCTTTTGACAGGTCCGGCGTAGGTGTAACGGGAGCCAAGCAGACCATGTTCTATGTAGAGGTTTCAGACGAAAACCGCGTGGGTGAGGGCGGTGGCAAACCGCAGGAGGGTGAGCTGATTGAGGTGGTCAAGGTGCCGCTTCACGAGGCCATGACCTTCGCCTATGACGAGAGTATTCCCAAGACCATGGGTGTCATCTTCAGCTTCATCTGGTTCCACAACAATATGTCGCCCAAGTACAAGATCTCCACCAATGTCTAACCCTTCCTAACCTTGACTCCATCCCTGTACCCTGAGGTAGAAGTTGCAGTTAACCACAGATCTGGGGTCAGATCACACACAGGCATTGGGTATTGAGAAAAATATCAGACTTGTGTCAGTGGTTAGGGACAATTTCAATCTGCTCCCAACCCTTCATTTTCATCTCTGCCCATCTCCAATTATGTCCCCAAGGTGACCATTATTTCTCAATTGTAACAGTCTTTTTTTTTGGGGGGGGGGGGGGGGGGGGCTTAACTACTAGTAGTCTTAACTACTATTCCTCGAAAACTTGCCATTATGCTGGTGGTCAGCAGCACTTTTTGTTACTTTTAACTGTAAATGTATAATATTGTGTCCTGACAGATAAGTCTAAGGTGCTATCACTCGAAGATGGCTACGTGATAATGCTTTTGTTAGGAGCTGCTTGTCTAATGTTCATTGGATCATGTACCAGGAATGCAAAAATGTTGTTGCTTAGTTTCAGCACTTATTACATACAACAGCAAGCCATTGCTGGGTCTGTTGAATTACCACAGCTGGTCCAGGCACGCCTTTGCTTACTTTCATTACAATCTGCCCAGCCTCAAAGACTGTGTTTTCCGATCTTGTGTCTTGGTGTTGTCTCAGCCAAGTACTAACACACACCTGAATCAATGAATTAATAGCTTGATGGTCAGGTGAGTTAGTGCTGGTGTAGAACAAAATATGCTCTCCCTTTCAACAAGTATTGGGATAGACTAAGAAATACTTTGGTAGTTTGATTGCTAGTAGTTTAATCATGGTCGTATTTTTTAAACCCGTTCAAAGTTTCTAAAGGTGAAATTTAAATCCAGGGGTGTCACTATGGTAGTGAATGCTTTGATGTCACAATTGTACTTCCCAGAAAAAGCTATTTTAAGTAATATTACCTATCTTTATAAATCTCACTGATAATTGGCTGAGACCAAGGGACGATGTACCCCTATGGGCTGCTGTAGAATGGAGAAGGGAAAATGGGGGCTTTTGTTTTGGGAAATTGAAAACCTAGCCTGCAACATGTTGGAGGAAGTTTAGCATGCTACTTGACCCAGCTTCCTGGAACAGCACCCTGAGCCCTTAGCTGTGTTTTACCATCCACTTGTGGTTTTGAACCTGACCGGGGGAATGCGTTTTGTTTATACCAGCACTGTCTGTGAAGCTGAGAGTTGGACAGACTCTGCTCTTCCATATGCCTGTTCTGGCCAGACCTTTTGAAAACACCCTCATATTCACAAAAATCCACAGAAGCAGCCTATCCAAGTCAATGGCGGTTTGAAAGTTCCTTGGTTTTTCCACAATTCTAGTTGAATGGTTTCTGTCTGGAAGACTCTTTCCGTAATGACTCCCTCTTTTATTGGATCCTTCAACGCGGATTTCAAAAAAACCTAGGACGTTTGCTATGGTTCTTCGATTTTGCAACCCTATTTGGGCCAGAAAGGGCTTAAGACAACACAAGCACTTAACATCTCAGGTCCAAAAGCCCCACCCCACATGACTAAGGGCATATTTACATTACGAGAGAGAGAATAAAACGCTATATAGACTTGTCATAGTTTAATCATTTCCATAAAGCTTGAATTTACACAAGCATGTTCTAGACGTAGCACACAGGATTGTGGGAATCAATCGAGGCAAAATCAAGCAATATCGGTGCGCACTGCAGTAAAACTTGATACAGATCTCAAAGAATTGTCTTCATGCTTGGAAACCTCCAGGGACCTCAATCGAAAATGTGCCACTCGTTACTTCGGTAGGTGGAGTCTCGAGCTATCGAAATCTGCAAGTTTACACAACCAAATAATCTAGCCTCTTGAGTCTTCTTCGATATGTCTCTGGAAAATGTATCGTAATGTAAATAAGCCCTAAGTGATATTCAGGGAATACCACACTGCACCACAGTTTTAGCCATATACTTTAACCATAGTGAATGGTGGTGATAACCAAGATGTAGGAAAATGTCTTTATCTAATTTGTTATTGTCATGAACCGTCTTTTGGCAAAAGTTGTGGTGGATTCATCCTTTCTGCAAATAGTAATTGAAGATGGATGATGTGGTGGTAATGTAAGAATCCAAAACCAAATACTGAGCCTATTCAATTACCTAATAATTGAAAATAAACAGTCAACATTGACTGTAGTCTCTAACTGAAAAATAAAGTACAAGGGGTTAGTAGTGGTAGTTGTTTGTGTTTGGTAAAATAAGGAAATATAAAGTTTCTAATATATAGTTGTTGACTTGTTTTGTCTTTGGCCAGGTAAACATTCTAGTTTAACTATAATCGGATTGGGTTAAACTTGATTCATGAATTAGCTTGTTCTGGCCATTTTTATTCCATAACCACATAGGTCTTAACAATTGCTTTAACATATTGTTATACATTACGTTTGTTTACAGTGGTTAATGGCAGGCTTTTTCCCCAGAGTTGTCTCCTGACAACCCGCCAACTAGTTATGATGATCTGGTTTAGGTTTATGATCTTTCAATGATTTGATTTGCAACTACTATACTCCAGTCCACTGTATTTACTATTGTCTGCTATGTGTGCCATAAGAGCAACAAGACATTTTTTGGACTCAATACTCAAAAGCCCAGTCTTTCCTATACATAATGTGGGGGAGACTTGGTCAAATTCCTCTTAATCTTTAAAGGACTGGACTGCTGAGCCCTTTTTCACAGAGCATGGGAGTTCTCCCTCCCTCTGTTTGGAATTGTTCATCAATCAAGTATCCGGATTGCATGGTTTTTGCTGGAATTGCTAGAGTTGTATTAAATGATAGAAAAAAAGCCCCTAATCTTATGTTTGTTAGATACTCACATTTTATACAAATTATCTGAACCGAAAACATTTCTTGACTATCTTGCTCATTAAGTATATTTTTTTTTTGTTTTGAGTTTTGTCCTTCCTTTGCTGTGTTATTTGCATCATAAATGATAAATAGTGTAATCAGGTTGAAGGATAAAGACAGTTAAATGCGAAATAGTGTACTTTGTAATACTTTGTTGTCTTAACAGTACATTTTCTCCCGTAAAGATCTGCTGTAGGGGAAACTACGCCACTGTCCACCCCACAGCCTCTGTGTTTTTGTGTTCACAAAACGGAGGTGATGAGTGTCAGCCCACATTGTAAAAACAAATTGCATCCATATCTGCTGGTCTATATCACGTGCAGTGATGTCAGAGGGAAGAAAACATTGTTTTTCTCAGTAACTGCTTTGTTGTAATATTGCAAGTAAACATGAAAACTTAAGGATTGCAGCTTTCAGACTTGAACACGCTGTCCCCTCTGCCTTTGTCCCTATGAGACAATCTTGTATTTGATATCTGGCTACGTTTTAAATCCTGAGAGTTCTATTTTGGTAGATTCTGCAGAGACAACATTTTAACTGAGAACTCCACCGAACGTTTTTTGTATTGGTGCTTAACTCTGACTTTTTCATGGTCTGGATTTTTTCAGCTGTAACTCAGATGTTTAAGGACTGATTCTGTATATGTTTACATAGTAGTATATTGGTGTTGAAATTAGGTTATATTATGAGGTTCTGTCAACCCTTTTCACTAACAACCCATGACAAGACATGTATTAGCCAAATCGTTTTATTTCGGAAGGTGAAAGATGGGACTTTGATGTAACTCCTCCCAAATTCATAAAGAAAGCTACTGATGCAAGGACTGAAAGTCCATTAGAGCAACTGATCTATTCTCAGAAATATTTTGAAGCTATGCATTGTTTGTTTATGACCGGTCTATATAATGAGGTATACAACCATAGATTTGATGTTATAAAATAATCAAAGTAGCCGTTGAAAGATATTTTACAGATTGCAACTTTAACTGTAACATGTAAACCATCAATTCTTTTTGGTGAAGGGTCTACATTTATTGTTTTAATCCAGCAGTGAAGTATGTTCTCATGCGACTATTCTACCTCCATCACCATGTCGCAAGCAGGCATGCTAAGTCTGACTATCACTGTAGCGCACACCCCATCAATAGCCCATTTGACTAAAATAATCTACATTTTTGGGTGCTGGCATGCCCGTTGGGCAATAACATATCAAAAGTTCCATGAATATCTGATCTGGTAATTTCGGTGGAGTTCTCTTTCTGATAGAATGCATCATATATATCATCTCCCTTTTTATCAATAATTGATTCATACCACTTTGGATACTCTGTCTTGATATTGCCACTAAAATTGTGTGGGAATGTTTTTGGTTTTAACAACAGTACCTTTCCAAGAGCATGGAATTGTTTTGTGAAATCTGTGAGCAAGACCGAAATGTGTACATTTTTGAATTTATAACACTATTCAAATGCTTCTTACACAAATTTGACAAGTATTTTAAGTAACCCTCATAAGCAACAAGGTTGAAAAAAATATCAGTTTTTGCTTGTTCTCGAGAAAGGGGATTTAAATGGTAATATCTATGATTATTTTAGTGTATGCATAACTGTCAGTCATACTGCAAAACGATTTGTTCAATTGTGAATTGTTTTTGTCTTACACTGAATTTGTTTATTTTATTCTCTGAGAAATGTTTTCGACCAAGTGTCAGTGTTTTCTTTTCAGAGTTCTATCTGCTTTATTTGGAGTGAATATTCATTGTGGACTGTGTTGTTTGAGTGATATTTCATGTTTTATATTTTTTACTTGATTTTGTAATTATTTTAAAATATTTCACAATAAATAAACATATGGCACTTGGTGCAAAAATATATATTTAAATAATATTTTGCATGTGCACTAACTGTTTCATTGAACTGCATTAATTGTAAATAAAAGAAGGTTGATGCCTGAGATCAAACATTTCCTCAACTGTTCCTTTCATTCTTCTTACTCTACTTATACTTCTATAGTACAATCTTTCCCCAACTTAGTACATAAGTAATATTAGCGAACAGAAGAAGACCGTCTACCATCCTTGAGACTTTCAGTTTTTATGCCATTTTAAGGAAGCTGGCAAAAAGTTAGGCTGTATATAAAGATGACAAAAGTAAGGAAGTACCTCCAGTATTTTAACATTTTCACCAAGACACTCTCCAAGCTATTCAAATATTGTTTAGCGAAACAGAATATTTAGATTTATTTAAAAGGTCAATAACCAATACATGGTAAACCTATGCTTTTAGCACACATTCATTTTTACAGACAGTATTAGTCTTTTGCTTCTTTAAACGGAAGGTCTAGCTGAAGACTACTTCTCTGATCACATGAGGTTTTTTTGTTAATTGGTTGTTTATTTTAATGCTTTTAAAATACTCAATTGCATGCTGTTTTTTAAATTCAAAACAAAATTGCAAAGTCATGTGTATATGGAGGGATAAAATGCATGTACTTCCAGCAGAGAGAAGTCAATTAGGGTGTGGGGAGGTCCCACAAGTATATGCATCAGCTAACCAAGAGCAGCCTCACGGCAACCCCACCCGTCACAGATCTAACAATAGTTAAGTCAGGCGTGAGAGGGAAAGATTTCTTTAAGGTGTATTTAAGCAGCTTTCTATGGTTTGACAATTACATGTAACTATGTTTGGAGACCCTGATGGTTTTGATTTTGCTGTATGCAATACAGGGGGACTGCTGGAGCTCCCTGCTTCTCAGGCAGGGTTGTGGGTCTTCCACATTCTATTAAATGAACATTCAGACACTCAGACTTATCACATTTAGTTGCTTTACAATTTTGGACTGAAATTGATTTGTGATTAAAAAAATTATTGTGTGATCTACACTAAATATTATGTAAATATATTCTTTATTTTTGTACTAAAATATAGGGTTATGTAAGCCTAAATTGGTTCAAGAGTAAAATGTGGCTTTACTATTCATAATACTTGGACTCAGTTTATGAAATAACTTTCCTTAAGTCCCTCTTTTTGTGATGAAAAAAAATAAATCCTAAATGATAGCTTGAAAAGAAAAGGCAAATATACATAATACAAATATTCCAAAAATAGGGGCCCCTGAGTAGAGCTGTGTTTGAAGTAACTACCATGCAGAACAGCTGAATAATGGCAGTAAAGAGTTTATATCCACATACAGTGGGGAGAACAAGTATTTGATGCACTGCCTTTTGCAGGTTTTCCCACTTACAAAGCATGTTGAAGTCTGTCATTGTTATCATAGGTACTCTTCAACTGTGAGTGACGGAATCTAAAACAAAAATCCAGAAAATCACATTGTATGATTTTTAAGTAATTAATTTGCATTTTATTGCATGACATAAGTATTTGATACATCATAAAAGCAGAACTTAATGTTTGGTACAGAAACCTTTGTTTGCAATTACAGAGATCATACGTTTCCTGTAGTTCTTGACTAGGTTTGCACACACTGCAGCAGGGATTTTGGCCCACTCCTCCATACAGACCTTCTCCAGATCCTTCAGGATTCGGGGCTGTCGCTGAGCAATAAGGACTTTCAGCTCCCTCCAAAGATTTTCTATTGGGTTCAGGTCTGGAGACTGGCTAGGCCACTCCAGGACCTTGAGATGCTTCTTACGGAGCCACTCCTTAGTTGCCCTGGCTGTGTGTTTCGGGTTGTTGTCATGCTGGAAGACCCAGCCACGACCCATCTTCAATGCTCTTACTGAGGGAAGGAGGTTGTTGGCCAAGATCTCACGATACATGGCCCCATCCGTCCTCCCCTCAATACGGTGCAGTCGTCTCACCAAGCTGCTTGCCTGTTGTCCTGTAGCCCATTCCAGCCTTGTGCAGGTCTATAATTTCATCCCTGATGTCCTTAAACAGCTCTCTGGTATTGACCATTGTGGAGAGGTTGGAGTCTGTTTGATTGAGTGTGTGGACAGGTGTCTTTTATACAGGTAACGAGTTCAAACAGTTGCAGTTAATACAGGTAATGAGTGGAGAACAGGAGGGATTCTTAAAGAAAAACTTACAGGTCTGTGAGAGCCGGAATTCTTTCAGGTTGGTAGGTGATCAAATACTTATGTCATGCAATAAAATGCTAATTAATTATTTAGAAATCATACAAGGTTATTGGCCAAGATCTCGCGATACATGGCCCCATCCATCCTCCCCTCAATACGGTGTAGTCGTCCTGTCCCCTTTGCAGAAAAGCATCCCCAAAGAATGATGTTTCCACCTCCATGCTTCACGATTGGGATGGTGTTCTTGGGGTTGTACTCATACTTCTTCTTCCTCCAAACACGGCGAGTGGAGTTTAGACCAAAAAGCTATATTTTTGTCTCATCAGACCACATGACCTCTGGATCATCCAGATGGTCATTGGCAAACTTCAGACGGGCCTGGACATGCGCTGGCTTGAACAGGGGGACCTTGCATGCGCTGCAGGATTTTAATCCATGTGTTACTAATGGTTTTCTTTGAGACTGTGGTCCCAGCTCTCTTCAGGTCATTGACCAGGTCCTGGCATGTAGTTCTGGGCTGATCCCTACAAGGTGAGATCTTGCATGGAGCCCCAGACCGAGGGAGATTGACCGTCATCTTGAACTTCTTCCATTTTCTAATAACTGCGCCAACAGTTGTTGCCTTCTCACCAAGCTGCTTGCCTATTGTCCTGAAACCCATGCCAGCCTTGTGCAGTTCTACAATTTTATCCCTGATGTCCTTACACAGCTCTCTGGTCTTGGCCATTGTGGAGAGGTTGGAGTCTGTTTGATTGAGTGTGTGGACAGGTGTCTTTTATACAGATAATGAGCTCAAACAGGTGCAGTTAACACAGGTAATGAGTGGAGAACAGGAGGGCTTCTTAAAGAAAAACTAACAGGTCTGTGAGAGCTGTAATTCTTACTGGTTGGTAGGTGATCAAATACTTATGTCATGCAATAAAATGAAAATTAATTATTAATCTTCATCTTATTTAAAAATCATAATGTGATTTTCTGGATTTTCTTCTCTCACAGTTGAAGTGTACCATGCTTTGTAAGTAGGAAAACCTGCAAAATTGGCAGTGTATCAAATACTTGTTCTCCCCACTGTATGACTGCATTATAGTATGTAATGCTGCTAACCTGGTTTATACCAGACACTAGGACTGGGATTTTTCAGTAGGAAAATATCTAACACAAGGCCAAATCTACACAGGAGTTGCTTAGGAAGAATACAGTTTCTGAGTTAACTTTTAAATTCTATGGCAAAACTTCCCTAAATTACTTTCTAGCCATGACCCCCAACAACTTGACAAGGATAAAGAACAATATGAAAAAATACATATTCCAATAACTAGGTGTGCAGATGTTTCTCTGAGTATTTCTTATAAAGGTTGAGATGCCAAGAGTGTTTGCTCCTATTAAAACTAGGGATTTTTTGGATGACTTAACATCTGTAGCAACTATTGCTTGAGTTGTCACTTCAGTACTTGTTTTGGCTGAGTCTAACAGCTGGAGGTAAGCTCTGGGTAGGGCTTCAGGACTCAAGTACTTGATTATATCAGCTGCTGGATGATTCTTCTAGATGAAGCAGAAACAATTATTCATGAAAAGCAATGTCTCCTTCTGGCACATTCTAGCTTAGTCCTCATGAACTGTCAATCATGGGTGGAAAAAAAGCTCTAGGTCTGATTGGCTAAGGAACCAGTTACATTCAAAATAAAATAATGCTTAACAGTAACCCATTACTTAACCTATTTTACGAAAGAACATTCAGACCTTAATAGCATGACTGGATACATCTAAATGCCCTTTCTTTTCCATGGTACTTTGGCTCACATTTGATCCCCTGACATTCCTTGCACTTTTAGACAAACTTCTTATTCATGTTGAGTGGCACCCATGAAACACTATCCTTCCCCATCAATAGCCCATTTGGCAAAAATAATCTAAATTTTCTGGGTGCTGGCATGCCCGTTGGGCACTAACATATCAAAAGTTCCATGAATATCTGATCTGGTAATTTCGGTGGTGTTCTCTTTCTGATAGAATGCATCATATGCAGTGGGGAGAACAATAATTTGATACACTGCCGATTTTGCAGGTTTTCCTTCTTACAAAGCATGTAGTGGTCTGTAATTTTTATCATAGGTACTCTTCAACTGTGAGAGACGGAATCTAAAACCAAATCACATTGTATGATTTCTAAATAATTAATTAGCATTTTATTGCATGACATAAGTATTTGATCACCTACCAACCAGTAAGAATTCTGGCTCTCACAGACCTGTTCGTTTTTCTTTAAGAATCCCTCCTGTTCTCCACTCATTACCTGTATTAACTGCACCTGTTTGAACTCATTACCTGTATAAAAGACACCTGTCCACACACTCAATCAAACAGACTCCACCCTCTCCACAATGGCCAAGACCAGAGAGCTGTTTAAGGACCTCAGGGATGAAATTGTAGACCTGCACAAGGCTGGAATGGGCTACAGGACAATAGGCAAGCAGCTTGGTGAGACGACTGCACCGTATTGAGGGGAGGATGGATGGGGCCATGTATCGTGAGATCTTGGCCAACAACCTCCTTCCCTCAGTAAGAGCATTGAAGATGGGTTGTGGCTGGGTCTTCCAGCATGACAACAACCCAAAACACACAGCCAGGGCAACTAAGGAGTGGCTCCGTAAGAAGCATCTCAAGGTCCTGGAGTGGCCTAGCCAGTCTCCAGACCTGAACCTAATAGAAAATCTTTGGTTGGAGCTGAAAGTCCTTATTGCTCAGTGACAGCCCCGAAACCTGAAGGATCTGGAGAAGGTCTGTAGGGAGGAGTGGGCCAAAATCCCTGCTGCAGTGTGTGCAAACCTGGTCAAGAACTACAGGAAACGTATGATCTCTGTAATTGCAAACACAGGTTTCTGTACCAAATATTAAGTTCTGCTTTTCTCATGTATCAAATACTTATTGCAATAAAATGCAAATTAATTACTTAAAAATCATACAATGTGATTTTCTGGATTTTTGTTTTAGATTCCATCACTCACAGTTGAAGAGTACCAATGATAAAAATGACAGACCTCTACATGCTTTGTAAGTGGAAAAACCTGCAAAATCGGCAGGTTATCAAATAATTGTTCACCCCAATGTTCTGCAAATGATACCCCAATCCACATTAGATCCTCATCTGCAAAACGTTTAGATAAAAATGTATTTTGAGCAGATTCAGTTGTTAGGGAAGGTTAGTTGCTTCCGACTGGAAATAATGCATCAATAAAATCTCCCAAACTCACATATGGACGCAAATGTGGTCTCTTCGTCAAGGTTCTATTTAGCAGCAATGGGCACAATTAATATTTTTCTATTTCAAAACACTGCTAACATTAGCATCATGCCTTTAAAAAAACATAACTTATAACAGTATTACTTCCAGTGACAGTCCGAGCCGAAGGGTCAAAGCTTTCATGAGTAACAGAAATAATAATGTCTTTCAGAATCATCGAGCCCTGAGGGAATCAAGCAGAGCAGCTGCAAAGGTTTGTAACATGGCAATAATTCCTGTGGCCCCACCCACCCCCAAATACTTTGTGAAATATGACTTCATTGTGTCTTAAGTGCTTTCACTTTAAAATTGGACACGTGGGGTGTTGGACACAGGACCCTTCACTGGGTCTGTCCAAAAGAGGCCAGCAATGGCGCTTGTGGTGCTGGCAATAGCAGACAGGTTACCTCCTTCTCATTCTGGGTGAACTCTCAGGTGCAACCGAGCCAGACTCATTGAAGCAAATGGCTTTGTGTCCACCTCTGGAATTATGAGGCAGAGAGGACAAAAGACGCGGAAGGGCTGGCATACAATATGATTCCAGTGCACTCCACTGTCCACCTGTATGCAAATAAGGGACATAGCCTGGCCAGTGAGTAGAAAGGAAATTGGAGAAGCCTAGAAAACTTCCTGTGCTGGGGCTAACGCAAAGAGGAACCAGCTGGCTTAGCGTAGCCTTTAACCATGCTATGCTAGGCCTGGCGAAACTGTGTTTAAAGGGATGGAACGCCAGTGTAAATCCATAACGCCTCACAACAGGGACGTCGCTAGACATATTTTAGGGGGCTTTAGCCAGAGTGCCTTTAATAGTCATATTTGATCAGTGTCTAACACAAACTATGAGACAGGTATACTTTTAGCCAACCTTGACCAAAAATAACCTTATTTTGATAGATTTCACACCCGTTATAAAAATAGGTTTTAGGGAGTATGCCCAGACCCCCAAAACGAGGCTTAGCCACCCCATCCATGATTTTCTAGTGACGTCCCTACCTCATAACATGCCAATCCAATCAAATGCCATGCTTGGACAGAGCTCCCAAATTTGCTCACTATATTTTTGTCTAAATTTATATTACGGAACCTAATTGTGGTCTTTGGTATACAAAATAACTATATTTTACATAGCATTGATTATCGAACCATCCTGAAATCAATGAGCAGAAACTGTAATCATTTTCAATTTGTTTTGCAATTATTTAGTAATTAATGTGACCAGTCACTTTTTGTTCTATTGAAATCAAAATTAAATAGATGAACAATATAAAACTAATATAATTATAGAAATGACCTTCTCTACATGTTCAAGCTTAAACAGACAGGGTCCAAACATGATGAAATGTAATTTACACTTTAGGGTACCAAGATTATATTTTTGGGGGAGGACTATATAATTTGCATCCAACTGCTAATTAACTTTTTTTGGGCCCAACAGTTGCTGAGCTAGAGGAAGTGAAGAAGGGTCTGCTTTTACATTTTAGCATGTAGCATGTATGCAAAACAACATACAATTTAACTGCATCATTAATGCGACCGGACTTCATACTAGCGGAATTCAAACTAGCTTTAAAAGATAATACAGAACCTGTAAACTGAATGGTTTTTGCTCCTGTGGCAGTCTTCTACTTAAGTATAAGAGACGTGCAAATGATGTGATATATCCAGAGAATATCCGATCCAAACAAGGACTGGAGCAGTGTTCAAAGTTCCATTGTATTTAAAAATGAGACGTCTTTGCTATCTTCGCATGAAATGCTCAACTGTAACATACTCTTACAAGGGAAATTCTTGTAAGACTTTCCTCATGGTTAAGGTTGTGTGACTAGCTCTTTGTTTCTTATGCTAGATCAGCTCTGGGCAAGATATTGTGTAACAACATTGGGGGCATGTTAAAAGAAAGGAAACAAGTTGGATTTGAGGAACTCGTTAGAACATTTATAACTGCTGAATAGTGATGTGCAGTTCACAAATTATACATTTTCTTAGATACATTTTTTATATTGACTTGTAAATTGTTTTTTGACTTGTTCAGTGTAATAGTTTACAGCATTGACTTCAACAGCAGGATCACTGGCAGAATTCATTCAAGGCCCGCAGGCTCAGTGGTCCAACCAGAAAATGTGCAGAGAAAGAAATCACACTGCCGGCAACATTTAGAATGGATAATGCAAGAATGAATACAGTTCATTGATTATTAAATGTTATGTCGACATAGCTTTGTATGACCAAAGCATACAAACAACCTGAGAACTAACTGGTGGTTGCTCTGTAAATGCGTTTTTTAATTGGGTTGGTGCTAGTGGTCGTTTCCTGGTTGAGGGAGCACATCCTTGTCATAAAAGCAACATAACTGCAAAAAGAAATGTCCTATAAATACTGTATGTTGGGAAACCACGTTGTTTGGTTGTGAGATGAAAGGCCAACATGTTTGGGTCACCCAAGTCCTGAATGGTTGGAGTTAGAGAAAGCAGAGGGGTGCATGAAAAAACCTTATGTTTTTCCATGGGTTCCTTGGCCATAAGGGTATGGTAATAAAATATGGGGCCTGCAGCCAGAAGCAGCAACACTGCCTTTACAGTGGTTATTGGTTTTGGTAAATCCTTTATGTAAGGTAATTTGTAGATTTTGTTTCAACTGTCAAACTGCAATATAATGGATTTCAAGCGCACCCATTTTCTCAGCTTTGTTCCTCTCCTTGCTTTCATTAACCCTTTTTGAACCTGGAAGAGGATGTGAGGGTTCTTAACCAATTTAAACAAAGCTGCTTTTAGGTTGTCTCGGGATAGGATATCCTGCACAAGCAAATGGCTCTTTCTGGTTACATGGGGACAGCCCACGCTGATCTCAGTCCAGGGGCTTAAGGTTCAAAGAGTGCTATCATTTGCAGAACATAACTGCCTCTGGTAGGTGGCCTTTTGAAACAAATTATGAATACCTTAGATGAGAGAGAGATCTGAGTTCAACACGGGTGCTCCATGTAGCCAAAACAATGAATTGAGCACATCATTATTCAATTTGAACTTCAGTATCCCCAGTTCTTGATAGGTCCTCACAATAAAACACAGACCCATCTAAATGCACCTTACTTCTGTGTTCTATAATAAGCTTGAGGCTTAGCGTTTCCAACACCCTAAAGAAAGAGATTTTTTTTTTTCTCATGCTTATCATTCTCCTGCATTTACACTCAAGAAGATCCTTCTTCTTGACTGTAAATGCTTTAATCAGAACAGGTTTTACAAGCTCTCATGCAGACATTTACTCTCGCTCATACACAGATACACACAGTATGAGGTAGGCGAAAAGGTCAGCAAGCTCCATGCAAATCAGATCTGTAGATCTAAGGCCTCACATCCACTAATAAGGACACAGTTTGATGTTCACCAGTGTACTACATAATGTGCCAATTTTGCAGACACAGATTAGGCCTAGTCTTGGACTAAAAACATTTAACTCAATGGAAGAAATTCTAGGTCAATTGAGACTCTCCATTACATTGCACTATACACCTCTAAGTCTCCTCAAAACCATTGACAATTGCAACTGCAGTGTCCTCAATGAAAAGTGATCAATTATGTGGTATGGATAGCTATTCACATAAATGTAACAATGTGTTTTCTGGTCTTTGTCCATTCCTGTCTTAAATGCACTGATGAATCAATGCTCTTCCTAGTCTGTTGCATGCCTAAATGTAATTACTATGTGAATTTATCACTCAGTCTTTTAAATTGTGATTTCCAGATACTAGCCAAGCTTCCAGGCATCCTTGTAGAGTGCTCTTCAATTGCTCCAGCAGCTGACCCCCAGATCCCAGCAAAAAAAATGATGCACCCTTCTCCTTTGCTGCAACATGACTCACTGGACTGTTGGAGCAATAACTTTACCGGGCAGAGTGGGATTGATTCATGAGTTACACTTTATTTTGAGAGTCCCATTTTCATCTGTAGATGTTCTATGTATAGTAATACTATAAACAAACCTTCAACTAACTTTAAATAAACTATTGGTTGATAAACAATTGCTTGCTTAGGCTAGGTTTAGAATAAGGTTTAGGGTAAGGATTAAGGTTAGGGATAGAATAAAGGTTAGGTTTAGTAGATAGTTATATTATAGATAGTCAGTAGATAGTCAGTAGACAATCTGTAGAGCATCTACAGGGCACAGTTTTGGGACTCTGTTTCCGATTCTTCTATTAGTTGTAAAAGTAAAATTGCAATTTCAGATTGGCTTCAGTTTCTGAACCGTTAGTTAGGATTTATGTTTCAGATACAGTTCTGTCTTTGAGGGAACCAGTAAAATGATTCCCTATTTTCTATATCCCTTAAACGAAACCTAACCTTAACGTCAATAAATCAATAATCTAACAATTTGTTTTAAACTTAGTCAATAAGGCTAACCCCTAAGCCTAAGTAGAAATTTTATTTTTGAGTTCTTCTGCTCCCAACATAGTAAAACCTGGATTACACACACCTGATGCCAATGGAAAAGGGTGAGGGTACCACTTTTGCATTTGTAATGTGTATGCTCCCAAAATCATTGCTGGTGAATGGATGTTGTGAAACACTATCATTCCACAATTACTGGAGATACTGTATCATATAATGGTCCTTTAATCAACTGAGGAATCAATTCACAGCACGGCAGAAAGGCCAAGTCAGATTTCTTTGAAAACACACTGTCTGGTTGTAAAGAGAATCCTGCAAGATGTTGCCATTCAGTTAAAACATGAAAGAATATTAATTATTTCTGTCTGCCAGAACCACATTATTTAGACGCAGGCCCCCAACTACAAAACAATTTCACAATCGCCTGCCATCCACCATTTCCTAATGATTAAAGATAAAAGAGAATCGAAGCAAGGGGCCATACATTTAGGCAGGGGCCTTTCACTTATATCCCAAATGAAGAACCTATGAAAAATGGATGAGGGGAATATTCACTTCACCGCCCCTGCACCCACAACTTCCTCATCTACACACCTCGAGCAGTGAGCCTCTGCTACTGCTAGGCAATTATATGCATCTATTTCATGGCACTGGATTGGTGGGAAGACAGGCTAACAGTACGCCTGTGGGGGGAAGCCTATTCTGTCGCACACAAACGCTGTATATAACACACAGACAAGGACACAAACACAAATCAGTCAGACGCAGCCTCTGTCAATCCGCTTCATATATAGTCTTTTTGCTCTGGGAGACCTGTAGGCATTGGATTGGAACCCTGTCTCTAAAGCTGATATGCCAATTCTGTTAAAAATATTTTGTTTCCTTCCAGTTTAGCTATCTCAGAAAATTTGCAGTCACCAAATGCAATTAAACAGTCACTGTAGGACTGCAAAAAATGTGGACACTTACACAATTTTCATACTTTTGGCTGTGTACACAATGGGTATAAAATGAAACAACCAAAATGCAATGGAAGAGCAGACTTTCAGCTTTAATTCAAGGCATCGAACAAAAATATTCCTCCTTTGTGATGCTTTGCCAGGCCTTTACTGTCTTCAGTTGTTGTTTGTTCGTGGGTCTTTCTGCCTTAAGTTTTGTCTTCAGCGAGTGAAATGCATGCTCGATTGGGTTGATAATGATATGCCCACCTCCTAGAGAGTATTCCTCACTTGGCTAGGCGTTGTGAAGGGGTTTTTCTTTACCATGGAAAGTATCCTACGATCATCCACCACAGATATCTTCTGTGGACATCCAGGGCTTTTTGTGCTACCGAGCTCACTAGTGCGTTCTTTTTTGAATACCAAAGATGGCACTCCAAGCCCATATTCATTATTTAACTGTAACTTTAATATATTTTGGTAAACAGTCAAAATAACAAAACCTGTGTCAGTGTCCATTTATTTCCAGGCCTAATTGTATACCAACACATTCTGTAATTCCAACTTTTCACCTGTTTACAGAATACACTCTATATCTGCCATGGTGTGCTGCTATCTGAAGTCACAATGTAACCTTGCAGGGCAACAACCTTAAAGTCAAGGGACTAGGTGTTTTGATGAACAAAAAAAAAAAGTATTTACATTAATGCACATTGTACAGCCTAACCAGACTCGGAAAGCTTCCCGAAAAATCTTATATGAAATAGATAAACCAGAGGGCTAGTCATTATTCCTAAGAGAAAAGTGATGCGAACAAATATACACACATTACACACAAACTCTCAAACGTCCTTCATATGTGTCCGCGCCAAGTCATTCTTCTTTCATTATGCTACTCTTCCTTTAAGGATGTAATGTGGGTTAATGCCTGTGAAGGCACGCTCACTCACCTGATTGCCTGTGCCCAAGCCTCCTGAGGGAGTCACTAGAGTGCGATTGCATCCTTATAAGTCCCTGCTGATGCCCCCCACTTCCCAAGCAATGCTGGATAATCTTCATTCCAGTTACTTTTCAAATAGCAGCACATTACAGTCAATGCTTAAAATATTGTGCTACAAAAAAGGTGCCTTAGAGATAATTTGTATAGCAGATTTAAGTTAGACTGCAATGGGCAATGGAACACTTAAAACCTATTGGAAATACATTAAGGTGTGATTGAGGTAGAATTTTATTCAAAATTATTCAGAGCAAAATGTCAGTAGTTAGTCACTGTACTCTTGCAGGCACGAAGCGTATGGCACAGTCATAGCCTAATGCGGAAGAGGGCGCTCTCAACTATTAATTCAGCAAAACCCAGGCAGTCTGGTTGCTGTGATAAATGGATAAACTCTTTATTAGGCTAATGGGAAAAGACCATGCATGCCCGTGTAAAGTGAAATCAGACAGACTATTTGCCGAATATTTATATAAACACATTCATTTAAAATTGTAAAGGCGACTGAAATGTACTGCAATTAGCCGAGTGTAAATGCATTGCAGATAGCCGGTTGTGAACTGGCTGTGAGCAACGGAAATAAGACAATAGGCATAGGCTACCCTGAATATACAATGGCAAGTCTACAAACCTACAGCCAATTCCAGACTAGTGACGCCAACGTAACCTAATAGTTACGTTAGAAGGTTGGATCAGTAACCTGTAGGTTGCCCGCTGGTTCCAATCCCGGAGCCGAGAAGATGGAAGAAATTTGCCCTTGAGCAATACTTTTAACCCGCACTGTTCCTGTAGCCTAATTTGCTTTGTAAATTATCGAATGAACTGAAATGTATTTATGTGTATATGTTTCTTTCATTTAATCTTAAACATCCTATTACCGGGTAGACACAACAGATGCACACATTGTCCTTTTCTTCCTCGGCTTCTCAGTTCTCATGCTACAAGCCATGAAGCCTAATTAAATTTTTTGGGGAATACTCCGCCCCCGGTTCCTTTGGTTGGTTTTGCCAAACGCAAACACGCGGATTTGTGAGTGGTTTGTCGAGCTGCCAATCAAAAAAAACATCCTCGGGCGTGATGTAGCTGGGAAACATATCAGTTGCTGTGGAGTGATTTGACGGAGGTTCTCGTGGCTGGTCCATCACTGCGCTTTCGGTTGCCTGCTAAACACGCATGTAGGCTAATGTTTCGGTGAATTGTGGAATTATACGGAGGAAAAGCATGCTGTAATTTTTGCATGTCAGGAGCAGAGAACTGTTTTGCCGGTCAACGGCTTTTTTCCGTTTGGATCGCTTTTTCCCTATGACATAGGCTACCAATTAATCGGAGGCATGTGGAATTGTACAGGGATTACGAATTGCCTCTCAAGACTGTGCCTGCTGTTAATGATATGGACGGAGGTAAGAGGGCTGTTGTCTGATATTACAAAAAAAAATTATGTGATAAATATTCAAGAAATCGTTGTTAAAAGTTAGTGGGCGTGGGCCGATTCATTTGCCAACCGATAGCGTATTCCGTATTCATCGATAATTAAATTACGCAGCAGTCATTTGAACCATGTGATCATGAAGTGTGAGAAATTGTTACTCTCCATTTTGCTGTCATGCACCTGGCATAGGCTATTTGTCTTTATTTTAAACCGCCTGTATGGTTTTAAGTTTAATTGACATTAGGCTAATTGTTTTTAACAATTCCAGTATCCCCACGCTATGTAGCCTACTACATATACAGTAGCCTTTAAATGGTCTTGAAAATATTGCAGGATGACCGAACCTTTTGTGCCAAAGGCAATACATTTTGACCCAATTATCCCCCACCTATTAATTACTTGGTAAACAAGCCTATTACATGTCCTGTGTTCGCGTGCGCCACTGTTTGTGTACAAATGTAGTTACTAGACATTCTTTGTTTAGTTTGATGGTTAATTTTCTTCTCTGTTTTAATGTTATTTTTAGGTGTCCAAGTGCACTGGCTATTTTGAGCTGCAGCTGATTACCGTTCAGAATGTAAACGGCGAGTTGTCGGACGGGGAATGCTGCGACGGAACGAGGAACTCGCAGGACCTGCGCTGCAGTCGGGACGAGTGTGATACTTACTTTAAAATTTGCCTAAAAGAGTACCAAAGCGAGGTCACAACCACTGGTCCTTGCACGTATGGGGTTGGATCTACTGACGTCCTTGGTGGAAATATTTTTTATTTTAAGAATATGAAGAATAATGAAAACCAACGAAGCGATGCTGGCAATATTCTCATCCCCTTTCAGTATGCATGGCCGGTAAGTGTGCATCTCTCGTTTCCTAATGAATACACCGCCATCTAATGTTTAATAAGCCAAGGCGTGTTTAGAGTAAATTCATGTTTTATTAGATTGTCACTGCCGTATACAGTAGGATAATGGATGTCAACTCAGGCACTGTGCAATGTTAAAAGGTTAAATCATTTTCAGGATAGCCTTTGCCACCGAAATACCATAGCTTCTGCAATTGTTGGTCCAGCCAATTGTCACAATGATGCATTTGTGTGATGTGTGGTGACGGCTCCATCTCCCAGTTGCTTTGCTAGTCCCGAATCCCATTCAGTCCATGTCATAGCAACGTCAATTGCATCGGCACAAAGCTAGTGTCTCCATTCATTAATATTAATGATAATCATGAAGGTTTGTTATTCAGAGCGTCCGAGGATTGTGACGAGTTACAGCTGCCTACAGGCAAGCGAGGTGGTGTATGTAAGGTGACGGTCTTGATCCCCCTCTTGATGCGCAGAGCTTGCGCGGGTTCATCTGCTGTCAGGGTGGGTGACAGGTGGCCCCTAGGCGCATTTCTGCGTTCCTCAGCTTGTGTTCTATAGAACTACTGTACCAATTAGGCAAGTGCATACTTATTTTCACCACATATGACAACATTTTGTGTTTGAATATAATGGCAAGGTGAATATAGAATCTCTCACAGAAATTCTTTTTTTTTTTTTTGTAGGCTGAACCTCTCAGGAATATGTTATTCAGTAGGTTAAGATGTGACTGCAAATTTCTTTCAGGGTGTTTTCTTTTGGGTTTTTTGTGTTAAATTGATCAGTAACCCTTTAAAAAATGTTATGTCAAGGTGGAAAATGCCAGAAGTATACTTTTATTTTTTTGTTCTGTGGATGCCAGTATCTGTGTTGACTAATATGCCATTGGATGTGTCTGATTTTGGAACCTCATCGCTGTTAGTATGAATACTAGTTAGTATGTTAAGCATTCACTGCCGAATTCTTAAGATATGTTATGTTTCGGTACATAATGACCACTAGGGGCAGTGGTAAGCACGTTTAGAGTTAAATAGTGTGGCAGTTAGGAATGATTTTGTGGTCAGTGATGGTGGATGAGTGGAAACACCCCTGACCTGACCTGTGGAAGCCTGTTTGAGAACCATACCAAAAAAAACAGAATTGTTTGTGGAAAACAGGCAATTAATGTTGCTTCTCTATGGGTAAAGAATTGTACCCTAACCCCAGAAATAGCTTATAGTAATACTATCAGGTGTTGATAATTCCAGTATGGCTGATAATGTCCCACCCACACACTGTATACCAAAATATCCCGGATGGAATTCTCCACCGCAAGCTGTCTCTTCTCTATCAAAGGTTTTATTTCTATGTTAAGTCCATCATTCCATATTGACAATCCCGCGGGACCTGAAAGGGATCCCGCTGAAGTCCCTATGCAACATGTATGCCCTGCGATACATGCAAACATACCTGCTCTTGACCAGCGCCTCTGTCATTCCTTTAAGTGCCCAACAGCTGCTACAGTGGTTGCGTCTAAGTAGTGTCAACAAGCTTCCTCTCCTTGTCTCTCGATTTACCTCCCGGTCAACACGACCCGCGTTGAAGGAAACTCAGAAGACGTCTCCCAGGCTGCCACCCTCAGATTTGGATTGTTGCTGGTGTGGAAGCCCCGTTAGGCTATTGAAATGGGCCCAGTGCCCTACTACTCCATTGGCCGATGCCACATCTAGCTGGTGTATGTGATGTTGTGTGTAACAGGTTGCTCATTGAAGCAACAAATATGCAGTGTAGTATTGACTGTCAGCCCTGGCTAGATGCCCAGTTGGAGGCTTACTGTGCACTGGCACACACCCACCTATACCCACAGTCACACCGACCATCATCTGTTCCTTGTGTCTGATAGGCCATATAGCCTACATGCACAACTGTAGTTGAGGAGTTTTCTCTGAAGTTTCTCAGATTTTAGGTCAATTTGACTGGACAAGGCTTTGACTGTGAGATGACTTCGCTAGAACAGCAACTTAGACCTGTGGTGAATAACTAGCTGTTAGCTTATAGGCTACCAGTATTTCCCCTACCATTGCTTAGAGAAGGGAGTCTAAATATTCTTCTTCATAATAATAATATTATTATTATTATTATTATTATTATTATTATTAATAATTAATCTTTTAAATGCGCCAAGCTCTGTAATAGGTTGAAACTCACCTCTTTACCAATGATTTTCAATGTATGCTGATTTACAGTGGCAACCGTTTGTATTGGAACGCTCTCCACATATCACTCCTATATTAATGTCTCTTGACAGGCTTGCGTCTGTAGGAGTTGTTTTCACTTGGCGGCTGTCTTAAAAAGAAAAAGCTGGGGCAAACATCCAAATCATAATTTCCTCAATTTCAGTTAATGTGAAATTAGCCACTTAATCTTGTTGGGGATCATGTTCCATCTACACTGTTGTTGATTTTCTACTGGACAAAACCAAAAATGACACTCGAGCTTGAGTCTCCACCGAATGGATACAGCAGAGGTTGAACTGGAATGTGGGGATTTATGGTTTGGATGCGGTCTTGTAGGGCTGGGCAATGTCTGGATTGATACATTGTCCTATTGGTTTGTCCAAACATTTGATCAACTGTAGCATTGTTTTTAATTTAATCCGCGAGCAGGCAATGGGTGAATGGAGAGGCACATTGGCAGGAAACCGCTCAACATAAAGGACTGAATTACTATACATTGTTTAACTGGTTTAAGCAATGCAATCTTGACAAGCTATGCATTCTCTTGTAGCCTGATCTAGAGAAGGCCTTCCCAGTTGGCATCAAACACTGCTCTCCTCAGTGATTGCGTGCAAGGCAGCAATACTATTATTTGACCCTAAAAATATAGGCCTTATGTTTCTGCTAGTTTTGTACTCCATAGAAGTAACTTCATATCCATAGATATTAGCTGCTTATCCTGATTTAGTTACAGTGCTTTCTTAGAAATAATCCCTCAATTTTTGAAATCTATGTATTTAGTACTTGGTTGCAAATCCTTTGCATTTGATGACTTATGGACGTCACCAGATCCTGGGTATCGTCCGTGGTGAGGCTCTTCCAGTCTGAATGCATTTTATAATTTTCATGCACGTTATGTTTTGTTATATAAGAGGTTGCTTATATTACCACAGCTACCGGTAATTGCTATTGAGTACAACATATATGACAGTGGTTATCCAAATATTTATGACTGTCTGAATCGGAGTGTCTAGATACTTTAATTGCTTAAATTTTTTAAGTCAGAAAAAATCTTCAAACAGTAGGTGTAATTCTGTAATGTTGCCTCATGAATCTTAAATCCAAAATGGCTCCTCTGTCCAAATACATATGGAGTTGAGTGTTCATGTTGAGCATGGCTATAGCCAAAACATTTCTGAGTCTTTGCTTACCTACTGTTAAGTTGAAGGTCCTGACAAAATATGATGGTGGACAGCTCATTTCCAGTGTAAGTACTTCAGTTGTCTTCTTTCAGTCATCTCTCCTGTACTATGAAGAAGGCTTTCGTTTTGTCAATGGACACAGACTTCCCTAGGCCCAGCACGGCCACACTTGATCCAAGGCTAACCAGCAAGAATGGCTACATCTGATTGGGTGTTTGCCGGGGCCGTCACCAGGCAACAGTTCAATAAGCCTTCGGTAAACAATTTAGTTTCACCGTGGCTCCCTCTCCTGGTCCCTATGGAGTTTTCAACCGAGAAAGATGTGTGTTCCAAATGGCACACTATTCCCTATACTGCACTGCTTTTAACCAAAGCCTTATGTTAGTGCAGTAAGTAGTCATTGGGACACAGTCAAAAAGCCACTTGTGCGAGCCAGCCACCATGGTGATTACACTATTGATTCTGCAATCAGCCAATCATTGCTAACTTACCACCGGCGTCTCCGCTGGGTAATGAGCTGTAATAGGGAGATTTACAGAGAGCAGGTGGCTGCTGTTCAGGCTTGTGCAGGATGAAATGTCTAGCTCACCAACTTGGGTGAATGATGGGTCTTGTCATGTAGATCCGGCATTTACAAAATCAGACTTATTGGACAAAGGGAGACGCTGCATAATTTGTGGGCGACAGGTTCATTGTGCTGTTGTTTCTGAAGGGGTTGGAAAACATTTTGGTACTACAATATTTGATTCACCTCAAGGATTTGTGCCTGAACCAAATATATTTTACCTTTCTTTAAGCGGGTAAGCCGATTTGAGAACCAGTTCTCATTTACCATGACAATCTGAGCAATGACTTATCAGTTGCAACACCAAACAGTCAGTTACACATTAATGAGATAATAACCTGAGGGACCATCAAAAAGACATTGTACAATGGAATAATCAAGATGTCAGTAAGCTTCACCGAATTAGTTGATACATGTTTACAGATGGAAAATGTGCATGATAACAATATGAGGTAGTGGTTATAAAACAAATGTAATATGTGCTTAGCTGGTGTGTTGATTGGAGGTGTTGACTTTAGACATGACCAGTGTGAGGTGTTTACTTGAGCATTCTGTTAGGTAGGCTGATATTGAGGACTGTACTGAGATAAAGAGTGTGTGTGTGTGTGTATGCAGTGAGCACCAGTTTATCTGAATGTAAAGATCATAAGGATGAGTTCTGGGAGGCACCGGTGACAAATTGAATGGCATTATGGTATACTATGTATTAATTATTTATTTAAATATTAGTGACTAGCCTCTAAATTAAAGGGTGGTGATTTTAACCCTGTTAAGATCTTGAGTGTATTAAATGTTTGCAGTGGAACTTGTTTTGCAGCACAGTTGTTAACCTTAATCCTTAGCTAGCAAGCAGTGCTTGACTGTAAACGAACTCACTATGTAACCCACAATTTGATGGGTTCACAACATGAAGCAAAACTAAACCAAAGATTGCCTTTCTGTAGTGTAGCCTCCTGTAGAACTAAAGCAATTACACTTTTTTTGCAATTGTCTCTTTGTTGTTGCAACTCTAATATAATGTCGGAATAGAAATCTGGAAACCATTTGCAGAAACTTTGTGCAGAGCGCCACTATTGATTTCTCATTCCATTTTGCCAGGAACTCTGCCTTTAAGAGGAAACTCCAGATTGATCTTGCTTTTGATGGCTCAGTATAGTTTTACTCCTCTGACCCTGAGGATGTGTGTGGCTTTTTACGACATATTGAGGGCAAACTTAAGGTGTTCTTCCTCTCCCTGGTCTCAAAGGAAAGTCAAAGAAGATATTTTTTAATTTACACATTCCACGAATTAGCAAGGCAAAGCTCTCCAAACAAGGACTTTTATTAAACCACTTCCGAGAGTCAAGTTGTTGACGCCGACATCCAAATGCGAATGTATGCCAAAGGGAGTACTGCTTATACTATTTTCAGATTCTAATTGTTTTCATCCTGAATCTGACGTCTCACAAAGTTATTATTATTATTTTTTATGCACTCACCTGGGCTACTACTGCTTAAAGAAAACATTTCTAAATGAAAACATTGACCACTGCTGCTGAATAGGACTGTAGACCTACCTCATCCAAACAATCCTAAAGGCTTGATTGGTCAGACCTCCCCCTTGGTGGAGACAAAGTTTAACAGATTTACTCTCAAAATGATAAAATCAATTGGCAAGAGATCTATTAAAAAAAGAGCAGTAACTGACAAAAAGATCCCTGCTGAAGCGCTTCCATAGCCTTGTAAAGGAACAGTGACAAACATGCCCATTCACACGTCCACAGCAAGCTTTCCCATTAGGTTAAATGCTTCAGAGCCCCTGGCGATGTCGTTTGGGTTTGTTGGCGTACGCGTGGGTGTTGGGCCCTTGCAACTGCAGGTGTGTTGCAACCTCAAAGGAGATGCAGGCATCACAGGCCATCTATTTCCCCTGTGTTTGTTTGTCATCGCTGATTCTCCTGTAGATAGTTGTAGATAGTTGGTCTTTGTATTGCCACAATATGATATCATGGTACTTCGGGGCTAATGCAATTGTGTATTTTGCTTCTCAGAATGATGCAATTTGATACTCACAATTTTGGAATAAATTGCACTAACAGAATTTTTTTCTCATCACTCATGGATATAAGTGCTGAAAATAATATTTGGATAATTGAAAAACGTGTATTTAAAACGGTATGTTTTTATTTAGTCAACCTGAGCAATGCTACGTAACGTGCTAAGGAGTGGGTATTGTTCACATATAACGCTGGCTTGATGGCCAAAGAGTGGTCAGATGGAGGAGAGAGGAACAGAGAAGCTCTTCTAGATAGGACAAACTCTGCTACAGAATTAGAACCTTTGGCCTAGGGTGGGTGACTCTGGCGTGTGTTTGTGTCCCTTGAGTCCAATCGCAATGTAGACAACCCCTAAATGCCCAAAAAGAAAAGGCTGAGAGAAGTTTGGGGTTAGTTAACACTAATGAGTTCAATAACTAGCTATGCACCATACAAGGATTTTGAGTTCGACCAAAACCTTTAGTTGATAATGTTCATTTAAATTAGACACTTTGTGTCCACCAGTTTTAGACACATGACTTCAGTTGGCCTTAAATAGTGGCTGATATCAACCCTTCAAGTGAGCAAAGTTGTAATCCCCTCAAGCTAAATCAAGAGCTGGCAGCTTTTGTGAATTGGATCGACAGTTAAGATGGCAATCAAAACTGAATCCGGTCTAGAAAGGGATTCCCCAGAGGGCGAGTGGCTAGGGCAAGTGCTTGGGGCTGTCTACTTTGGGAATGGAGTGTGCATACAATTAGCTGAAGGCAATCTGCCAGTTTGCTGTGTCAATCCAAACCGCTGTCTCCATGTCCTCTCCTCCCGATCTTTTTGTATGCTTGTGGGATGGCTGCTTTTTCAGTCCTTGCTAAAGCCCCTTGGCTGCTAGTTTACATCACAAATCTGCCTGTTGCAGGTATTTATTTGCGCAGACCGTAGAGGTTTTCCTTGCTATTTACATTCAAAAGAATCTTTGAAAGCAAGAATGGCAAGGTAGTCCAAGTTGTTTCGTAATATGAATTCAAATTGCTTTCTATAATTGTAAATTTTGTGTAATTTGCTTTCTAAATTATGCTTTGCATTCATATTAGGATCCTGGTATTATCTAAAACAATGCTAATTGCTAACTTTCTACATGCTAAATTCCATATATACTAGCTAGGGGCCTATTTTTCATAGGCTAAATTAGGTAGTAGGCAAATTAGCATTCTCTCTGCCTCAATCACCTCGAATTAAGGAAGGTAGCCAAATTTTAACAGGCATTTCATAATCTCAAGTGAACTTGTTTTTCAACTACAGTATGTAGTAACACACTATTTTTTTTTATCATTAATGTGTTATAAAAGCATATTACCAATAGAAAACCGAAATATAATATGATAAAAAGATAGTATAAAGAATAGTGTTATAATACATAAAAGAACCTTTGGTAGTTATTGCAGCTTTTGTTCCCCAGCTTTGTCCCTTAGTTCTTTTGAAACTCCTTTGGGGCTCATGGCTGAGCGTTTGTTTACAGTTCAATACCCAACAGATAAAACATGGAGAGCATATAAGGTACATTATTTCCCTCGAAGTGGTCTGGCTGTCTCATTTTTCTCCCTTGCCTCTGATCTAAATGTTAGCATTCAGAGTCAGTCATTCAGACACATTGCTCTTCCACCCAACCTGTCTCCTCATATCAGTGCAGTTTATGGGGAAAAGCAACAACTTTGACCTATCTGTGTTTTGAGATGCACACAGGATTGAAACTGGTGTTAGCCCATGTCATTGTTTTCTGGTCTGTCAGGTGTTGAATAAAATGTTTTTAGTGGATTCCAGTATTTGTCTCCTAACACCCTACAAATAAAACTTTTTAGATTCCCATCTTTTAAAGCAAATGTAATGTAGTAAATCCTTGCACATTTTTTATTTATTCTACAGTAATATATTTCTTATTTCTATCTGGGGTTTGGGAGTTTCCAATTTGACTGCAATGAAATAACTTAAGTGTGTCTGTCTCCATCTCCATATGCTTGTTTGTATTTCCCTTTTGTATTTCTCTGTGCAAGTGTTTGCAGGTGCATTTTCTCCTTCAGTTAGGTGCTTATCCTTGCGCTGGTTTGTGATGACCCAAAGGGGAGGGGATTGTTGTATTGTTAGTGCATGGCTACTGACCATGTTGGCATAGTAGCAGTATGGTCAATGGACTGTGTGTACAGAGCAAAATGTGTGCCTTTTGGCAAAGTTCTCAGCATTAAGCCCTGTGACTCTTGGAAAACAGCTACAGTCAACTGCCTGTACTTAAAAATATAATCTATAGGAGTATTGCTAGATACTAGGGCTGCCGTTTAGACCATATCTCTTCAGTTGTGGATCACTACTGATGTCTCCATGGAAGTGTAAAATCACTTTCACAGTTTCAAATAATACACTTCGTTAGTCGGGTGACAAACAATGTAGTTTGCTGTGTTTTACCGGCTGTTGCCTAGGCTACAGTAAAGAGTGAATATCTGATACTCCAAGGTTTCTGTACTAGGTGTAACCTTCTTCACTTTTCTTGACCTACAGAAGTGGAGTAGGCTGCAAATTGAGCTCAGGGTTCCTTCATATAACTGCATAGAAAACAAATGTCTTGCTGATTGCACGTTTTACTGTTTTTTAATGGCCAGGTTAATCTCTTTCAACTTTTTAAAGGACAGGGAAGCGATCTGGAGATCTGGACGCAGGCAGAGGAACAGACTGTAGCTTATGTATTGACATTCTTATTGAATGGAAATCAATAGAAATATTTGCCCTGATAGATGCCTTACTCTGAACCTTCCTAAGGTAAACACCTGCTTTGACTGTCATTCCTTTCTAGTGCCAGTGACTGGAAAGAATTACAAAAAAACTCTCAAACTTGACGCTTATCAATACTTGCACCAAAAATAAATGTTCTGTGTCCCCCTAATCACTAAACTTGCTAAGCACATACCTTCATATGGTGAGCACCTTATCTGTGTACTTGTATCGCCTACTTTGTAATTGATTGCATATTCCTTTTCACATTGTTTTCTTGATTGTGTTTTAAAAAGTTTTATGTTCCAATTGTTACATCATTGGCCAGGTTTTCATTTGAAATTTAGAATTGGTTCTCAATTGCTGTGGTTGAATAAAGGTGAAATAAATCAAATTAAACAAAATGCTGGAAAGGAGATTCACAATACTTGTAAGCTGCATTGTGCCTCCAAGGAGCTGCCCAGGCACAAAGCCATTGTCTTCCTTGTATTCTAATAGGAGGTTAGCGGAAAACGACAATTGGGATGGAGGAAATGCGAGCCGCATCAAGGCTAGTTGTTAACAGGTCATTGGTATTGTGCGTGAGGTAGGGCGGGGTGCTGTCTCTGGACTGGTTGGGGTGTGCCACAATGCCAAAAGCAGTGTTGACATGGGGCCTGCATGTCTGTTGCAAGGAGTGTGTTGGCAGTTTTGGTCCTAGCGTAAGCCCACCCCCTGTGGAGATTGGTAGATGGACAACAGTTTTCTGTTAGGGGGATGAGTTGGGGGTGGGGAAATACCCATGTGGAACAAAAGCTCCTGTTGCTTTTAGGGTCAACCTGTCCGATAGGAGGATTTTTTTTTTCAAGACTTGTGAAAGGGCAGCTAATGATCTCTGACACGCACCCTCTGCAACTTAAAAATAGGGCAGACTTGAATTCTATCTTGGGAAGATGTGCATGGAATTGTCATGGATGTTGCCTGTTCAAGACTTTAGAGAAGTCAAAAAAAAAACTTCACTTGTAGAACCCCCTTTTCTCACAATCTCTTCACTCGCTGTCACCACTCTGGGTTAAAATCTGCTCTGGCAGATGCTTGACTGATGTAATTTCTTGACTATGCTTAGAAGCCGTAGCCAATCCGTAGGTCAGAAATTTTGTAAAGGGTTGACTGATGGGCTCAGCATTGGTCCCTGGTGGGTCTCGGACACCTCTTGATGTGAGGATGGATGTTGGGCGTAGCTCTCCGCTTGGTTGCACCCACAGCAGGGATCTTTTGTGAGCCCCCTGTGGGAGCAGAGGGATCATTTGCCATTACCGATTTTGTAGAAGCCTATTCAGACCAAGTCTGAATGCCCACAATTTGATCATTCTGTGACATGAATGCATACATTTTTTTTTTTTGTATGAAAGATACCCAAAAGGAATGGGGTCAACCAAGCCGATACATTTCCTTTCGGGAACAGCCCTACTGATCATTACGGTAATGTACTTGCTCCAGCTTAGTATGAAGAGAGCAGTAATCCACTGTAGGTATTTGAGGTCCTGGCACAGTGCACTTACTGAGGTGAATCAATCAAAAAAGATTCATAGAGAGGATGCACATTGGCCTAGCTTGTTAACATTTCTGGACAAGGAAAATACACTACTTTTAGCTGTGTGTGCGTGCGTGTGTGCGCGTTCGCGCAAGTGTAGGATTAATAACAACTCATTTCACCTTCATTTGCCAGACTGTGTCCCTAATTAGGTCATAGCTAATAGTGGTTTTCATATTAACAGCCACACCGTTACTTAGCGCTGCATGCCCCTCTCCTGCTTAAGGATGCCTCTCTGGGTGCATTGTGCCCACTAGAATCCCACAAACTCAGCCCGGCTAAAACTGAAAGCTGGGATTGACATCCCAGGTTAATGAAGATTACATGCACAGTGATTACTGGCCACAGGATGAGTCAATGACCTTGCATGACTTGGAGGGCATGAATCATAAAATGGGACTGTCACTCATTCGTCCAAGGGTGGGTGGCTCAAGGGAAGGATTTCAGCAAGGCTTTTGTGACATGTGAGACAGGGCGGGGGAAGGTTAGAAAACCGAAGACTAAAACTACACACAAAATAAACATTTTCCTAAACTAAGGTGCATACATTTATGATGAATCAAATCTATACTTGGACTGGAAACATTAGGTAAAAAACATCAGCTAATATACAAACACAGACATGTCATAGGGTGACACTGGCCTCTCGATGTTCATTAAAGGTATTATAGTGAATGAAATAAAGACTTGGTGAACTAACAGTTTGTACTTGACTTCCTCTCCTGCTCCTATATCAAAGGTAAATCTCTTTGTAAATAAGCTTTAGTTATTTACCCTTCACCTGGGTTGCCAGCTCGTGTCCCATGGAAGTTAACTTGACTGTGTGTGGCTTGTGAATACCAGCTTGACAGTTAGTTACTTTGTCAGTAATTTGCACTTGCGTCATGATTTGCGGTATTTGATGGAGCAGTTGCAGTTTATCTTTTTGTAAGTTAGCTTGCCAATTTTACACGGCAGTGTGCAACTAAACACTAATGCATTTGCTACTGTAGACATCCTAGGCTCTTGTTAGCTAGCCATCCTCATTGTACCACCCCCAGCAGCAGGATATTGGCTGTCAGTAATTGCTTTATTGTCCCATCACTCCCAGCTAATCAGAGCACGTTGGTCATCACACTTGTTCTCTGATTTGAATGACCAAATACTGGCAAACTAGCTGACTTGGCTATCTACAAAGTTGGCTGGCTAGCTTACTGTGGAATTTCTAACACTGTACCCAAACAAGTAATGGTGAAGATTTTCATCCATTGTATTTAGTTTGTTCATGACAGCTTCTGAACATGACTTTGAATTAGATCCAAATACCAGCCACCTAGGAAGGTATTGTGGGTAGTGCTACCGTTTATTTTTACCAAACATGTCTTCATTTGCAATGTGTGTTTTGCAGCCGTTGCATGATTGGTAGCTATAATGTTACCAATCAGGAGTAAGAGGAAGGCAGCAGCAGATATTCATTATTTCTTTACAAAAAGGAATAATTTCAGTACATGTTCTGTATTATGGGATCATCAGTAGATATTGATCTGAACTGCTGAGGGAATGTCATTAGTGCTTATCTGTCCTATTTGACTGTTTCGGCAGAGTGGGTCTGAACCAGAGACAGGAGACTGACCGTGGGATGGAATGGACAGTAGGGTGGATGCTGAGGTGTTTTTAAGGGTAATATAGAATAGTCCTCTAAACCAGTTTAGTGTCATCTGTATTAGGTTGCTCTGTGTTAGTGGCTGTTGTATAGACTATTGGAGTTCAGTCTGTTATGCTCAACTCAATTGTTCATATCTTAGTTTTGAATAGCTGAGAAGTAGAGGAAGAGTTCATACACTGTCTATTCGGTGAGGATTATTTTTTTTTATGCTCTTCATATTTTATGAAGAGTTTATAGAAAACATTTGTGAAGTCACAAAAGCTGTCCTGGGGGAGGCCATTTGAATTAACAAAAATGTAAAAAGTGAACTTTTATATTTTGTTGAATTATGCTTGGGATTTACAGTACTGGAAAAGCTATAAAGACAAACTTCATATTTCTTAAGTGAAGTGGCTATAACTCTAGGTGGTGTTTTTTTTAATCTTTCTACCAAATAAAATCCAGTGTCCCTCATTAGTCCAGTTTGGTTTAATTACCATTGCCCCGGCCTTGCTATACATTTTCCATAATTTCCCTTCATGTGGATGTGAAATGTATCAATATAAATAAAATATCCCAGACATTAGGGATGCACCGATACCAGTAACGATATTGGGCTCATGTACTTGTACTCTTATTCATAGAATTATGCCGATACCATGCGCCGATACCACTTCATGGAAACATTAGGTGTAAATCGATGGTTGTGTGGCTTCTGGAGGCGTAAGTATAGAATATAGATTGGTGGAGCGGGAAGACGGAGATGTCAGCAATGACAAAAGTAGAGCGCAAGCTCTGCTCTGCTATATTGTCAAGAGGGGGAAAGGAAAAACAATAATTTAACACAAGCAATTTGATCAAACATCGTTAGACTCGACATTTCGATTCGTATGCTAATGCTAGCAGCGCAGAACCACCACAACAGCTGACTCCACTTGAGAAGCGAAATAAAATGTCCAGAGACTTCCTGCGGTCAGAAAAAAAGAGAGACCCGAGTATGAAAAGATTAATTGAATCGCGCACAGTTTACTATCGCACGAGCCTCAGAGCAGAGAAGCAACGTCCTGGGCGTTCAGACTATCAAACTAGCTAGAGAGATCAGGGAATAGTAACTGGCTGTGTCTTTGTATGCGCACGTTTGTGTTGAAATGTCAGTAAGTGTCTCACATTCATATAAAAGTAGCCATCGTCACAACTCAAGGTAAGAAGCGAACTAGATCTCCGGTTTTCGTATTTTGCCTTCAAAATAAATGTCTGCGGTAAAACGTTATATACATTCCTTGGCAAAATAAGACTTAAGATTTTCGTATTTTGCCTGTTGCCTCTGGCCGTTTTAATACCTTATTAGACTGAAATAGGCCTACTAGTATCTTACTAATTGGAAAAGTCATAGGTATTGAGCAATTGCTAGCGAGACTGAAGACGAACTTTACATTGATAAAGCTATTTCATTTCATGGCACAACAAAGTTTGTTTTTCTTTCATTCGTGAATGACTTAGTTATTGTATCAATCTATATAGGTGAAAATAACTAACTTTTTCGTCAAGTGACAATCGTGGAAACACCAGAACCCGGTCCACAACGTTTATAGGGAGAACTTTTTACTGAAAGTATTTGGTATCGGTACTCTGTATCGGCAAGTACCCAAAAATAAGTACTTGTACTCGACCTGAAAAAAGTGGTATAGGTGCATCCCTACCAGAAATGTTCCATATGCACAAAACCCTATTTTATCTATGCAAACATGTTCTTCCCTGTTTGTGAGCATTCCTCCTTTGCCAAAATAATCCATCCACCTGACTGAGGTGGAATGGCAAACTGTTTTAAACTGCATGGTTGTTACACAGGTGCACCTTGTGTTGGGGGAAATAAAAGGCCACTATAACATGGGCGGTTTTGTCACCCAACACACGGGCCTAGATGTCTTGTGTTGAGGAAGCATGCAGTTGGCACCAAAGCTATAGCCGAAACATTGTTTTAGGGGATTGTCTTAGTGACATTTCTCATAATGCTGCCTAGTTAATCCTCTCACCTATAGATGTCCCTGTTGTGTCTAGAGAGGCCAGGAGGTGTTTTAAACGTATCCCCTCCCCTTATTGGATAGTTGTAAGCAATATGGCAATTTATTTTTGTGGGTCGGGTGGGTAAAAATTATTTTTTTGGTCATCTGTCTCAGTTAAACTGATGATGGCCGGGACTTCTATATATTGCCCCCCCCCCCCCCCCCCCCCCCCAAAGCTGTTTCATGGACAGGTGTGGGCTATTCCTTTGTCCTTTCTTCATTAATTTAGCAGGTAAAAGGTGTGGAGTTGATTCAAGGTGTGGTATTCACATTTGGAAGCTGTTGCTGTGAACCCACAACATGTGGTCAAAGGGGCTCTCAGTGCAAGTAAAAAAAAAGGCCATCTTTAGGCTGCAAGAAAATCAATCAATCAGAGAGATAGCAGGAACATTAGGAGTGACCAAATAAATAGTTTGGGACATTCTGAGAAGAAAATAACACACTGGTGAGCTCTGCAACACAAAAAGGCCTGGACGTCCACCGAAGACCGCAGGGGTGGATGATCGCAGGATCCTTTCCATGGTAAAGGAAAAACTCTTTCACAACATCCAGCCAAGTGAAGAACACTCTTCAGCAGGTAAGCATATTATCCAAGTCCACCATGAAGAGAAGACTTCACGAGAGCAAATAAAGAGGGTTCACCAAAAGGTGCCTGATTAGACTTTGCCAAAAAACATCTAAAGCCAGCCCAGATCTGGAATTGCATTCTTTAGACAGATAAAACTAGGAGCAACCTGTACCGGAATGATGCGAAGAAAAACATATGTAGAAGGATTGGACCAGCTCATGATACGAAGCGTACAATATCGTCTATAAAACTCGGTGGAGGCAGTGTGATGGCATGGGCATGCATGGCTTCCAATGGCACTGGGTCACTAGTGTTTATTGATGATGTGACAGAAGAAAGAAGCAGCTGGATGAATTCTGAAGTATATAGGGATTATATTGTCTGCTCAGATTCAGCCAAATTCAGCGACGTTGATTGGACGGCGCTTCACTTTATAGATGGACAATGATCCAAACATACTGCGAAAACAACCCAGGAGTTTCAGGCAAAGAAGTGGAATATTCAGCAATGGCTGAGTCAATCACCTGATCTCAACCCGATCAAGCATGCATTTCACTTGCTGAAGACAAAACGTAAGGCAGAAAGATCCATGAAAAAACAGCAACCGAAGACTGCTACAGTGAAGGCCTGGCAAAGCATCACAAAGGAGGATACCCCGCGTTTGGTGATGTCCATGCGTTCCAGACTTCAGGCAGTCATTGCCTGCAAAGGATTCTCAATAAAGTGTTAAATATTTACATTTTGTTAATGAATATGTTGTCCAAATTACATTTGAACCCTTGAAATGAGTGGACTGTGTATGAAACTGGTTACAATTGTTTGATAGAATATTTTTGTTCAACCCCCACCCAAAAAAAAAACTGAAAGTCTGCACTTCAATTGCATCTCGGTTGTTTAATTTCAAATCCATTGTGGTGGTGTACAGAGACAAACGTATGAAAATTGTGTCAGTGTCCAAATATTTCCAGACCTAACTGTATGCATTACAAGTGATAGTATAACCACTATGTAAAAAAAGGGATGTACACGTTAAACAACAATATTCAAGTGGTACTCCTTCAAACGTATTTGATGTGTATTACTTTAATGTGTATTTTGATGTTATTTGATGTGTTAGTTTTGAAACACAAACACTCAAACGGCATTTCATAGGGCACTGGCAGGGTGTTTCATATTTTTGTTGCGTTTGTCTTTTGTCTTACAGCAAATGTCAACAACATTTGGCCTAGGCCGCCACCCCAACTCCAGCCCTTTAATTTGAGGTCACTACCCTCCAATTCATCCACCAGCCAACAAGACAACTCCTCCCCTCCACCCCTTGTATGGTAACCTGCACCTGTGGCAGTCTCAACCCGCATCAAATCCCGCCCCTCACTCTTGCCCCATGCTGTTTAGTCTGTCTCCTTCTGCCTGTAGCCTACCCCCACCAGACCCCCGATTGACAAGGGTCCAAACTAATTAGATCACCCAAATTAGCCTCTGTCTGCGTAGTGTGCTTCCGTGTTAAGATATTTCTACTGCCTTATTGGTTAGGGGTGCACTCGCCGTACAGTGGGAGGGATTCTATTGGGTAGCTTGAGCGTTACATTTTCTCTAGCTATAGATTGCTTATCAGCGCTAATCATCTGATCAAAACAGTCACCATTTGAAAATGTAATGCCCTACGGACCCAAGATCAGGTTTTAAGGGCATCTTAACCCTACTCTGTAGTGTTGATGCAGTTGAGATTGTCTGAGGTGAATCGAGACCTAGGTTGCGTCTCTGGAGAAGCATGCGGACAGACTCCGAACACCGCGTGGTCCATGTACGAGACAACGCTTGTTAACACAGCCGCCTTGTTTTCGCTATACATTTTGTGGGTGTCCTATGATCAGCAGTAAAGCAGTATTGCCTGTGGCCGATAACGTGGGGAGGACATTGGTTTAATCCGGCTTATGTCGTGTGGAACGTGGATGCATGTGTGCCCAATAACGGGGTGTTGCAGGGGAGTCTTTGTTCTGTCCCCCCCAATACCTCCCCCCACCCCCACACTCCCCTTCATCCCCCTCATCCAGCCATCTCTCCAGCCATTTGGGCAGCTGTCACTTAATCCACCTAATCACTAAGAGGGCGTGTGGGAAATGACTGCCTAGCCTTCTCTCTCGCTCGCCACTGATGCTCTCGCGGGCCCTCGCTCCCTCCAATCACATGCCATGTGAACAGACGTGAAATGTGTTGGTCACTTGCAGGGCAGGCCCCCTTCCCCCACAACACAGAGAGCAATTCAGATTCTGGCTCCTTCGAAACACGCACGCACGCACGCACACACGTCGTCATCCCGTAATTCAGCATTCAGGAACGTCACTTGATGCCGCATTCGTACCCGGCCCATCTCACGCCTGGATACACACACACACACACGGACCGGGCCGGACAGCCCACCCGTTGGGGGGGGGGGGGGGGGGGGGGGGGGGGGGGGGGCGGCGCGGCGAAAGGTCAGAAGCCTCCCTGCGTGTCGTGGGATGATCCACGTTCATGTCAAATAATCTGTCTTCGGCGAAGCGCATCTGTTGTGAGACAGACAGGCAGACCTATTTTGTACACAGATCCACCCCGACAACCCTGTTTAATCCCACTGACCGACAGTGCTCAGTCAGCTTGGGGGAACCCCCCTCTGATCCGGTCGAACAAGCGCCCCCGCCTCGGTGTCCCCCTCATCTCTCCTCCTCCGGTGTGCCTCGCCACCATTATACGCTCTGCCTCGCGAGACAATTGTCAGTGACACAAAGGTGGTTACAAGTAGCTGATGCCTTCCCATGACCACCTAAACGACACGGGTGGTGTGACAAACGGCAAAGCGGCTATTTAGGTCAACTGGTTGCCTAGCAGTGTGCCCCGTCGGCCAGCTAGATTATAGACTACCCCGTGTGTGTGTGTGTGTGTGTGTTAGTTGTAATCTGCTACATCAGCTGTTTAGTTGGCTTGTGATGTTGTTAAATGGCAACGATGGGGTGTACTATGGCTAACAACGGACACAGTTCTGTTAGCGTTATTGGCAATGTCCTGAGAGACCTGGCTCTTACAGGTACACATTTTGCTCACCAGAATATCAAAGCTGTCGTCTTATCCAATCTCTGAGGGCATCAATGCTATATTAGAAGCTTTGATGCCAGCTTTGAAACCATGTCGCTCTGGCCCTGGGCACAGGTAGTGGTTTCGATTGGGCTTAAACCCAGATGCATGTTGTTAAAATCTGAGTTGTCTGCTGTCAGCTTTTCAGTGCCTTTCTGTCCTCCTTTCACCCTCTCCATTTCTGTTCTCTGTTTCTACTCCATCCACCGCAGCGCGTTGGGGCATCATTCATTCTGTAACCCAAGCCGCCGGGCTCTGATGGTCTGCGTGCTGAAGGGACTGCAATCGATCCTGTAGCATTATCACCCCATTTCCTCGCCATCACCTGACCGATAGTAAATTATCTCCCGTTGTAGTAGGCTGGGCTTGAAATGCGGTACATCCTGTATATCTCAACCCCTGGGAGTGTAGTGATGGTAAAGTCTGCCTACAGCAACTAAAATACACATTTTTAAACAAAGAAATCTATGATTTTTGCAGTAGGGTTGGATAGGTAGGAAATGACTGGTGAAGTATTCATTTAGCAATGTCTGTCATTCTATTGTATCTGTCTTTGACAAAAGGAAGTACCAAAGCAACTGTGCATCCCAACAGTAAAACTAAAACTTTCAACCAGCAGTGTGTGGTATCCAAGGTAGTTAGGATTTCTCTGTTGATGAGTGCATTAGAGAGGCCTGAATCTTGTTCTTAGTGAAGTCATGTAGCAGACACTCTTATCCTAAGTGAATTGCAGTAGTAGGTGTCCTCTGGTATACAAACCCTCTACCCTTGCATTGCTGAGCTTTACAGGATGCTACACACAGATAAAGCTCGCCTCTTGCAAGTTCTTTCTACAAGAAATACCTTAAAATGTTTGCTTACACGCTATAACCTAAAATTGGACAACATGACCGGCTACTGGGGATTCGTAAAAGACAGTTTTATATTAATCTAAATGAGTTCAAATTCAGCTGTTTTTGAGAGGATGCTGTCTGATTCTGACACTTTCTGCATGAGTGTTTGTCTTTCCCGGTTTCTCTTTGTGCAACCCTGAGTTGCCTAGATGGACACTCCACATAGAATATAAATTGTAGGTTTCCCTATTCTCAGGGATTTGCCACAACTGCATTTGCAGTTTTTGTCTAAGCTCAATTTTGCAGAAACTCAAGTGTTCTACCCAAAACGAATGCCTGTCACTGGTTTAGGATATAGCATGAAACCGTAACAACAGAAGGGGGAACACTTTATTACATAGAATTTTCAATTTACTGCCCCTATGGACTGGGTTCTCGTTAGCACAATATCAAAAATGGCCTCTGTTGACAGGAGAGATTAGACCGAAAATGATAATCTGAGTTTTGTCTGAGTTTAGGGCCATCAAAGTAGCTACTTAACAGCTCTGTTGGTGTCTCACTCGTCTGGCGGGCTGCAGAGAGGAACCGTTGCTATGGATACTCCCATGCAGAGAGCACATGGAGCAGACGCAGTGTAGTGAAGAGATGGAAAGGGAACAGAAAAAGAGGAGCAGCTAACAGATATTTTAGTTTCGGGCAGAAGTTTGGCAGAAACATTCTGGCCGGTGTTGGGCAGGGCCTGAACATCGCTGGCGTTCTTAGGCCCTGGGCTTGAATGTCATGCCTGTGCAGGACTTGACTGTGGTTGTACCCAAGAGAGATTCACAACCGTATCGGTTCCGTCAACCCGGATCAGGCATGTGGGATTCGCCTGCGTTTGTTCAATTTCTGTTTCACAAAATGGTCATTTTCTCTTGCATTCTTTTTGCTTCTGTTGAATAACGTTTTCGTGTTATTGTGAAATGATACACCCCTGATGAGTGGACTCTCACACCAATCACTTTGACTGCACAACCATTTGTTCACCATCATTTGCATGAGAAATGGAGTAACTGGTAATATAACTTTTGCTAATAACAGACGCCTTTTAATCATCATTAGGTATCGCTTCTGTGGGTTAAGTTTTTAATGAGGTATTCTCCAAAGTAATGTTTGTTTTGCTAAGAATTTCAGGCATTGAGAAGAGAATGTATACAGTGCTATAGTTTACCATATGTATCAGACACTATTTATCTCTGGAAATCTTGATACCCTGAGGAGTAATAGACCGGATTGGACCTGAATATTCCACTGTAAATTGTTCATTATTGGTTTCCAGACCATATTGACTGACTCTCTCCCTTTCTCTGTCTAGCGGGCATATACCCTGATTGTGGAGGCCTGGGACTGGGACAACTCAACCCGCAACAGTAAGTACAAGATTGCATAGGGGGATTCCAGCATTAAAATCTGAACAAATAAAATAGAAATGCATGTTATCTGAATGTCTATACCCCTAACATGAGCCACAAGAATGCGCCGGGTGTCCTGGAATTTATACCCTATTTTAAAATTTGCTCTAACAAATGACCATCTTCTATGTTTTTTTATGTCAAACTACTGGGCTCAGGTCAGTTGGGGCTGTGCAATTTGCTCATTGTTGCTAGAAAGCAGCTCCTCAGACAATTGTTTTGCTACCTGCCTATATATACTCCACGGAATTTAGCACACTTGAATAATGATACACTGTGTATGAATGTAAACTGTCAATTTGCTATTTGCGAAACATTATATTTGTCCAAATACAACTAAATTATGTATTTTCATTCTTAGTGTTTTTTCAGTGCATCTTTGCCACTACACTCCAAATTATGTTGGCAACAAGTTGCAGTGATTTTGTTCAAATTAGTTATTATAGTAACTGAATATTATTTGTTTGTTTTGAGTAGACATGGTCTCCTTATTTTTTATAAGGGTTGTATTAACTGTAGAAATCTTAGGGAAATCCACAATTTTGAGTTTAATTATGGAAGTAAAGCTCCCATTTGCCTTTTGCCACTAGTAACAGAGGAAGAGAAACTGGTAACGAGAGGATGGAGGAATTTGACGTGAGAGGTGTGCATGCTTAATGGGAGTGTTTTTCTTCAATGGCTCATGCTGATGAATAATTATAAGAATTTCCTATTTCATCCATTTCTCTTAGTCTGTCAGTCCACAAAATGGGTTGTAATTTACTTGAAGTTCAGACGGTGTGTCATTATTGCAGATTTTGGCTTTCTGGGTGGCTAGCTGCTGGCTAATCAGCTTGGCAGCTGCTGTGCTAGCCCTTTAGCCCCGTGCTGATATCGCCATGCTAGAATGGTTGCCAAACTGTAAAGTACTGTGGCGTCCTCATTAACTCTGCAGCAGCTCAGCTGTGTGTGTGTGGGGTTTGTGTCTGCCTGTCTATCGCCTTCGGCAGAACCCGCAGTACCTTTTAGTACTGACTTGGTACATCCAAAGATATTCTGTGAAACTGGCTTTAAACACAGGGCATGCTATTTTTAAATGTCACTGAGACGCAAGCTCACTAATAGGGTTGATTGATATCTGCAACAATTGTAATGGCCATTTTCTGGTGAACTGTTGGAATCATGAATATAATTACTGCGGGCTCCTGAATAGCTCCGCAGTAAAGTCACTGCTTTGCTGTTAACTGTCATTGGGTTTGAATCCTGCTCTCAAATTAGCCCACGGGAACCATGTTGGGTGGCGCAATTGGCCTACACCATCTGGGTTTGGGGGTTACGTAACAGAATATGGTTGACTTGCCTTGTCACGCTTTCGCAACTCCTTTTTGTGGCTTGGGCACCTGTAAGGTCAATCAAGGTGGAAGAACACGCATCTCCTGGAATTTGAGCAATGAGGCTGGGCCTCAATCACAAAACCGGGGAGGAGTTTGTGGCAAAGTGTCATGCAGCACAAAGAACTTGGACAAAGTGAAGGGGTCTGAATAATTTCCAGTGTAGTCTGTAGTCACCCTATTATACAGTACTAAAAGTATTTGGAGTAAAGTTATTTACAGTAAAGTAGTAAAGCCTCTACTACTGCCATTTTCAGTTCCTGCTTGTTTTGAAAAAGGTATTCTTACCGCCTATTATATCGGCTCATGGGCCAGATCTGACCCCGGGCCATTGTCGTCGTCGTCCCGCGATAGACTATGTGACGACCAGAGGCCCAGTAATGTTTTCCATCTGTGTATGTGTCTCCAGCATTGTGTCTTTTAGTGGGCTCAAATGGCTGTTTGCGCTGTTGTTTATCAAGCAGGATGTGTTGTGGCCGTCCCTGTGTTTAGACACTGAACAGCAAGGGCTGGGATTGCCATTGTTCTCTATCTGGAAGCATTCAGGTTATTTCTGTTACTGGTGCTTAATTTGTCTGACATTGTTCTGTGTGTCTGTGTGTCTGTGTGTCTGTGTGTCTGTGTGTCTGTGTGTCTGTGTGTCTGTGTGTGTGTGTGTGTTGCAAAGACCCTTAAGGAAGGGGAGGGGGGGCGCTGGAGCATTTGGGGCAGAGGAAATTGCAAGCTGCCTATTTCCCCTGCGTTTGTTTCTCATCTCTGTTTCTCCTGTGATACAGAATGCTTTCTTTGTATCAGGTAAGAATAAGGTAGATGACTGCTCCAAATTGTGTGAAGGAGGTAGGAAAATAGTTTTTGAAGTGTGTGAGGGCGATTTATATACACTTTGACATACTTTCTCAGTATCTAGTATCAGACGTTTAAGGTATCCTGAAAGTATGTTTTTTGAACAGGGCTCAACCCATGGACTGTCTTTTTCCCGCCACCTGCTATAGGCTGGCCAGTTACTAGATATGATTAGACCTCTGACCTGCTTAATATTTTTCAACCTTGAATTTGTATGTTACGTTTCGTCTTAAGTCTTTGATGTACAGTTGTTTCAGAGTGGTTGCGTCTGGAGCCCTGGCAGTGGTTTCGGAGTGCCATTACTTCTAATGTTGGTTATTATTAATTTAGAGCCAGGATAAGTCATTCTAATCAATCAGACTGAAAACTGACCACCGCTTCGCCCCGATCCTCCACCCCTAGCGTCTTCTGTCAATAAACTGAAACCTTGTTTTTAATTTTCCTCCCAGATGACAACGAGCTGCTGATCGAGCGGAGCATCCACACCGGAATGATCAGCCCCGGCGACCCATGGCAGGCCATCCAACATTACGGGCCTGTGGCGCGCCTGGAGTACCGCATCCGTGTTCGGTGCGACGAGAACTACTACGGCAGCAAGTGCAACAAGCAGTGCCGGCCACGCGACGACTACTTCGGCCACTACAGCTGCGAGCAGTCGGGCAACCGCGTGTGCCTGGAAGGCTGGATGGGTGAAGACTGCCGGAAGGGTGAGTTGGCAATCTTTGCCCGTCGGCGTGTGTTCTCAGTTCAGCCCGGGGGGGGGAGGGGCTAGGTCACGCCACATTAATACCTCATTTCAGTTCGGCAAGGTTATGTGGGTACTGGGCGTGCTAATGGCTCTGTGCGCTTTAGTTTGAGTAGTGCACGTATTGAATTTGAAATGAAACAATGACTAAGAGGTTAACGTGCAGACTAGCAGCTTTGTTTCATTGTGAAGGAATCGCGTGCTTCTGCTACTGATACATACAATGTAGTTTGATACATACAATGCAGCAGTGCATTCCCCCCTAAAATCAATATTATCCATAAGATTACCTTTCTGCCTTAGAAATGGGGGGAAAAAAGCAGAGGTTTGTTAGCATTTTGGTTTGTCATTTGGATTCATCACTATTAGACAAATTCAGTAGATTACATGTTGTCTTCGAGAAAAAAAAAAAATCGTATTCAGGTGTAGGTGACCATTTTGTCTTGCAGTTGTTATGCGTTTGGCCTGGTTGTGATTGTAAATGATAGTAGGTTCTCAATTAGATTTGGGTCTGGTTAAATACCGGTGCTAAAATAAAAGGAACTACCTTTTAAAAACTGATTTGTTTTAAGACCCAACAACTGAAGTAATGACATGATCTTGGGCGTGAACAGAATGCGTCAGTAATTAAATGTTTTCCAAACTACTGCAGACGTAGACACAGACACTGCTGATAATAGTAATATTGCAGACCGATCCATGTTGTGCTTTAACCCTAAACTGACACAGCTGATTCTAGAGGTGTAACCGTACACAGAGTGTCTGTTTACTGGGACCTCAGCTGGTTTGTACTGGGAACCTGAGTGTATAAACATATATGCATGTAAAATATAGGACTAGGCCTTAATGTCATTTCTAAGCTGTGTTGTTTGCTTCATGAGAAAAACATATGGAGGGTTTTCAGTTAACGCAATCCTGTGCACGTGTTAAAATATTTAAATTGTGCATTTCAAACTATAATTTTGTGCCACAGCTGGCGTGAACCATTTCCAAAGTTCTTAATATGAGAATACAATTGCTGAGGTCTGTATAGGATTGGATGAACTCCCTCATTTAAATCTTCATTTTGGTGACATTTTAGCTTACAAGGTCGCCAATAGACAGTGTTGAGGGAAAAGTTTTAGCCTATAACGCCACTTCTCAACATATGTTGACATATTTCCAGTATGGCAACACCTAATTCCTACCCCTGTAGTAAGACCGAAACACAAAGAAACAACAACTTTGTCTCTCCTGTATTTAAGCAACTTTTCCCATCTCATCCTGACTGGGCCAAAGAAAATACAAGAGCAGTTGTAAGTTCATGCAGATTTCAAGAAAAAGCTCAAGCCACATTATGAAATTCCCCATTTCAGGAAACCTGTGGTCCCCAATATATGTAGGTGAACACAAGTCAAAATGTGTCATTGAATGAACTTATTCTCCCTGTTTTGCTCTTACTACAGATTGACAGAACTTTAGGATTACAGTCAAACAGTGCCAGCCCATAGGCCCGCCCTCCGTATGAAAGTCAGAAGTACCCACATGGGGTGTGTTCATACTGCCAAACCAAGATTTTTAGTTGCAAAATGTTTGTTCTATTTTACAGAATCTCACTGAATGAAACAGGGAGGGACATGCCTTTTAATTAGTCTGTTTGAAATCTCTTTGATTACATGGCGTATTAACCTTTCCTGGATTAGTTTGGTATCTTTAGCGAAATGAGCCCAAAATAATCCTCAGTAATTGTTTGAATTAAATTTTCTGTCTTTATCAAAACCGAAGCTTAACCACTTTAGTGCACAGACCTTTCAAGGGGCATATGCTGAAAATAAGATTATTTCCAGAACAAACGTTGTTGGCTCACACAGAAAGACGCGTGCCCATAGGAGTTAGTGTTGCACACCTACTCGAAAAGGGCACTATAGCTTAAAGGGGAATGTGCTCTGAACAGGTTGAGCACTACCCGTGGACGGTCCTGGCGGTTGATGTACTGAACAATGGGTTAATTAACCTTTACAGCCCTATGTGATTCAATTACTCTAACATTTAATGCTATGATGAATCAGGTGTGTCTGGGTTAAAACATAGAGGTCACATTTTTGGTGCGGCTTGAGGAGTGGCTTAGGAAAGAATGGTGTATTGGATACATACACACACACACACACAAAACTCCAAGACCTCTGAAGTTGGTGAGGTTTCTGTTGATGAGTATGTCGTGGAAATGACCAGAAACAACAGAAACGTACATGCTGTATTAATAAAGGTTCAATTTGGGTATTCTGACTTCTTTTCATTTTTGGTCATTTCCACGACAAGGAACTGTAGACAAATAATTTTTAACTTGATTGTATGTAATCCTCCAACAGATTGTGGTATATGTTCTGTACATACCTATACAAAGTCCCCCTTGAACTTTGCATTTTGTCATATCAGTGCCTTGGATTCAGGACAAGTTAAATGTTAGAATACACAATACTGGAAAGTCTCCCCCCCACTGTCATAGCAAGTCTAACCTGTCTCTGTAGGCACCGTCTGTTCCTAGGTGCAGCTTTATTCACGTGTTGTAAAATGTCAAATCCAACTATTGCTGTCTCAGTCCCCTCCTTATTCACCATCTCCATTGCCCTCTCCCATCCTTTCTCACTCACAGCAATTTGCAAGCAAGGCTGCAACCTTTTACACGGAGACTGCTCAGTCCCAGGGGAATGCAAGTAAGTTCCTTTTTAACCTCTCTCCTTGTCTGAACTCGTTCAATCTTAGCTAAGCAATATGGACAGATTCATATTGGTTCACTGCTGTATGAACAAGTTGATGAGTGGGCTAATTTGTGAATAATATGTGAATATTTTTGATCGTCTCTTTTGTAGTTGTGCTCAACTATTGGACTAGTTCAATCATTCATTCATTAGGGCATGCATTGGACATGTCCCTTACTACTTTTTTGTCTGTTTTCTTCCATTGCATGCCTAATTAAACCGACCCAGGTGCAATGGTCTCTGTGAATGTGATGTTCTAAAGAGCCTTACTGGGCCTTACTCTTTTGCTATAACCTTATTTGTTAATGCTAATATATGACAAGAATACACAACGTGTTTCTACTAAAAAAAAATTCTATATAAGTTGTTTTACATACCAATAGAACAAATGGCTAACACCAAAACATTTTTTATTGAAAATTAAGCAAAGTTGTGGTCTCCAACTTTTGGATATCCAATTATAGATTTTTAACATTGGAGAAACAATTTTGTAGTTTTGATTATTACAAACATTAAGACAATACATGGTCAAATCTATAGACACCGGGAGCTGTTACTTAGTTGCACGGACTTTGGTTGAGAGAACTGCCAACATGTCTCTTATAGCCATTTGCCCCTGAAAATATCCAGTATTTGAGTGGAGCCCTCCACCAACTGCTGATTCTAGCTGTTGCCACTGGTTATGTGTGTGGTCTGAACACATGATGCCTTATGCAAACTAATGTGTATTCTTATTTTTAACACTTCTTAAACATGAGAAGATCCCACTGCTAACACACACACACACACATACACGTGTGTGTGTGTGTGTGTGTTATTTATTTTTTATTACCCTATCGTTATGGTTTGATTTGTAGATTTCAGCTTTAAGGCGCAAGCGGTTAAATGAAGGCTAGTGGTGGTTATAAGTTGTTAGGGACTTCTTTGCCAATCATGGCTTAGTTCCAAATCTACACCTAGACACTACCCCCTTGGCAAGAGTTGGAAAAGTATTAGTAATTCTATGGATTTCCTCCTACTCAGAAAGCAAGGTGTAATATTTACCCTTTTGCTGAAACCAAAATCCAATGATGTTCGGTCCGCACACTGCAATTGTTCAAGGTCTATAGCATAGGTCTTCAATCCTCTCTTGGGACCCCTCGGCCATCTCACTGTTTAGTTTTAGCCCTGAACTAGCTCACCACAGGAAAGGGCTTGTTAATTAGTTAATAAGTTGATTCAGGTGTGCTAGCTCTGGGATACATCTAATAGATGGAATGGCTGGGGGGTCCCCAGGAGAGGGTTTAAGACCTATGGTCTGTAGAATAAAATTTGGAAATGAACAATGCAGATCCCTGGCTTTGCTCTATTGACCAGAGAGGCAGTGAGAGTAAAATGGTAATAGAGGAATTCTGTTGTCCGGGTTCTAAATTGCCTGTCAAATTGGACCCTCTAAGCCTTTCCACCTGGACCTCGTCTTTGGCTCAGGGAGAATAAAAAGAACAACAGCACGCTTGGTTTTATTTTTAGCAGCACATCTTCAGAATAGTGAACATCCTGTCAACGTGGGCTGAGCTCCTCGATGTATATAAAGTTCCAAGGAAGGCTGCATTCAGTCCCTGGACCTTTCCAGTGCATCCGCTCCTACCCTCCACCCCGCTCAACTCACTGGCCCCACAAGCCGGGGGCTTTTTCTGCTGCTTGGTCCCCTGTGAAGGAAGGATATGACCCAATGGGGGAAGTGACACCACATCTAAAATCCACTTCCCTTGCCTTCCCGATCCACTGAACCAATCCCCCCTGTTGTACGGGATGGACTGACTCACTTCCCTTCAGTCACTGGGCAAGGTGCATTGGTATGAGCAGGATTTAGGAGGTTGGGGAGGGTTCCTAACCCCACACCCGAAATCTGTGGGTTGAGTGAGCGGAGACCTCACGTCCTTGCTCTGTAACAACTAGTCCAAAGGAAAGGCCTCATTCTAGCTCGGTCTGAGTTGGCTTTTGTCAGGGCACCTCCCAGTGGGTCCTGAGAGCGCATGCAAATTAAGAGTGACAGGAGAATGTAATGACAGTCTGAATGCTTTACATGCATTCGTTTTGCATTGAAGCGATGTATTTGCTCAGTTAGACTTGCCTCAACATATTGTACAGTACTCTTTGAAGTTCACAGTTGGTTTTAACCTTGCAGTGCTTCTCGCCTACTAGTGGTATTATGCTGCCTCTGTCGGGCCCGCTTGAAATCAAAGTGCAACAGAGGCTCAGGTTCAACCCAACATGCCCCCAGAGCCAACGCATCTTTGTAATACTAGTAAATATGTATCCTGGCAACCCCAGGGGCTGAGTGTAAATATACATGACATCTCTCTTGGGCAGCCTAGTTGGCACTTTAAGAGTTTTGGGAAGAGATCTGATGAGGGCAGCGGGAAAGGGGGGGGTGGCGGGACAGTCTATTTTGGAAACCTCAAAGGAGTCATTAGAGGTGGGATTGGACTAGAGCCATTTTTGTAGGCTGGAGACATTCTCAGCCAAAGTGTGGGTCAGCATGGTTTGTTTTGGTGTTGCGCCTTGGTTTCTAGAACTGTAAATCACTTATATAAATAATAAGGCCATCAAATAATTTTGCTGGGTTTTTTTTGGGATAAAAGATTTACATAATTGAGAAATTATAATGTAATGCAAAAGAGGGTAATATACGTAAGGAAAGGGTCATACACTGGCAAACACTAACAACAAAGAAGCACATTTGTTTGAGTGAGTTGTTACACAAATGATAACAGTATGGACAGTCAACTTGGCAAAAATACCTTCAGGTAAGAACTGGTTTAAATGTGACCGGTTACAGACCAGAAAGGCTGTGGATGAGGCATGTCAGGCATGTACTCCAAGCACTGCTCACACTTGTGAACCGATTTCAGACCAAAAATATATTAGTGCAGCAATGGTACGCCAAACCCGAGGTATGGCACTTAGTGTGGTTTTGAGAGTCACGGAATGGTTTTGGTACCGTGCACAAATGTACTGTCATGAGTTAGGACAGATAATCCGTACTATGTCATGAGTTAGGACAGATAATCCGTACTATGTCATGAGTTAGGACAGATTTGTAACATTGCTCAAGCACCTTAAAATGTGCTAAAAACCACTATTCTCAACAAAAGCAGCTATGGCCGCATATATGCAGCTATACACCCATTGCGCTTGCCATTTGTGTATTTGTACTATTAGACTGATGACTAGAATTGCTTGAATTCAAATGGGAGACATATGGGTGTTTTTGTGTTGCTCCAGGGACATTGATGGTGGGGTGACATGGGTGTAGATTTGTCAACATGTTTGAGGTGTTAGCAGCTGCGTGGGCTCCTTTCGTCAAGCAGTGGAGACAAAGTTGATGTTTTATCAACACCTGTCTCCATAACTGTTGTAGTCTGGAATTCCAAAATGTTGACAAACTGTGGATTTAAACAGCTGGTTGGTACCACCACTCGCCAATGTAGATATAACTGTTCCTCCTCGAGATTGGATCACAAAAAACAGCTTATTAGGAAAACACGACTCTAGATTTCTGTCTTATTCCAATTTCTTGAAACAATAAACGTTATCAACACGAAACCAACTCTGTGTCCAGATGCCGGAACTCAGGTTGCTTAAGAAGATGGTTTTGATATCATTAAAATAATAGTTCTTTAATTCTGCCAATATTTTAATGAGCGTCCTATGCTTTTCCAACTTAAACTAATAGACCGTAATTGCTTATGCCTGTATTAATTAGCCAAATTTGCATAGTTAACGTTAACTGTAAAATAACTGTTAAAGCTGCAGGGACTAAACCAACATTGTTTTACATGATTTGGCTATCACAACTGTAAAGGGTATACTTTTAATGTAAACAAGCTCGCAAGCCTACCGCATTTACTTCTGTAAATGTTTTTTGTAGTTTTTGTAGTTTTTTGTAGTAGTCATTTCACAAAGTTCTATCAAGTCACTTGTCACTTAAGACCAGGGGAGATCAATTCATTCAAAACATGGTTGTCCCCCATGAATGATGCACCCCCGACATCAGCCAATCGGTGTATTTTGTAAATGCTGGATCTCTGATAAAATGCCTGATTCAGCCAAGTTTAGTCTAAATTGTACCAGTGCCTTGAGGTTGCATGGTACTCCCTGAGCATGTGCTGTCATCTCTTGAACAGAACACCACTATCCTTTACTGATTTTATATCCATTTGCAAGACCACACCCACATGAATGTATATTGGTCAATAGCGGACCCAAGTTCTAGGTTGGTCCACAAGTATTTCATTTCAAGTTTTTGTGCAGATCGTTCTTATTCAATACCTTGCAATAGATCCAACACCAGGCAAATTAACATGGTTTTGTAAATCCTGTGGCTGTGGCATCATTCACCCAAAGGTTTTCACAATTGCACATTGATCAGAAACAGCTGCTAGTGCTGCGCTTATGTAAGCATGACGTCAGTTCTACCTTACTGGGATTTTTATCATGTCCCTCCTATAGGAGCAGCACGCTAATCATGTGACTCCTACTGCCTTGTATGGCTAGTGGTAGTAATTCTTGTATTTGCATTGCTGGTTAACAGGATTCTTCTCAAGCCTCTCGTAGACAGTGAAGAAGCAGCATGCTTGGTATGTGTCTAGTAGAGTTATTGAGGTAGGGGCTGTGAGGGGATCAGCAGTTGGACATGGCGGTGTTACATTGGACTGAGGCTCTAAATAGCCCCAGCTGCTTGGAAACTGACAAGACAGCTAGCCTGACTGATGGCTCTGGATCCGAAAAACCACTGGCCTTGGAATAGCAGGGTGCTACTGTGTGCGATAATGATTGGCGTGGGCACTCTGACGCATTGCCACACACACGCCAGAGTGCCGCAACAACCCCCCTGGAAGTATTCTTAACCTCCAGTGACCTGGAATGTCAGCTTCTGCTAAGATTGATTGGAGCAAGGCCTTGAGATGGATGAATGGTGGTATAGAAGAGCCGTTTCAATTGTATTTTAGGATTTTTTTAAAACATGGTTACATTGCTGGCTGTAAAATGTTGTTTAAAAGGCAATATTTTTGCAATTCCGTCTGCCCTATTAGAAGGGTGCCATTATTTCAATATTTTTATTCTGGGGGAGCTGAGGCAGGGGTTCTGTCACACAAGCGTAACTCCCTATTAGAAGAGCTCACAGAGACATAAAGAAATGACAGAGCCAATCACATTGTCGCCAAAGATGTGCTTTAAACCACATGAAAAGAAACAAAACTGTTTTTGTTTTTTTTGTCTATATCATGCCGCCTGACTCTTAGCCAATCCACTCACATCCAACCAAGGCAGCCGAAAGGGGTCGGAGGTTGTGATTGGTAATATTGTCAAAAACCGGAACCTCACTGAAAAAGAAAATGGGTTTAAATATTCATATACTAACTGGGCTTGTCACATGTGAAATGCGTTTCTTTGGGGTCAGAATACATTTTTAATGTCATATCCTAGAAAAAAACATGACATGTGTAATCTATCCTCAGGTGCAGCTATGGCTGGCAAGGCCAGTTCTGTGATGAATGTGTCCCCTACCCTGGCTGTGTCCATGGGACCTGTGTCGTCCCCTGGCAGTGTAACTGTGAGCGTAACTGGGGAGGACTGCTGTGTGACAAAGGTAAGGCCTAGACATGTTTGCATACAGTGCGCATTTGTAATCACATGGTCATTTTGTGTGTGAAATCCTATCCCTTCAAAAAAAAATTGTCCAATCTAGATAGCTTACCATCTTTTTCTGTTAGGAATTTTGGTGTTGAAATGTGAAGACAATATACATTGTCCTGATATGAAAGTAACAGAAATGTGTTTAAACTAGCATGAAATTATTTTAACTAGCATGACTAGTTTGAGTGAATGAGAATGAAAATTGTCCAATAAAGACAGTGTAATTTCATGTTTTATATTAATAGTTAAAGCAGTTTAACATTTATAAACATTTTTACATTACTTTAGTAGTCTTTTATTTCAGCCATTTTTGTCTGCAGACTATTCAGATCGCAACTGACTACAGAAGATTATGCAATTAATATTGATTCAATTATTTTAATTGTTTTCAGGACTACTAAACATACTTAAGACTGTTATTAGTGCATGTTGTCAGCCCCACAGCCAATAGGAGTTTGGTGTCTGGTTCTTATTGGAGTGGCCCCAGGAACACCTGATCTCCCTTGGCCCTCTGTCACTGAATGCTCTCTGGGATGAGAAGAGACCCAGAATTCCCTAGTGGGGCCTGTTATCTGTTTATTTATTTAGGAACAGAACAGCCTCATGGTTCTATACTGTATGTAGTCCCACAGAAGTGAATAGGTTTTAGTGAACAATGGCACCCTGTTTTCTTTAATGTAGTAATATAGTATATATTTTGACAGTAAAATCCACGGAATTACACACGAGAAGGACCTTCTGTAAGATTAATACCTAATAAAATGTAGAAATATGCCAATAAATTTTTTTTGAAAGCCAAGAAATAATCAGCACAATCTTATTTGTCTTCAAGCAATATCTCCAGCCCAGCTCTAAGGCTCATGAAGTGTGCAAGGCCTTCAAGCCTGAGCATCTTATTTCCCTTCTTTACGGGAAGAAATGTGAAAGCAGAAGGCACTACAGAAGCTATGCGTATCAAATACTGACCAATACTGAGTTCTTGTGCTATAAGTAATTTAACTTTCAAAATCAAAGACAGCCTGCATTCCTGTAGCGAGAGGCAAACATACAGTAGGCAGACTTGTATCATACTATTAAACTCTTTTAAATTCTATAAAGAAGCTTATGTTGGTTAAGATAACCAAGCAAAGGCTAGAGGAATAGAAGGCTTGTGACTGGTTAGCTGGGAGGAAGCAAGAGAATCGTCTGTGATATGTGTATGACTGGAGACAGAGCCAGAGCAGATCCTGCCTGCCCAGACTCCTACGCAGCTCACCAGCTGTTGTAAGCGGAGTGTGGCGGGTGTAGTGTGAACCTCCCACTGCTGAACAGAACTGCTCTGATCATTCAGTGCCACCAATATTATTCATAATATCATTTTTATTACAAAAGTCTGAGACATTAAGAGGCAATTCCGAGTCACTGATCCTAAATCTAAAGTCTCGACATAGTTAAAAGTGAGACCGTAGTGCTGGATTCCGAGTAGTATGACTTGGCATTCTTAACCTGCGTTTGTTTGTCTGCGTCTGCCCAGATCTGAACTACTGTGGGAGACACCAGCCGTGCGTGAACGGAGGCACCTGCATGAACACTGAGCCGGATGAGTACCACTGCACCTGTCCAGATGGCTACTCTGGCAAGACCTGCGAGATAGGTTAGAAAGATGCCAAATACTGAATGCTACTAAAGTCCCAGCTCCGTTGCTACTTCCTACCCCCTTCCCATAGTTCCTAGCTCCAAGCTAGCAGCAGTATCACCTTGTGTCTCACAGATACTTTGGGTGGGCTTAAAGGCCCAGTTCCATTGTTCCATGCCCCCTTTCCCTGGCTGCTAGTTGCCATCTGTTTTCAAAGATACCCCATGCGGCCCGTCTTCCGTTTCAACCCCTTGAGGACTTTTCCCAGACGTGGACTGGTTCGTCCTGACACTTGTTAAATGGCGTGTTGATGTGTTCTCCAGCTGAGCACGCTTGTGTTTCCGACCCTTGTGCCAACGGTGGCACGTGCCGCCAGATCCTGTCCGGATTTGAGTGCCAATGCCCGCCGGGATGGGAGGGGCCCACCTGTGCCAGTGGTGAGAAACCTTTTGTTTTGTCTCATTTCTTATCGGATCCGTCTCACCTGAGACTTTCCCTTCCATTGTAGTGCTTGTATTTCCCTGTAAACCCTTGGAACGGGGTACCTGCCCATCTACCTGGCCCATGCCCCGTTCTGCCCCTACTACTTCTTTCTTTTAACCCCCTCCTCACCTCGTAGAAGGGCATTGCTGCTGTATAGTCTGTCTGTCTGTGTTCTTATTGGGGGCGCAGGATCATAGAGGATGGGATTAGACACATGACTGATAACCATCAGGCAGAAGGCCCCAAGGGGTTGGGGGGATTTGCATAATTGTGGAAGTTGTTCTTGGTCTTACACACACTCCAACATGCACGCCTTGTGTGGCACTCAGAAAAGGTTGAAATCAACGCCATTTACACACACACACACACTCACACACACACACACACACACACACACACACACACACATGCACTTGTTCTGTCACTCTCCAGCAATGATTCCCTTTGACTTTCATACACAATCCAGCATCTGCCACATTTGTTGTCACTCTAGTAACCAGTGACTCCTTATTGGGGTTTGACCTAGAAATAGTGTGACGGTAATATTCTTAAAGTGCTGTGTGTGCTTGTGTATTTTTCATAATGCCTGAACCCGAAGTGTAAGGATAGGGCTTCAACAGCAGCTAATCTGCCGGGCCCTGGATTACGCCAGCCACTAATCGGGTTATGCTGCCATGACTGTCGTCTTCTCTCTCTTGCTTTCTCTTTCTTCCTCTCCCTTTCTCTTTTCTTCCCCTGCATCTGTGACTCCCCGTAACCACCTCATTCAGCTCTCCCACGCGTTTCCACGCTCTTTCTGGCACGCGTCTCTCACAACACGTGCACGCACACGCTTGCTCTATCTCTCACAGACATGCGCAGGCATACACTCGCTTTATCTCTCTCACACACGCGCCTTGGCGTGCCCGCACTCGCTCTCTTTCTCACTCACGCACTTAGGCACTCAAAGTTGCTTTGCTATGTTTTTTTTTTTTTTTACACGATCGTTTCCGGAATTAAATCAATAACCTTGTTTTTACAGCACTAATCAAACCACACGACACACGCTGTTCATAGAAAATATTTGTGACTGAGTACTTTGACTGGGGGGTGTTTTGTGAATTTGGCGTGTTTTTCTGGTTTTACTTAGACATGGACGAATGTGCATCCAGCCCTTGTGCCCATGGTGGGACATGCATTGATTTGGACAACGGGTTTGAGTGTCTGTGCTCGCCAGAGTGGGGAGGGAAGACCTGTCAGATTGGTAAGACCACCAGATCACTCACTCTCCCTCCCTTTCATTCTCACACACTCTCAAGGGCAAAACAAAGATCAAAGATCGAGCTATTCAATACCCAGCTGAAAAGCGTGCTCGACAGATAGGCGTTTGACGGCACTACGTGGGGGAAGAATACATTGGCTCATTGGATACAGAGGTGTTTTTCAGCAGCTCGGGCTGTATGGCAGAATAACGTGTCACAAAACGCTAAATGTTGCCCAGTCTCGTGTGTGGACTGTCTTGCTTGTGCAGTATCTGCATTGCAGCAGACTTGAGACCCTTTTGTAATTTTTTATATTAATTCAAAATGAGAGCGGGTGTGTTATGTCCAATCATTTGAAGATGAGATGATAAAAAGAGTTTCCGCTTTGAAACCTCTATCTGTTGCCAGGGTCTAATGTCTGAAGTTCCTTCTCCTTACCAGGTATTGCTATAATATGTGAGCATAGAGTTAGATGTGAAAATCAACAGGATCTCACTCCTCTAACATTAGGTAATGTCCTTTTCACAGGCTTTTGTAGGCGTACGGAAGGTGTAGAGATGATGATTATCTTTCTTACATAAAGGAGCATTAATCAGTTACTGTTTAAAGCGTTTTTGTGGTTTTTGACAGCCTTTAAACTCACTTCTTGTACCGACCACTAATATTAAGTGATTTGGGCCAGCTATCCCCTTAAGTACAACTTTTCGTTGATCAGTGGGATAGTACATTTCTGTGAAAATTAGCAATTTTTACATCTGCCATATTACTGGAAATACAGTCATGCCCAATCAAATTGCTCCCAGCGACATAGCAGGAATGAAATGTGTGCCTCCAACCAAATACAAATAATCAATGGTATTGTGTGTGCGTGCGAGCATGCATTTCCTTCCTCCCCATTGAGCCTGCATGTTTGTGCACATGCTCTTCCTTCCAGCCCATTGATTCTGCATGACTCATGTGGTCATTCTTCCACTGGGCCGCTCAGATGGCTACTGCCTGAAACACAATCCGGTTGCCTTCCGAGTACAGCAATATACACCGGAAACCGTTAGTCTCTGACCTCAGTGAAGCCTGTCATGAGCGCTGTTGTCATTTACCAGAGTCATGCTTCGTTTTTTACATCTTTTAAAAAATATATTTTTTTTATTTACATGTATTTGTTTTTTAAACCCTAATTTGCTCAAGTGTACCATGCTATGAGGCAGATTATGAACACTAAACAAGTTTGGATAGGGGTGGGCGCCTGAAACCCTGCCTGTGGTCTCCCCTTACAGGGCTGTAGCTGTAAGCCCTGGTCTCCCCTTACTATGTGGCCATTGGAAGTCAGGTTTCAGAGGAGACAGGTGTGCAAGTGGACTGGTCTTATTCCCCCAGGGACGGCCCCCTACTGAATATTTAATGACCGCCAGGGCTTCTCTTTATTTTATTTTTTTGGACAGGGGGTTCAAAAAGATCAGGGTCTCGGGTGTCACCTGCTGTTTTTGATAAGAAAGGCCAAACCAAATTAGATGGATGGAGTTGAGGACCGCTAGAGGAAGAGGGAGTGGTCTGCAGATCTGTCAAACCCCTTCAGCTAGACCCTGCAGTAGATCTAGAGAATTGGATTGCTTCCAGCAATTGGGTAATAAAAAAACTTGCTGTCCAATAGGCTGGGTTGAGTTTCTACCATATTTGCCTTTCAGGTCTACATGAGAGCATAGGGTCGATAGAAGATTCAGGGAGTGCAACCTCTTCTTTTGTGACTTAAATGGCTGCCTGGGTTGTTCTGAATTATTTTATTTGAATTCCCGCCATGAGAGATATTAAAGCAAGAAAAACGGTAGATATTACAGACATGAGTATGAAAAGATTAAACCTGTTACAGCTAAGAGTATTTACCAGAGTATTTGCTTTACCATAGATTGTCGGTTTCTCCCAGTTTCAACACAGACGAGTTTGTTATAACTGGGAGAGACTGGCAAGGAAGGTATGTTTGTTATAACTGGAAGACACTGACAAGTAAAACATTGTTAATATATTTGGGTGAGATTGACCGGACTCTGTTGGTATTACTGGGAGAGACTGATCCATAGATTCCTCTGTGCTTGTGTGATGGTGGAGGTACCTCATCCCTCAGTCTTCGATCCCTCTCTCCTTCTCTTTTCTGCTGGCCTGTTGACTCTGACGACTCCCTCTCTCCGTTTCCTGCCTCCACAGATGCAAATGAATGTGTGGGGAAGCCGTGTGTAAATGCTTACTCATGCAAAAACTTAATTGGTGGATATCACTGCGACTGCTTTCAAGGATGGTCTGGACAAAACTGTGACATCAGTCAGTATTGCTCTGCCTTTTGGTGTCGCCAACATCTCTTCTGTTATTGTCTGTCCTACTGCTGATCCTACAACTGAGCCTTTTTTTCCCTACTGCTCCTCGGTCTCTCTGCTTTGGGCCACGTCACATACACGTTTTAGCACTGACACTTTCACCTTCGGTTGAGTCTTTGTGACTTTCTAAACTCCACCGTCTCCCTATTTACAACTATGAAAAGCACACATTTTGCAGCTTTTTTTGTTGCATGATGGGTATTTGTCTATGGTATAGTGCCTATAGAATGTCTACACCTCCTTGAACCTTTTCAAATTTTGTAATGTTCATGGTCCCAGAGTTTCATGCATTTAAATAAAAAATATACAAGCATTGACTGATCAGACAGGCTACCAGGAAGACCAATGACAACTTTGACAGCCCTACAAGCTTTTGTGATCCAAGCCATATTTATGCTAAGAAGTTGGTAAAGACCTATTCCAACAGACTGCACCAAGTATTCATGGTCGAGATTTTGCCAATTATGAAACATTTCAGTTTTTTTTTTAATGTAATATCACATTTTATTTCACAGTAAATAAAAAAATCCCCTTTAGTATGGGGTGTAGGTAAGTGGTGAGGGAGCCAAAATAAATTAATGAAACCCTGAGAAACATAGCAATGTGATAAAAGTTCAAGGGAGTGTATACTGTCAATAGGCATTGTATGCTTGCTTTGTTCATAATTAGATTAACCAATATTTTTAAATCTTTGATTAATTAATACTAATACCTGCATGCTGGATTGTCCTGGATCCAATGGTGGATCTATTTTGATACTGTAAAACCTTTCTGCGTGTAACCACATTGGTTTTCTCCTAACTTAGATGTCCGTGGGTGCCATGGTCAATGTCAGAATGGGGCAACATGTGAGGTAGGTTCATCTGTGGTCACATGACCGGATTCCCAATAGAAAATAGTAATACCTTTTTATTTATTCATTTGTTAATATTTTACATTATAGAATGTTTTGTGTAGATAAGTCACAAAAAGCAAAATTAAGTAAGTTGAAATCACACTCTGTGGAATACCAATAAAGGGGTCTACATCTGGTGAATGGTACTTTAAAGGTAACTTTCTAGTAGAATAATTTAATGCAGGGAGAAAAAATGAAATGACCGTCTACCAAAGCAAATTGTTCAAGTATTGCCTTCTAAAGTGGACCACACTATTTGTTTATGTTTATTAAACATTTTGTTGATGTTTCTTTGTGTTCATTTCTGTGTTACACAGTTTAGTGGAGTTTTCAAACAAACACTTACTGATGTGATAAATAGCATTAAACCATTTTGTCAGGTGGCACAGTACATAGGTGTATATAAATGAATTTTTCCCTCACTTTAGGAAGGGCCCAGGGCATACCTCTGCCATTGCCTTCCGGGCTTTGTGGGTACACACTGCGAGATCCAACGTAACAAGTGTGCCAGCGGGCCATGCCAGAACGGTGGGCGCTGTCACAGAATTTTGGATGGCTTTGTGTGCGAGTGCCCGACAAAATTCTCTGGGGAACTGTGTGAGGTGAGTCTTAAAACACGTGCCGTATGGTCGTTTGGATTTTCCTAACAGAAGTGGTGAACAGTGGCGGTTATGGTGAAAATATATATATATTTTTTACTTAATATGTACTTAGTTTGATATTGCATATGCAGCCAATGACAAGTTACGACTTAGCAACATGAATAAAACATCCCGAAAACTGTCTGGGGGATCAAACAGTTTTCGGGATCTTTTGTTGACGTTGCTGAGTCATAATTGCAATATGAAGATTAGTATTATCATGTTATAAAGCACTCTGAAACACTCTAAAACAATGCACATTACTGTTATCTTGATATGATAATTTCACTTCCAATTGGCTTTAAGAAAGCAATAAACAGGAGACGCGAGAAATATCCAATGAATCTCTCTAGGCACTCTCTAAGTGTTTATTTAGTATAGATCTTTTGATTAGCCTGGTGTAATGCAAGTCTTAAATGGCCTAAGTGACATGTTTAAAAGTTAAACAAGAATATAACTTCATATCATGTATTTAAACATATTAAACATACTTAACTGGTATTATGCAGGTAAGGGAACAGTGTTAAATATTTTTGAGAAGGGTGTTACATTTTATAGGGCTTGTCCCAGCCTTTAGCCCTCAGACCATGAGTTTACATCCCTCAAATGGCCCGATTTGTTAAACTCAGTCAAATAAATCTCTGCCCCATAAGATATCTAAAATGAACAAGCTTTTTGTGAGTATGTGTGTGCCTGTAAACATGCATGTGCCTAAATGGTGATTGCCAGTGACCCAGCTGGGTCACCACACTACTGACCTCAGGGCCTTTCATAGTGGTGAGAGATTTGACCCCAAGGTTTATGACACAGCGCAGACTGGAGCTTGTCTCTGTGCGTGTTGCTCGGATTAGCTTATGTCAAGCCTCACAGCTTACACACTGTGTGTGTGTGTGTGTGTGTGTGTGTGTGTGTGTGTGTGTGTGTGTGTGTGTGTGTGTGTGTGTGTGTGTGTGTGTGTGTGTGTGTGTGTGTGTGTGTGTGTGTGTGTGTGTGTGTGTGTGTGTGTGTGTGTGTGTGTGTGTGTGTGTGTGTGTGTGTGTGTGTGTGTGTGTGTGTGTGTGTGTGTGTGTGTGTGTGTGTGTGTGTGTGTGTGTGTGTGTGTGTGTGTGTGTGTGTGTGTGTGTGTGTGTGTGTGTGTGTGTGTGTGTGTACATTTGTAAGGACCGCTTGTTTTGCACAGGTCTCTTACCCTCCCACACTCTTATGTGCTGTTTCTGTCTATACCAGATGGCATTGATTCATTCTGTCTGAAGTGCTTGCATAAAGTGGGTGAATTGAAGTGTTATGTTAGCGCGTGTATAAATATGTGCCTGTGGAGGTGTAGACATGTTTTTTGTAGACTATGTTCTCCTCCCTGTCCTGCAGGTTCCTGCTTGGTCTCCGTCAGACTCGTGTGAGACTCTCCCCTGTGAGAACGGGGCTACGTGCCACCCCCTTTCGGGAGACTTCTACTGTGCTTGTCCTGAGGGCTACCAAGGCAAGACCTGTGCCCAACTCAGGGACCACTGCAGGACAACCCCCTGTCAAGGTAGAGCTCCCTGATTATTGAATTGGATATTGTTTTGTCACCTCTGCGTGCCCGAAATGGAATAGGCCGTCTCCAAATCAGTGCCCAGTGAATTCGGCTGCGCCACACTGTATGATGTAGGCCATCAATGATGATCTGGGTCAGCATTCAAGCAATGATTGATTACAGTTAGGATCTGTACCTGCAGAAACGCCAGGGCAGCTAGAGGCGTGTGTCTTACTCAGCCCTTTCTGTTTCTCCCCAGTGATTGACAGCTGCACTATTGCTGTGGCGACCAACGACTCGGCAGCCGAGGGTGGCTTGCAGCACATCTCGTCCAACGTGTGTGGTCCCCGGGGGCGCTGCATCAGCCTGCCCGACGGCAACTTCACCTGCTCCTGTGACCCCGGCTTCAGTGGCAGCTACTGCCATGAGAGTACGTTACCTCTATGTCTTGTCTTGTTTGGTCTGGGTGTGTGTGTCTTGGTTATAAATCTCCACCGGCGTCCACATACTGAACGCTATTAGAATTGTAGGTAGTCCCCATGTCTCGCTTGTAGAGAAGGTATCTTGTCGGCCATTGGCACTTCCTGGATAAATGGCAGTATTTCCCTTCCTGGATAAATGGCAGTATTTCCCTTCCTGGATAAATGGCAGTATTTCCCTTCCTGGATAAATGGCAGTATTTCCCTTCCTGGATAAATGGCAGTATTTCCCTTCCTGGATAAATGGCAGTATTTCTCTTCCTGGATAAATGGCAGTATTTCTCTTCCTGGATAAATGGCAGTACTTACCTTCCTGGATAAATGGCAGTATTTCCCTTCCTGGATAAATGGCAGTATTTCCCTTCACAGACGTGAATGACTGCGCGAGCGGCCCGTGTCAGAACGGGGGCACCTGCATTGACGGGGTCAACTCATTCCAGTGCATCTGTCCCGACGGCTGGGAGGGCCGACTGTGTGACCACAGTGAGTTGGCCAGCTCCCCTTTCTTGTCCCACTTTTCCTCTTCTCGTTCTCCTGGCCCCTCCTACTCCCCCCTGCTCCTCTCCCCTCGTTGTTTTGTCCTACTTTTGATCTTCACCTCATCCTCCACTGCTTTGGTTATTTCTCTCCTTAGATGTGAATGAGTGCGTCCATAACCCATGTAAGAATGGTGGCCTCTGTGTGGACTTGGTCAACGACTTCTACTGCAAGTGTACCGATTACTGGAAGGGCAAAACCTGCCACTCCCGTAAGTGTATGCACTGAACAAAATGGATTCCAGAATAACATATTTAGGAGACTAAGCATATTCTGACATATGGGTGTGTGTGTGTGGGGCTGTGTGTGTGTGCACAGGTGAGAGCCAGTGTGATGCCAACACCTGCCGTAACGGGGGCACCTGCTATGATCACGGGGACGCCTTCCGCTGTGATTGCCCCTCAGCATGGGGCGGCAGCACCTGTAACACAGGTGTGTTTTCGGGCATCATTCCATTAACTTGCCTATCGAGTATTTGTTTGAATCCTAGTCCATTCATTGATTGCCTTCAGAAAGCATTGGCCTTTTCTGAATTTTTTTTTTGCGTTATAAGGAGGGATTAAATGATTTTGCAGAGGAAACTCTGAACTTAGTTTTATTCTATCGTATACAAGGCCTTAATTATTCCTGCTGTTGAGGGTACTGTTGTGGGACTAAAATGTAAATGTTCTCATGTCACAAAATAAGACTTGGCCTGAGCGGTTTCCCTACTGTCTGGCAGTTTAACTAGGGATTTGAATATGTGCTTTAAATTCACTACTCTACTACATGACTTTACAGATAAGTGTGAGGGGCATAGATGTAGTCATTCCAAAATCATTGCATACAAAGTGAGTCCATGCAACTGCCTGTGATTTGTTCAGCACATGTTTACTCAGGAGAATGTTTGCGCAGTCTCTCTGAATCTCATTGTTCTGTGTGTATTCTGTATGTGTGACCTTGTCTCACCTGTTTTGTCGTCCATTCCAGTCAAGAACAGCACATGTGCGTCCGGTCCCTGCTCAAACGGGGGCACCTGTGTTGGAGGGGGCAACACCTTCACCTGCATTTGCAAAGATGGCTGGGCGGGACCCACCTGTGCTGATAGTGAGTTCAGCTCAGATTCCTGTTCTCTCTATTGAAAGTGGGCTTCTTCACTGGCCTTAACTGATTGACATAATAATAATAATAATAATATGGTTAAAACCTGCCTCATCCCATTAATCTAGTGCTTTTTGATTGAAGTACTGAACAGTGTGGTGCACCTAGAGAAACCATTTTGCAGTGGTACCTCCTGTAGACAGTGTCCATGAAGCTATACTAATTTCAGTGCTACATCTTGACTGATGTTTATGAAATGTTAAGATTTTGTCATTTGAGATGAACAAATCTTTTTCTCCACAGACATCAATGACTGCAGCCCTCACCCTTGGTACGTAGTTTTCCTCCTCCCACCATGTCACGACTGGTGGCTCTTCACGACTTCTCTGTTCTGGCCCCTCCCCTTTGCTGTACAACAGCAGCCATGAATGGGGTCAACACATACACACCCTAGAGCGGATACATCCAAAGGGGGGTTGGGGGAGCTTGTAAAAGCCAGGAATGATGTACCTAAATCACTGCATCGTCTGACACCCAGGGTTGGTTTTAAATTAACGGGAGGGAACAATGGAGGCTCTGGGGGCCGTAAAGAGATGGACGACGGGGGAGCAACCTTCTTGTCTCCTCCTGCCCCCCCCCCCCCCGCCATTCTTCACTGCTGACCACGGGATCAGGGGAGGGGAGCCAAGTGGGAGGAGTAGAGGGACGGATTGAATGGTGTGAGGAGTAGACGTATGGATTGAATGGTGGAGGAGGGGCAGAGTATTTATTAGCATTTGAAAGGTGTGTGTTGATGACTGGAATTGAGCCTTTAGTGACCTGGATCCCAACACCATGCAAACACACACGCACAGGCTCTCACCTCATTGTTGTCATTGGTGGGCTTTGTTTTTGTCTGTCTAATTTTACCTTAGTGCCTATTCTCTTCCTCTTCTACCCCCCCTCCCTACAGCTACAATGGTGGTATCTGTGTTGATGGCGTCAACTGGTTCCGTTGTGAATGTGCCCCTGGGTTTGCCGGACCGGACTGTCGTATCAGTAAGTCAATATACAGTTCATCCAAATCATCTTTGAGTGAACGGACTTAAGGCTGATTTATGCTTCAATGTCGAACGAGGCCGCGTAGGATCCACGGACGCCGCAGAAAGTCGCGCAGGTCGGCACAGCCAGGCCGCATAAGCTACCCGCACCAACTGAAAAATCTAAAAGCGCGTAGCTACGCGTACGTGAACCGCAGAGCCGCACAAACGATGAATGGTTGGATGGCGGAGGGAGGGTTTTGCAGAGTATGGCCAAATTTGACTTCCTGTATCAACGAAGACAAGATGCAAGAGGGGAAAAAAGTACCTCCGTTTTAAATAATGCTTTCTTGGCTGTCCGGGCACATACAACACCGTGAAACCAACTCCAATTTTGGCGAGGACACAAACGGGGTAAGTTCAGTTTTTCAAATTGGCAAATTCAGTGTTGATTACTTCTACTACAAAGTTAGCTAGCTGGCCATTAAAGTTTAACGATTCGTATTAGCAACAAAGTAAACAAAAACAAAACTTAGTTGATGTTTTTCTCAATACACTTGAGTTATCCCTATGGACTGGGAGTGAACAAAAATTGTATTCACGTTGGAGAAACTAAACTGCATCCTAAACTGCAAGTACTGAAAGTGTTTACTCCAGTGATTCTGTTGCGTTCATTCTACATGTACCAGTTGTTTGTTTGCATGGCTGCGTTAATTAGCCAACTACTTAGTTAAATCTAGTTATAACTAGTTATAAGTATATATACTTAGATGTAGCTATCAATATTGCTGCCACAATTGTATCTGTAGAAACAGACGTTTTATGTAAAGCAAGTTTGGCTAGCTAACACTAAAAGTACTATTTTGCCATGCTAGCTAGTTGTTCATCCAACATTAAATGCAAAGTAAATTTGTCAGTTTTCGATGTGATTTTTCTTCAGATGAGTAAATAGTTTTAGCCGAAAGAGAGAAGGAGAGCGGGGACAACTTTAGTTTAAAGTTCAATGACATTTTTTATTTACTCCTTTGTGTTATAAGTGTATGCATTACTTTAATAGGCAGGGAAGAGACAAGTCTTGATAGTGAGGGACAGAATGGTACAGAGATCTTACAGGGGACAAGGAAGAGGAGAGAGTAGACCATGGTGGAACGAAGTTTAAGATTACTTGAAAGCAGACATGCATGTTTATTTTCAGTAGTCATGAACTTCAAGCTTATGTTATGCCCCCCTCCCCACTTCAGGTTGAGTAGCCCTGTTGACTAGTAAAACATGTTGTAATTGCAGATGGAGTACAGCAACAGCACATCAATCCTACAGTCATCTGAAACTGACCTGGACTCAAATGTACCTTTACCAGCTGCATCAGTTGCCCCCGAGGCTGAGAAAAGACCATCATTAGAACCTGTCCTTCTAATTACCAAAGACCTGTCCACCGAAAACAACCTAGGAGTGTCTCTCCAGGTACATCCTGCCATGACGAATCTTCATCCTCCTAGGGAACACTAAAGAATATTAGGAAGGACGATGACCTGACAGCTCGACTTAACCTTCTGGATCACCACAGAAAAGAGAGGGAAGAGAGACATGCCATGCTCACTTTAGTTTGATGACGATATTGTAGGATTTTGTCACAGCACAGGTGACCTGATCCGCAAACTGCCACAACATCAATAAGGTCTAGCCAAGTTCAAAGTTCATCAGCTTTTATTTGAGATGGGGAAAGAAAGTGCTGAAGACAATGTTTCAATACACACCCCAATATTGGCTAAAGTAATATTGACTCACTTTTGTTTGTGATTTGAGTGATAATAATTTGCACACTTCATGGATGTTGACCTTTTGAGTAATTTGATTCAATATTGTTTAATTGTATTTATATTCTTTGATTTAAAATGCAGAGAGTGCACGTTTGTTCAAAATACTTGAGTGCACTTTCTTTGCATTTTAAACAATGTTCAAAGTAGTCAGCTCTTTTCACTGTTTGCAATACTTTGTTAAACTTACAATTGTACATACAAATATTTAACAAAATAAAGAAGTTTTTTTTTAAATGTGTATGTCAATAATTCACTGAGTTAATTAGGTCTATAATTTTATCCCTGATGTCCTTTCTGGATTTTTGTTTTAGATTCCGTCTCTCACTGTTAAGGTGTACCTATGATAAAAAATTACAGATCTCTACATGCTTTGTAAATAGGAAAACCTGCAGAATCGGCAGTGTATCAAATACTTGTTCTCCCCACAGTAGTTGTGCACTGCAGCACAGGCCTTCACAATGTGTACATTTGTCTGGTAGGAATTCCAACGCTCTGCCTAGAATTCTCCACCTTGCGATCATCATACCAAATGTTCTCAATCACACGTCTGTCCTGTGAATGTTGATATTTGCAGATCCTCTTGCTTTTGTCCAGATTGGCACCTGGTAAAGCAGAACATTGAAATTTAAAATAACAGAAAACCCACTGACTAACTGCATTTTATTGTACTGTACTTGTACTGTTCATTGACAAAGTTGAATCTATTGTCATTGAACAAATACAGTACCAAAGAAATGCAGTTTGCGTCTAACCAGAAGTGCAAATAGAGGGCAAACTATTTACAAGGATTAAGTATATGCATGTACAAGTGGTGTAAATGCATTACATATGGCACTTCTAAATGTGCAATGGAAGCAAATAGAGTATTTGATATACTCTAAGCAAATAGAGGAATAAAGTATTGAGTATATAACCCTAACCTTATTATTAATCTAATATCTGCTTATGATTTAACCCAACCCTGACATGGGGATGGTGACTCCTATCCCAGGAATGTTTGCAGGTGGAGGCATAGCAACTGTCCCTGGAAGCAGGATTGCGTGAAGTGGGTGGCTTGATGTGTAATAAAGGCTTTCAAGCGATGCAGAAGATTGTTAAAACAATTAGCCTTCGTTCACATAACGCATCTGCTGAACAAGCACACTGTATTTTAGCTACATAGCTATTATATTGTTTACCAACTATACAGATACTTCTTGTATGACGTTTTCCTGCTCTACAAGTGAACAAACCGGGTGCCAAGCATCTTCTCTCATTCCTTCCTCTTCATTTAATTTGACTAATTCTCTCAAACGCTCCATTCCAGTCTTCCCCCGATCTAGCTAACTATTATATTGTTTACCAACTATACAGTTACTTCTGGGAAGCTTTCCTGATTTACAAGCGAACAAACCAACATTTTGTGCGACATCGCTGCCTAGTGCTAAGAAGTGTAATGTCTATCTACACAAGAAGGCCACACAACCATAAATGCTGAGAACATCTGCGTACCAATGCACATGACATTAACAACGCAGACCTGCAGAAGCATAAATCAGGCTTTACTCTTCATTATGTGGATCCAAGTGGAAATCTAAGAGATCTAGCCTGAGGAATTGGAAAGACAAATCTTTTCGCTGCTATAGTGAAGATGTTACAGTTGTGGTATGTAAGCTACAGTTCATATCCTCGGAAATACAACTGTAGCATAGTGTGGCATAGAACACACCAGTGGCAGGACTTGCACAGAGTAGATCAAATATTAAATGACCCTGATCTTCTCTCCTGTCTTGCCTTTGTGTCTGACGGCAGTTGTCTTTAATTCAGACTTTTGATGCACCGGTTTTCTAACACTGTCAACATCGCAGATGCTCTTCTAACATCTGTGTTTGGTTATTCAGATGTCCCAAATACCACAATGCTAATATTTAGACTAGAATAATCTAAATTGAGTAGCTGACCAATAACATCAAAAAATGTTGGGTTGGGTTATTGTTTTAAAAAAAATATTCAATGTGTTTTCAGTCGCTGTGTCCCTATCTGTTTAATGTCTATGTATAATTTCACAATGCTATATGCTCATCTTTTCTTCTTGATCAGATTTAGATGAGTGCCAGTCATCTCCCTGCTCGTACGGCGCCACTTGCGTGGACGAGATCAACGGCTTTCACTGCGTCTGCCCACTCGGGCGATCAGGCCCGCGGTGCCAAGAGTGTGAGTCTTGTTCTCACCTTGTGACACACACGACTCAAGCACACACAATAGTGACAAATCTTTTTCTTGTTCTTAGTGTAACAAGATCTCATTTTTACTTCCGTTAATTGACTTCAGTGTCTGTGTGTAGTTATAGGTATCGGGAAAACCTGTCATTATGCCGGCCTGCAGTTCCCACATGGCAGTCGCTGGGAAGAGGAGTGCAACAACTGCCTTTGTGTCAATGGCAAAGTGGAGTGTACCAAGGTCAGTGTGTACACATTTGCATACAATAACATACAGACACACTCCTGGCAAATAGAAACATTGAGGATTTTAAAAACCTGGAGCATACAACAATAAAACGGCCTATTATTGGTCCTCAGGGTTGCAAGTGACTCCTCCCATTGACCCCTCTGACCTTGGATCTCCACAGGTGCTCTGCGGTCGGCAGCCATGCCTTCTAAAGGGTTCTTCAACGTCATCGGACAAGAAACTTGTCCAAGCGTGTCGAGGCGGCAGAGAATGCCAGGAGCACAGCTACATGGTCTGCTTCTCTTCTCCCTGCCACCTGTGGGGATTTTGCTCGTCTCCAACGTCAGGTGGAGGTGATCTCGCGCCCCATGACCACACAGAGTGTCAGCCCAACAGCAAGCACCTGGACAACAGCTGTGCCCGAATCACACTCATCTTTAACCGTGCCAAAGTGCCAGTGGTGAGTTTCTGATTGACCAAACCAACAAGCATTTTATATATTCTAAGTTGCTCTCCTCCGTTGCTTTCTTAATATGCCTGTGTGGTTTTCCAGGGCACAACAGTGGAGAACATCTGTTCAGAGCTTAGGTACCTGCCCGCCACCAGAACACTGGCCAAAGACCACACCCTTCTTGTGCTGTGTGACCTCTCCCAAAGCAATCCGGATGCAGTAGAAGTGGCTATAGTAGGTTGAAATCCATACCTTGTCTCAGGGACTTCATCATTATAAAAAAGTACAAATACCCAACCCAACCATGTTTTAAAGATAACAGCCGGAGACACAAACCGGTTTTAGCAGCTCCTAAAATAGTTGAAGCTTCAGTGCATGAAAAGCAGTGGGGAAGCTCATGATTTAAATAAGGTAGTACTGGTACAAAACATTTTAAGAAGTTAAAGCCTAGCTTGTTAGTAAATTATATAAAAACAATTCTGTACAAATATTAAAGGAGAAAAGCATGCTTTCACTTTTTGCAGAATGTAGAATACAACTCAATATAAACTGCTGTTTGGTTGATATTGTGGAGAAAACAAGCAGTAAAATAACTGTTAAAGGGCAGTGCAAATTGGTTCAGTATTGTCCGAGTTGGTGTGGGGGATTGTGGTTGTTAGCAAAAGGAGTGTTCTCCAAGTGTCTTATTTCTGACATAAATCAAATTGCTTAAAAAGTAAGAAGCAAAACGGCTTGGTGGCATCTGCTTCAGTGGACACTACCAATAAACCTTGGATTTGCTGAGAAGAAAAATGACAAATTGGAGATCTGTAAGTTGAGCACATTGAATAATACATTCCTAATATTAATATTGCAGCCTGGCATGGTCCGGCAACAACAACCGCTGTCGGGACCACTATTCAGACTGGTCTACTAGTTGGGTCATGGGGTGGGGGCATTCCAATGAGTTCGTTCCGGGGTTGTTGGAACTTAATTTGATGTCTATTGTATTTCATTTGAGGCCAAAGAACATAGAACAATTCTCTGATTGTACTGGGATAAAGAGTAGCCATTGTCTGGTATCAACTCTGCTGCCTCAAGCTGTATCCATGGAAATGTGTATTGATGGGGTTACAGTTAAGGTGAAAAGTTTATTATTAACGTAAATGGGGGCATGTATTTGGGGTGGGGGAGGCGGGGTGGTTTTGTGGAAGAGGTTCTTATGATCATTAACCACATTGGTGATTTGGTGTTTAACGTGCCGTGCGTTAAATGATTCCTTTCATTACCCATTACTCTCAGTCTCTTGCGTGGCGACACAATAAGACAAGCACACAGCTCTATAGAGACTTAACAGCACACACACAGGATGAGGCTTGAAGAGGATTTAGACACTGTCGGTAAAATGCCACGACCACACTTCCTCTTTCCTTCTCTCCTAAACACTCACCCCGTCCCCATTTATCTACCGTTTCCCAGTCGTTCCAGCCTGAAGAGCAGCCAGACCACAGTCTGATCCAGGAGGCAGCCAGCACCATTGTCGGCACATTGTCCAAGCGTCACAACAGTACCATCATGCTGGCCGTCATTGAGGTCAAAGTGGAAACACAGGTCAAGCCCCCCGCCGTGGGTAAGTTCAGGGCCGGAGGGCATCTCCCAAGGCTGTTATCACGCCACTCTGACACTATAGCAAAGCCTGTCTTCCTAAAGGCACCGAGTTGCTGAAGCCAATTCACTTTATAGCCGCGGATCATTAAACAGTGTGACAGCAGTCGTGAGCCTAGTTTCTAGGGATCCGCACAAAGTGAAACGACAATGACTTAAACGCTCCTGTGCGTTACCATAATCAGGTGCCCAGCTAAAAAACCACCGCGTATTTTGGCTGTGAGCAGTGCATCTGCAGTACAGTACAACGTGTCACTAGTTCTTAGTTCACAAGATGTTGCTAACGTCTGTTTCGGTCTTTTCCCTCTGTGTTTTGGCGTAGACTACCTGGTGCCGATGCTCTGCGTGGTCTTCTGTGTGTTATGGCTTTTCTGCATCATTGTGTGCGTGTGGTGGACGCGCAAGCGGAGAAAAGAGCGTGAGAGGAGGGCGCGAGGCCACATCGAGCAAAATGTTAACAACCAGTGGGAGCCCCTGCGGCCCATAGGAGGCCAGCCACAACAGCAGCTTAAAGACAACAACAGGGAGGCCCAGCAGGAGTGCAAGAAGCTGATAGGTTCCCCCTACAGGACCTGTGATGGAGGAGAGGAGGAGGAGGAGGAGGAGGAGGAGGAGGAAATTGGGGGAGAGATGGCGTTTGAGGAGGATGACGGAGTATTAGGCGTGGAAGAGGGCAAGGGGCCCATCTGTAAGTACTCTAAGACTGCGGTGCCGTCCAAAGGGGATGTAATCTGCACCTCGAGAAGTTCACTCTTCAAAGCACCCCACCGGACCACCTACAGCCCCAAAGACAACCGCTGGAAAAATGTCAACGCCACCCTGGCTGGCCAAGACGCCAAAGACCCTTTTGTATGATCGAACTGGACTCAGAAATGCACACAACTCGGAACTCCACAGCACTGAGTGAGAAAAGTGAGGGAGGATCTCATTAGATGTACTCATGAGAGAAAAATAGCTTTTCAGTTCAAAGAACCAATATTTTTTTTGCTGTCATCTGTACATTTTCTTTGGGGAGCAGGATGCTAACAAATAGATGACGTTTGTCTTTTATGTACAGATGAAGCACAATTGTATACCTTCAACCGAGGTAAAGTAAGGCCTCAATTTTGTTTATATTGTACTGTTAAAATGAGCAAAGTCCAAATGGAGCGGGGGAAAAACCTATAAAATTACTTTTGTTTTTGTTTACAGATAGTGATTTTGTTTAATTTTGAGTGGGCTTTTTTTTTTTTGAGGCAGACGAGTGGTGGTGGTGGTGCTGGGGGTGGGGGGGGGGGGGCTTTCGAGGGACTTTGTTGAGGCTACTGTGGCAACCCACCCATCTCCTTCACTCAGCCCAGCTCGCCTGTTTTGCCTGTTTGTAGCCGTCCCGTGTCAGCCTTACCAAGAGCACGGCCTGGGGGGGGACCCCAATGCCTACTATGTGGCCTTCAATGTTTTTCCTCCGGTGTCTAAGTTATCACATCTGAAAGCTTTGTTTAAAGAATTGCAGTATTTCAGTTGGTAGCAAGTGCCTTTCTATGAGCCCTGGAGTACATCATGCTATACTCAAGGCTCCTGAGTCTCGCTGCCCAGTTTGAACCCTGTGATTGACACACAGAGAGGTGTGTATCCAGTGTGCACCCTTATAGCAACACCATTTCAAAGGTATTTGATTTATTAAAAAAAATTACAAATCTGTACATAGGTGTATATAATAAAGGAGTCACTGTGTATATTTGAATTTAGTAACTTAAAGACAAGTCACATTTTTTTATTATTATGATTGTTATTATTATTGTTATGATTATTTTTAATATTATTTCTTTTTTACAATGCCATTCCTTTTATTTATGCCAGTTGACAGGCGGTTTTTATAACAGTTAAAGAATATACAGCATCCCACAGTCAAGAGCGTTTGCATTAAGGGGCCCCTTATAAAGGACAATGAAGTGATATAAGTAGTTAATAAACTTATTATTTTTACTTTCTAGATAGATACCTTATAGATTCTCAATGCACTTTTACAGAGTAATGGCTGTAATGTATTGTATGATAATGGTTTAGTGCTTGCCAAATAGTGAGCCTAAATACTGCAATTATCGCTAGTTTCTACATTTCTCATTAGGCGCACCTTAAAATGTCATGTTTTCTCAGTGACAAACATTTGCATGCATTTTTGGTCTCGAATACATAAGAAAAGATCCAGGGTCTGCTTGAAGGATTGATAAAACCTCCCCAAATTGTAAAGCCTTTATAGAGGGTGCCTTAATGTAAAGTGATCTATGTAATCGTTTGCCATTTTTTATGTTGTTTGTTTTCCACTAAGAAAAGTATCTCTTTAAATTGTGTGGCGTATTGTGGCGTGTTTTGTTCGCCTCAGTAAAGCTTTCTCGCCCTGTTTCTCTCTGCTGTTTAGCAGTGAGTTTTCTGGAAAATAATATTGATGGTTGTTACTAACCTGTGGCAAGAATACCCACCGGGCTGTACTTGTAACACTTTTGTGGATGCTAGTTTGTCAAACCATGTGAGAATATACTGTATTGTCTGCATCCGCTTTTAGCCTGCTTTGGTTCAAAGCTTCAATGAAGGGAACAAATTGTTATCATGCGATTGTGTATCGAGGTACCAACTAGTCAGAAATTATAATTTTTCTTTATTTTTTCTTTTCTTTTTGCTGTTCATATTCATGTTAACGTCTCACACAGCCATTTCCTCAAATGGGACACCACAAAATAAAGAATTTGAAAACACTGCTCCTAATAGCTGGTAAAAGTTGAGTACAGTATGCCTACCATTGGACGGGATGATGGCAAATAGAAAGCGGGGAGGGAGGGATTCTTTGGGAGTAAAATTTTTTGCACAGCAGCGTAACTTTTCAAAAGTTTTGTCATTTTTATTGTTCTTTAATAAATCCCAATTATTTATGAAAATTTTATACTGAGTACTGGTATGCAGAATGGCTGGGAGGGTGGGGAGGCGTGCGAGGTAAACCGTTTCAACCAGCACAGTAATAGACTTGGCCTTTCCTCCACACTTGAATGTCAATTTATTAACAAAAATACTGAATATTAAAATATTTAATATAAATTAAAAATTTATTATTTGGAATTAAAATACTGTATAGAGCTAATCTTATTCCTCACATAAATCAAACAGTCTCACTTTGGGTCCTAACTGTGCAAAAAGCATTTCTCCAAATAGGGAAATAATCTATTCTCTCATTTACAGTCACCTCAAATGATTGCACGATTGATAAAAATGATCAAATCATTCGATCTAAAAATAACATGCTAGTATTTGTACAATATTATACTTGAATGATCCAAAGGCAGTCAACCAAAATGTAGTGACAAATCTATTGGCATAATGGTCCTGAACAAGGATGTTAGACCACACCTCTATACAGATTATTTCCAGATGCTTGAGATCATGCCGTCTTTGTTTATGGACTGCTCTTTTTACTTTGGGATTCAAGGACAGATGCTGAAATTTGGATTTTGCGGTCAATTAACCATTTCACTGTGGTTCAATGTGTGCTTGGGCAGAGGCAAAACTGTTTTTGTCCCAAATATCTTAGTGCTGTGTATTGTTTATAATGCCTTTGACATCAATAAGGATTACTGAAAGAAAAATTGCCCCATGATGCTAATGATCCACCAGATTTTACAGTATGGGATTATTTTCTGCTCATTAATTTTGATGCCAAAAGAATTACTGATGTGCATGGCCAAAACAAAAATGTAACGCATGGTTTATTAAACAGCATTAGCATTTTGGTGTCAAAATGAGAACCCATAAGCAGAAATAAACCCCCCTTCTCCAGCCAATGACCCATCCAAGACAAATTTGGAATTGACAGCATCCCCCTTGATTGGTTATTGTGGTGCGTTCACACCCGTTGATTTGCATACTCATGACAAATTAGAAAACTTCACTGCTAAAGAGCGAGGAACACACAGTTCAGCCTCACGCTGCTCAGATCGCTTGCAAAGGGACTATTGTTATTGGTAATGAATGGGAGGGGTTTCCACAGTGCATTGCGCCATCAGTATATGTTGTCCTTAAGGACCAATTTGAGAGTACGCTATCGTGCTGTCCTCGATGTTTGCCAGTTGCATCGCTTGGTGAGTTATCACAAAACCGTAAAGAAACTGTGGAATGAAAGCCAAAAACCAGCCTCCAATAGTCCTGCATCATTAGGCCTATAACCAGCGCTTGACTTGGGATAAAATAAGGGCAAGGACTGACAAATCGCACATTAGACAATTTTTTTTTTTTTTAATAAGGCTTGTCTAAATAACTGGAACCAGAATGCTGTTTGCCTAAAATTAGTCGAGCACTGCCCATAACATCTCATTCTTATAACCTACACCTATCAGCCATAACATTTTGACCACCTGCCTAATATTGTGTGGATCCCCCTTTTCCTGCCAAAACAGCCCTGATCCGTCGAGGCATGGACTCCACTAGACCTCTGAAGGTGTGCTGTGGTATCTGGCACCAAGATGTTAGCAGTAGATCCTTCAAATCCTGTAAGTTGCAAAGGTGGGGCTTCCATGGATTGGACCTGTTTGTCCAGCACATCCCACAAATGCTTGATTGGGAATTTGGAGGCTAACTTAACATCTTGAACTCGTTGTGTTCCTCAAACTATTCCCAGACCATTTTTGCTTTGTAGCAGTGCGCATTATCCTGCTGAAAGGGGCCAATGCCATCAGGGAATACTGTTGCCATGAAAGGGTGCACATGGTCTGCCACAATGCTCAGGTAGGTGGTACGTGTCACAGTAACATTAATCCACATGAATGGCAGGACCCAAGGTTTCCCAGCAGCACATTGCCTGAAGCATCACACTGCCTCCGCTGGCTTGCCTTCTTCCCAAAGTGCATCCTGGTGCCATGTGTTCTCCAAATAAGCAGCGCACGCGGCCATCCACGTGATGCAAAAGAAAACATGATTTAACAGACCAGGCCACCTTCTACCAGGCTCTGTGTTCCAGTTCTGATGCTCACAGGCCCATTGTAGGCGCTTTCCGCAGTGGACTGGGGTCAGCATGGGCACACTGTCTGGTCTGCGGCTACGCAGCTACATACGCAACAAACTGCGATGCACTGTGTTCTGACACCTTTCAATCAGTATCAGACTGAACTTTTTCAGCAATTTATGCTACAGTAGCTAGTCTGTTGGAGCGGACCCCACGTGCATCAATGAGCCTTGGCCGCCTATGACCCTGTTGCCGGTTCACCACTTTTCCATCCTCGGACCATGTTTGATCGGTACTGACTACTGCAGACCGGGAACACCCCACAAGGGCTGCAGTTTTGGAGATGCTTGAACCCAGTCGTCTAGCCATCATAATTTGGCCCTTGTCAAAGTCAGTCGATCCTAATGCTTGCCCATTTTTCCATCTTCTAACACATCAACTTTGAGGACAGAATGTTCACTTGCTGCCTAATATATCCCACCCACTGACAGGTGCCATGATGACGAGATCATCAGTGTTATTCACTTCACCTGTCAATGTTCATAATGTTATGGCTGATCGGTGTACATCAGTGACAACTTAAGATCACAACCAAAAAACCTGTTGCTGCTATAACTACATGCCATTAAAAACAAGCTTGCCAAGAATAATATTGGTCAATTGTTTTGGCTTCCAAGAATACACACAGTTAGCTGAAAGTTTGAACCTTAACCCTACACTCACCTAAAGGATTATTAGGAACACCATACTAATACTGTGTTTGACCCCCTTTCGCCTTCAGAACTGCCTTAATTCTACGTGGCATTGATTCATCAAGGTGCTGAAAGCATTCTTTAGAAATGTTGGCCCATATTGATAGGATAGCATCTTGCAGTTGATGGAGATTTGTGGGATGCACATCCAGGGCACGAAGCTCCCGTTCCACCACATCCCAAAGATGCTCTATTGGGTTGAGATCTGGTGACTGTGGGGGCCATTTCAGTACAGTGAACTCATTGTCATGTTCAAGAAACCAATTTGAAATGATTCAAGCTTTGTGACATGGTGCATTATCCTGCTGGAAGTAGCCATCAGAGGATGGGTACATGGTGGTCATAAAGGGATGGACATGGTCAGAAACAATGCTCAGGTAGGCCGTGGCATTTAAACGATGCCCAATTGACACTAAGGGGCCTAAAGTGTGCCAAGAAAACATCCCCCACACCATTACACCACCACCACCAGCCTGCACAGTGGTAACAAGGCATGATGGATCCATGTTCTCATTCTGTTTACGCCAAATTCTGACTCTACCATCTGAATGTCTCAACAGAAATCGAGACTCATCAGAGACAACCCCGGTGGGGTCTTCTGCTGTTGTAGCCCATCGGCCTCAAGGTTGTGCGTGCTGTGGCTTCACAAATTCTTTGCTGCATACATCGGTTGTAACGAGTGGTTATTTCAGTCAAAGTTGCTCTTCTATCAGCTTGAATCAGTCGGCCCATTCTCCTTTGACCTCTAGCATCAACAAGGCATTTTCGCCCACAGGACTGCCGCATACTGGATGTTTTTCCCTTTTCACACCATTCTTTGTAAACCCTAGAAATGGTTGTGCGTGAAAATCCCAGTAACTGAGCAGATTGTGAAATACTCAGACCGGCCCATCTGGCACCAACATCCATGCCGCGCTCAAAATTGCTTTAATCACCTTTCTTTCCCATTCTGACATTCAGTTTGGAGTTCAGGAGATTGTTTTGACCAGGACCACACCCCTAAATGCATTGAAGCAACTGCCCTGTGATTGGTTGATTAGATAATTGCATTAATGAGAAATTGAACAGGTGTTCCTAATAATCCTTTAGGTGAGTGTATATTGTAATTGTATCATGTCAAATCCAAAATGCTGCAGTAGAGACAAAACAGTTGTAGGTGACTGGTTGTTTACTATCCAGCCAGTGTTCTTACAGGCTACGAAGGCCAAGTCTGAAGCCCAGCTCCACTAAACATTCCACATATTTGGATGGAAGCGTCTGGGGAAATTTGCTAGCTAGTTACCTTTCTTTGCCGGTTCCAGCTTTAGATAAGCTAGGCGTTGACAGGTAGCCTAATGTTACATAGAGGATAGCTGTTGGGTACTGGACACATTGGTTAATAATACTAGTCTAAGGGTGGGATATGTTACTTTCTAAATGAAATACAGTTATTACCTGTCCAAAATTGTAATAAGTACTACTATTACCCTTATGTGCTTCACTGCTTACTGTAGTTATGTGACACACATCTCAGTACTTTCTGATGTTGAAGTCTATTAAAAGTGCACAAGTCTGAGCATGATGTGCTGGTTAGGCCTATTGATTTGTTTTTTTAATCAGCACATTTTAAATTGATAAAAAACACTTGTGGTGTTCTGAAATTCAGCTTGTAGAGGAGAAGATAGGCTGAGAAGTTAGGCTGTTCCTCCAGCATGTAGTAATCCACTGGGCTGGGATCCAAATTCTGTTGCAGGAGCAAATGTTTCCTTGGGTTGCAAAGACATGAAATGATATGCGGTCTACGCAACACTTTTTTTCAAATCAACTATTACGGGGTTATATTTAAACCTATACATTTGTGAACTGCCATTCAAAACCACAGTGGATAAGGCACACATTACTTATAAGGCTAATTGATATCCCTAAATTATGGAAATTAAGTTTAGAGATATTCCTGTTGTGAATCTGCCTTGGACTGCCGGCCAATCATTTCCCACAACAACTTCACCCATGAGTATTGTGCACCCAAGCAACAATGATGTAAGGTTGATGTGAGACTTCGAATGATACTGAAATTACTCTAGAATTGTATTCAGCAGTTATGGCGTCTTTAAAACCTGCTCATTGTAGTAAATGATGGTAGGCTAATAGCTGTTTGACTTTTCTTATGTATGCAGTGGCTGCTTCAGACTAGACTGAATGTAACTGAATAATTTGTTTACATGATCAAACATCAATAATACAGTTATATTTGATGGTATACCATGCAGAACTTTAGATTGTTAAAATCAAAAGACGACAAACACTCTCACCTATTGAATGATGATGTTTATGGGTAGTATGTGCACCCACAATCATAAGGAAAACAATTATATAGAATAGATTTATAATACGTAAGGAATTATATGTATTTAGCCTAACACACATAAGCGACAGAATAGAATTAACAATAAATAAATAACACCCAGCACTTCAACAGGATCTGCCCACCATGGAAATACCCAGTATCTTGCACCTTCATTAGGATCTGCCCACCATGGAAATACCCAGAATCCTGCAACTTCATCAGGATCTGCCCACCATGGAAACACCCAGAATCCTGCACCTTCATCAGGATCTGCCCACCATGGAAATACCCAGAATCCTGCACCTTCATCAGGCTCTGCCCACCATGGAAATACCCAGAATCCTGCACCTTCATCAGGATCTGCCCACCATGGAAACACCCTGAATCCTACAACCTTCATCAGGATCTGCCCACCATGGAAATACCCAGAATCCTGCACCTTCACCAGCATCTGCCCACCATGGAAACACCCAGAATCCTGCAACTTCATCAGGCTCTGCCCACCATGGAATCACCCAGAGTCCTGCACCTTCCTCAGGATCTGCCCACCAAGGAAACACAAAGAATCCTGCACCTTCATCAGGATCTGCCCACCATGGAAACATCCAGAATCCTACTCCTTCATCAGGCTCTGCCCACCATGGAAACACCCAGAATCCTGCACCTTCCTCAGGATCTGCCCACCAAGGAAACACAAAGAATCCTACACCTTCATCAGGATCTGCCCACCATGGAAACACCCAGAATCCTGCACCTTCACCAGGATCTGCCCACCATGGAAACATCCAGAATCCTACACCTTCATCAGGATCTGCCCACCATGGAAACACCCAGAATCCTGCACCTTCATCAGGCTCTGCCCACCATGGAAACACAGAGAAACCTGCATCTTCATCATGTTCTGCCCACCATGAATCACATCTTTTACACCATTAAGGTCCACACCAAAGATAGTAGGACTATCCAAGTCAGGTATGCTCTCTAGTGGATTAAAAAAGAATGACATTGATTTTAGTCTGCTTCAGGCCAAGCGTGCCATAGCTTTAAAATGGAAAGAGACCCAAGGTCCCACCCCTAGTCAGTGGTTTAAAGAAATTACCAGCAACCTTGCCTTAGAAAAATTAACTTATGTTGTTAAAGGAAAACTGAAAGACTTTGACAAAATATGGGCTCCCTTTCTTCACTACTGTAACCAAATTGATCAGACAACATTGGAGGACTGAAATAGCAAATTGAACTACACAATGTATGGCTGTGAACTGTGATATCAAAATGTATAATTTACGTACTTTATGGTTTAGTTTTGTTCTGGTTTTCCTGTAAGGTTTTTATATATTTATGTACTATTTTATTTTTTTGTTTATTTGTTTGTATTTGTATTTATTATTATTATTTTTTTGTTCCAACAAAAGCCAATAAACATTTACAGGAAAAAAAAAAGAATGACATGTATTGTTTTTGTATTGTTATTTATTTAAAGAAGCTCTCGCTTGGGGAATACTGCATGGTCAGAGACTACACTGAGCTTATTGCACATTAACATTTGCATGTTTTCCCCATTTTGGGGCTAGACCCTAGGTCAACTCCTGCCCAACAGTGACATTTCATGCTAGATGTGGTCTGAGTTTACTGTAGGGTTGTTTCAATACCAACATTTTGACTATGAAATCAGGTTTGGTATTTAACTACTCAATATCAAAATGATATTTAAGAACTGAAATTATACCACAGCAAAGAATATATCAAAAGGTCAAAATAATTTACAACATTAATTGAACAATTACATAACGCAGAGCTATTGAGTAATTATTTTGCAGTCCGGTTTAACAGCCTCAAGGTTTCGGTTGTGGAGAGACCTGTGGAGAGACCTGACGGTTTAAGACATGATGTACTCATACCGCTTGCTGTGCAATATAGAGTGACTATGACTTTGGTTTCTTTTTTTAAGGCCTTCCAATGAGACAGGCAGGCTGCATATGATTGGTGTCAGAAACACTTGTTTGAGCCTACTACCTGAGGTTCAGAGAAACATATTTTCTCAAATTATATAGTATTTTATAAACAAAATGGTAATGGTTATAATATTGTCATTGTAAAGGTTATAATATTGTCATGGTTGTCCTTCAACTGTCAAAAATGAACCCAATATAGCTGTTACCAATGTAAAATGTCTAATTTTAAAGGTAATATGAAAACGCATGCACTGTAAAAATATATCATTTTTATTTGAACTTTTGAATTAACTGTTTTAAATTTGAGAGCACTGTTGCAAAATTACAGATTTGAAGGTTCTGTAGAGTGAAGTGGTGGAGACTGGGTGGAGCATCCAGCATTGATGCAGCTTGCTCTGTGTGGTGTGTGTCCACTAAAGGGACATTTAAGGGGCTGTGTCAACTGTTAGACATTCAAGGGAGCCTTGAATTAGGATGTTGAGAGCAGTTATTGAGGGAGGCAATGTTATGATTTCAACCAATAACAAATTACCACTTGGAATTGTGAGTGAGAATTCACTTTTCCAGTTCTGTTGCATTTGTTCATCTTCCTCTTCAAAACATTTCAATAACACATGTGGCCCACAGTATCATTGAGAATGAAAGGGATGATAGCTATACATTTAGTAAATTTTTGCTTTTGTTCTCTAAATAGCACTGTAACGTTACAGTGCTGTGGCCATGCAATAAATTACCTTAACCAACAACAAATCATAGAATTGCAGCTAAATTGCAATGAAATATTCTGGATGTAGACAAGCAGACCTGCAGATAGAGGTGAATATATGTAGACCCTCAAGCCACTACATCCCCAAATCAGTTGACCATCTTTGGTCCACATATTGTACAGTACACTGTGATAAAAAAAAAATGTGGAAAACTCTAAAACATGAGTCATCATTATGTTTTGTTTGCAGCCCCTGAGGCTTAATCTGAATAAAAAGAGTGGAACTGTCAAAGAGTGTTGAGTGCATGTCGCAACGGGTAGCACCACCACCTTGGGTAACGTGAAAGGATTTTTAATGTTTGAGCCTGCCGGCTAAGCCAAACAGACCTACATATCCACATTCCTTGCAGAATCCAAAGCAAAAGCACCACAGTAAATGTCCATGTGTTTTTTTAAGTATGTATTTTTACTATAGTTAAATGCTATGCCGCAAACAATCCATTATAATGAGGAATTCTGTATATCATGGCTAGTTATACAATTACAGTAGGTTTCCACTATTCACCTCCTTGGAATTTTCCACTTATTGTGTTACAGCATAAAATCCAAATGAATAGATATGGAGTTTTTGCCCACTGATCTATACAAAAACAACCATGAAGTGAAAAATGTGTTCTAAATTAATTTCACATACCAAAAAATTAAGTGCGTAGGTATTCACTCCCTTTAGTCAGCATTTGGTAGAGGCACCTTATGCAGGAATTACAGCCATGAGTTTATTTGGGTGAGTCTCTTCCACCTTTGCACGTCTGGACACAGCAATTCTTGCCCATTTTTCTTTGCTAAATCACTCAAGCTCTGTTAAGTTGGATTGGGACATTTGATGAACAGCAATTTTCAACTCCTTCCACATTAACCATTAGAATGGTTTCTGGACTTTGACTGACCCACTCCAGGACATTGACCTTCTTGTTTTTATGTTTGGGATTTGGGGTCATTGTCTGTATGTTTGGGGTCATTGTCCTGCTGGACTTCAGCAGGTTTTCTTACAGGATCTATCTGTATTTTGCTGAATCCATTCTTCCCTTTTTATCTTCAACATTTCCATCCATGCCACAGAGAAGCATCACCATAACACGATGTTGCCTCCAACCTGCTTCACAGTTCGGGATGGTGTTCTCAGGATGATGTTCGGTGTAAAGCTCGCGCCAAACATAGCACTTTGCGTTGAGGCCAAAAAGCTTATGGTCTTATCAGACTTCTGACTCCACTTGTTCTCAGAATCTCATACATACCTTCTGGCAAAGTCAATTTGAGATTTTGTGAGGTTTTATTTTGTGTAGTACCAAGTTTTATTGTTGCAGTGAGCACCAACTTTTGTCCTTGAGTTGCATTAGGCCTCTTGTTGGCCTATATATATTTCTGCAGATAATCTCCAAGGTTTAAGATTCAAGATTCCTATTTGAGATCAATCTGTGAAGTGTTTGTCAGTGTCATAACAGCAATGGATTACAACAATTCTGTCATTTGTTTATTCTGTGCTATTCCTTCTGAATACTGAAACAGTATTTTTCTATGGATGAGCGATCACATTTTGATATGTATTGTAAGAAAGGTACGGATCATTTCTGGAAACCTGAGTCTAATGATAGTGGGCAAATACTTTAAGATAAACAATAGTACTTTAAGAAAGGTAGGTGTAGACTAAGTTGTATTTTCCTTTAGATCTGGAGAGTATGTTTATCACTTTCTGTTCTTTCCTAAAAAAGGGCTTTACTGCCAATGGGTAATTCCCATTATCAGATTTCTCTGTTTCAAGCCATATAGAATCTGACAAGTCTTTTATCCAGATAATGATTAGTTTCAATTAACCAATAATACTACCAAAAGTTTTGTTACCTTGCCATAGAAACCTTGAGATAAAACAATCCATTTGCTGGAAAATACATTCTGGGACCAAAACAGATAATGTCTAAAATGGAAATTGTAGTCTGGGTAAAATCGTAATTGTTTGAATCCTACCTGGTAAAGTAAGAGGCAAAATGGTCCATTGTCTGAGATCTGCAGTTATAACATAATTTAATTTAGTACAAGACTTATTAACTAAATCTGTGAGGGAGATTGGTATTGTAATACCGAAATATCTTATGCCTTTTTTCATGCCACCTACATTTGGCCAAACAAGGTACCTGGTCTGTTTTTGAAACCAGTCAATGCAATGGCCTCTGTTTTAGATTATTTTGTGTAAACTAGCCGATATTGATAGGTCGATACGCAGCTACTGATAACTATGAATATGTTAATGCAAAAATGCTGCAATGTTTTTCCGTTTATATTAGTAATATTATAAGATGGCCTGTTGGTGTAGTGGTGTTGAAGTAAATGGTTAGCTAACTGATAGGGCTTATAGATTCAACACCCCCTTGAACATCTTTCACATCATGCTGTGTCAGTGCCACAGTTTCATGTATCAAAATAGTTTTTTCCCCACTCACCTACACACTATACCTCACACATTTAAAGGGAACTTTTAAGTGGAAAAAAAATAATGGACACTACATTAAAAATAGAATAGCTGTCAAGTTCCATGAGCAATCTTCCAGTCCTTCCACAAATCTTCAATTGGATTTAGGTTGGGGCTCTCACTGGACCACTCAAGGATTTACCTTTTTATTCCTTAGAGTCCCAATGGTCACCAATCCTGTTCCTGGAGAGCTCCCTTTTTGTAGGTTTCACTCCATAATGGTTTTTCAGTTAGTAACTAGCACACACAAACACTTCAATGTGTACTTTTCTGTTTCCTTTGAGAAGTTTGGGAAACAGGGCTTGTGTCTTAGAAATTGTTTTCAAATTCACTGCACAAAAAAATTGAGGGAATATGTAATCATCACAGTATAACACCAAGTCAATTATACGTCAGGAATATCAATCTGTCCATTCACAAGCGATTGTGAATCAATGTCACCTAAAAATTAAAGTGACATTGGAGTGGCAACAGCAAGACAACCCAAAAAAGGGAATAGTTTTGCAGTTGGTGGTCACAGACAATTGCTCTCTCCTTATCCTTCCTGACTAATTATTCTCTAGTTTTGTGTTTGGTTGGTGTCCTTTTCACCACTGGTAGCATGAGGCAGTATCTGCAGCCCATTCAGGTGGCACAGGCAGTCCAGTTCCTACAAGATGGCACAGCTATACAAGTTTTGCTGTATCTCCCAGTACAGTCTAAAGAACATGGAGGAGATACTAAGAGATGGGCTGTTACAGGAGGATAGCTGGACTGGGCCGTAGAAGGGCATCAACCCAGTAGCAGGACCGGTATCTGCTCCTTTGTGTTAGGAGGAACAGAAGGAGCACTGCCAGAGCCCCACAAAATGACCTCCAGTGGTCTACTGGTGTGCATGTTTCTGACCAAACTGTCAGAAACAGACTCTATGAGGGAGGAATGAGGGCCTGACGTCCTCTAGTGGGACCTGTGCTCACAGCCCAGTTCTGTGCAGTTTGATAGGTATTCGCCAGGGAACACCGGCATTGGCAGGTCGCCATTGGCGTCCTGTTCTCTTCACAGATGGGAGCAGGTACACACTGAGCACCTGCGACAGACGTGAAAGAGTCGGGAGAGGCCGTGGTGAACGTTATGCTGCCTGCAACATCATCCACCATGACGGGTTTGGTGGTGGGTCAGTGATGGTCTGGGGAGGCATATCCTTGACTGGCTCTCACGTTCCCCGGACATGAATCCAATTGAGAACCTCTGGGACATTATGTATCGGTGCATCGAACGCCGCCAAGTAGCGCCACAGACTGCCCAGGAGCTCACTGATGCCCTGATCCAGGTCTATTATTATGCATTTTTTGAGCAGTGTATATACAGTGCATGCCCAAACTCAGATTACGTTGCGGTGTGTGAAGTGAAATAATTCCGGTGTATTTCACTACAGACAATGGAACATCAAAGAGTTTTAAAATGTAAACTATATATAACGAAACACAAAATTAAATCATATGTGATCATTTTGCAAGTTGGTGGGTCAGCTTTAATCACCATCGAACAGCATTTTCACTACGATCAAGTCCAGTTGATTCACTGGACATACAGTTCTGCTTCAAAGTATGTTAACCCCTTGTACAATTACATATTTTTTAAGTGTTCACCATGATATAGATATTTAATCAGACCCAGTAATTTTTATATGATTTAAAATTTACAGTTATTCCATATTTTGGTTTACAGGAAATCATGCATGTAGTAGAAAAATTAAATGTAAAAGGAATTAGTGCATGTGCAAAAATTGGTGAACCCCAATTTGCACTGATAAAATCAAGTCTGTGTAAGTATATTCCCTATTGGGTACCATATGAACCAATAAAAGGAGGGATCTGTAGGAAAGAGTTTAGACAGGACTTGGATAGAGACAAGAAACATGGCCAGTATGGTGTTATTCATACAACTGAATGTAAAACACACCATGCCGAGAGGAAAGATCTCAGAGGCCATCAGGAAGAGTGTAGTGAGAGCACATCAGTCTGTGGAAAACTAACCAACCATTTCAACCAGATTTGAGCTCAACCAGTCTGAAATGCCTGGATACAGCGCTTAGCTGAGGTATACTGTCAATATTCCACAAATCACTGAGATGTCTTGTTACTTTTATGAATCAACACAACAGGCTCATATACCATGATTATCAGCCAATCAGCATTCATGATGGCTTCATGCAATAGATAATAAGAGAAAACTGTCATATAATTAACATTTGTTACGCTTTGCTTTTGGCTCTAGACGCATTTGGTCTTTCATCTCTCTTTTCCTGTTCAGTAGGAGCTTCCTGTTAATTGGAGCTCCTACTGAAAAACATTGATTCAATTGCCAGTTTTCAAGGTTCAAGTAGCGTTTTTACAACAATTTAAATTGAGATATGCGATCAAATACGGCTTTCTTGGTGGTTTGGAGTGTTGTGAAAGAATTGGAAAGAATATTATGTTTATCGTCAAAGTATTTATTTTAAGTATTAAATGGGCAACCAATGATTAACAGGTTACACCTTCTGTTGTTTTGGTTGTAAGCCTTCATTAAATTGGCTTGCTATTGCTTACCCATTAGCTAGCATATATCATTTATCGCAGTGTTTCAACCCTGCTCCTGGAGGCCCCCTGCCCTGCATGTTTTAGATCTCTCCCTGCTCTCCCATGCCTGATGTAGCTCATCAAGGACTTGATAATGAGCTGATCATTTGAATCAGGTGCGATAGAGCAGGGGGAGATCTAAAATATGCAGGGCAGGGGGCCTCCAGGAGCAGGGTTGAAAAACACTGATTTATCGAACTATTCATCTGTTCATTTCCAAGTTTGTAAACACTTGAATTGGGGTGGCTAGTTAAGAACCCTGAAATTAATGTAACTTATTAGGATGTGCTGCTATTTTGAAAGGCAAGGAAGTGGTAGCCTTGATTTTGGGCAATGACAGACATTTCACATTTAGCTCCACCCACAAGAGAAAAATCGAAATATCATGTGGTTTTATATGTGAAAAAAACAAAAAAACAAATAAAAATATTTTTTCCCTTGTGTCTGCGTGTTTCTTGTGTCTGCTTGTTCCATTTTGACGGGACAAGGAATTATACTCACGTACACGGACCAATGTTGACAATGTATCTTTTTCCCTTTTGTGGATGTAGTGCATCAAATGTTTTTATCAGCCTAATTATTTTGTTATGCCACACCTGCTAGGTGGATGGATTATTTGTGCAAATGTTCATGTTTATTTAGTGTTTATTTTACTCAACCATGCAGCTAATGTTGTAGTCTGTGTCCAAATGAAGCAGGAGATTTGTGTCACACAGGTTTGACAGTTGATCATGCAGAGAAGGCCCGAGACCAGACATATTTAGACACTGAATATAACTTAGTTTCATTTCGGGTCACAGCACTGGTTGTATATTTGTTTATGTACTGGTTGTATACAAAAATCTAATTCACTGGTTTCTGTCTTTTTCAGGAAAATGACAATGAGTTGGACAAGCTATCTCAGGAAATGTTGGTAACCCAGTTCCTGGTATTACACTCCAGCACACTTCTGGGATAAGCAAGAAGTATTTTTGGAAAGAATATACAATACAGTATTTCCCTGAACATAGTACTATGCATTACGTAGTGCTGAATGTAAAAAAGAAATCTCAACATAGCCCACTATCCTCTACTGGGAACGGTTCCACAGTCCAAATCGAATTTGTATGTCAGGCATAGAAACGAAAACAGAACATTGTGTTTCTTATTGGACAAGGTCAGGTTGTCTTATTGGACAAGGTCAGGCCCCGCTGTTTCCCTCCATTTTTCACCTACTGAACTCATCCAACCTGCTGTCTGTACGTGGACACATGAGTTGTGTGCCAGCCGGAGCCTGTGGGATGCATTAGAAAGCCATTTGGTATCGATCGTTGCTAAAGATAAGCACTGCAGGGTGGGTGTGGGTACTCTGATCTTTCTCTGTCTCCATCGTTCATCCACCTCTTACTGGCTGACTATCTTTTTACATGCTTTCTCTTTCCATTTAGTTTGTTCTATCTGGGCATTTTGGACAATACATTTGCAAAATCTACTTGGTAGCTATGGTACAGTAGTATATTTAGGGACATTATCCAGCTGCATAATTAGGTTGCCATCCGGTGAGTTTAGAGATTATGGGGTTTACTATATGTTCTGTTGCTGTCCCAAATACATCTAGATCATTGCCACTCCTGGTTAGCCAGTGTGTTTGCATAGTCACAGGGTCCAAAAAGTCCCCTAGTCAAGTGTCCTTGCTAAATCACTGAGGTTTCGGCACTTTTCAATTCACAAGTATTGTTCATTTGATCGATAGGATGGCCAGGCAACTTCATAGTGCTACTCTTTAACAACATACATGAATAGAGAGAACATATCAACTACCTCAGTCCAAAATCTATTAACAGATGCAAATAGCTTACCTAATAGCATTGTGATGCGGAGCGGTGCATTGTTTAGCAGGGAGACGTTTGGCGTGACTGGTGCCTGGATGAGGGGATGTTGGCCATGCTTAGACTGCCCCCTGTTGATTTCCTCCTGGATTTGCATGCCCTCACTTAACATGGAACTGATACACTGAGTGGATCTCAATCTTATACTTTCTTGATGTCGTGCCTTAATGCATCTTTCTAAAAGTATTCTTTGTACCTTCTTTTATCAGGAATACATCCATGGTCCAAATGCCTTCGCCAGTGGTGTTCCCTAAAAAGGGTTAGGGACTGGTAAATTACGATTGAATATGGTATTGTTCGATAAATAATAATACTTGGTTTTTTGTCACACACTATTTACTTCTAATGTTTCTTTTTTTGCAAGGCTTTTATTAACAGTGGGAATCAGAGGGAGACCGGTGAAATGGCCACAGGTGAAGGGTGGACCAGGGAATTGAACCCTGGTCCCTGGTTGGAAGCCGAGTATGCATGCTTAGAGCCGGACGCGTTAGTACTTGACCAGAATTCCGTTCCAATAATTATTTGTTTTGCATGATTTGATTTTCATTGGCTTACTAAATTACGTGCTGGTGTATACAAGAGTCAGAGGCAAATAAAGACATGATAAAGTTCTTAAAACTGAGATTATTTTGGTAACGTGGATGCTAATCATGCAAAAAATTATTACGACAAAATGTGTTTGTTGAGGGCACTGTGTGTGGTGTAGGTCTGGGGAAGGAAGCAAATCTTGTCCAATGCCACTATGCAAATGCACAAGAAACAGGCACATTAAAGAGGTGTCCTCCATTCTCAGCCTTTATATGTGGCACACAAAGGCCCCCATTCTGCGCTCTGCTGATAAATCAGTCGCTGATGTCATCCAGTGACATTGCAACACAATGTGTGTAGTGTGATGCTTTTGTGATTGCTGGTGCTGTGTTGGTGGGTGTTTGTACTATCACATCTCACCCCTACTCTTTTTTGTGCCCTGCAGTGCTGGCACCAAGAGGCGGCAAAAAGGAAGAGCAAGTTGCAACCTTCATTCTTGATTAACTAAGATTAATTTCAGCCACGCTGCCAGAGATGTATAGCAAACATCAAATGTTGCTAGGGACATCCAAAATAGACTTCTTTTTACTAGCTTTATCTTTACCGTAACCCTAAAAAACTCTAACCCTAATGAGTTCAACTAGTCCTCACTGGTTTAACTACAGTTTGGGCAATTTCTTTTTTTCTTCACCTAAAATACTAGAAATGTACGCATGCGTTTATATTTTTGGCTGGGGCACATCCGGGTAAAAAAATCTCTCAATATTTTTTTTTCTTCAGGTGGTTTCTATTTCAATGGCCAAAACTGTAGATACCGCAGTTACTTACTGTTTTTACTTGTTTAACTGCAACCTTTTGGAGTTGCTTCCCCCCAGGATATTTGCCCACATCATGAAGCGTGTATTTAAAGGGGCCCTTTGTAGAATCCCCCCTCTAACGTACAAGACTGAATTTAAACAATAACAAGACTTGTCTCCTCCAACCTTTCCCTTTCCAAACAAGAACAAAATATTATTAGTTAGACGACTCCAAGGTTCATTAGGATGGGAGGATTCTACTGAGAGTGTCTGAAGAGAGCATGAGGATATGAGTCAATGCAAATTGACTGACTGACCCACAAGCATTTAAATACTGAAAATCACTCTGAAGAGTCACTCTGATACATTTTACAAGAACCATTTGAAACATTACCTTCAAACTTACATATTTGATGTACAAATAAATTAACACAATCTGACAATGTGAAGTTGCTGTTTTGCTTGGTACAATAAAAAAATTAATGCATTTCCTCTGAATCCTATTCTGTGTTTCAACCACTGTGTGTCGCTGTATCCATAAAGAAGGCAAGTGTCCGAATGGAGATGAAAGAAATTCCTATTTAATGGAGAGAAAACTACATTATCCTCCATTGATTTGAAATGGACCCACCCCCCTAGTCAAAACAATGAAATGTTTTGTTATATGTTTTTAAATAAATGATATAATAAAATCCTCCAGCAACAGGACAGGAATTGTGGCGTGGGTCGCTAATGGAAATATGTTGTGTGGGTTGAATAAATTTTTGTTAAGGTACACTAAGTCTGATATTTTAAATAGGAAATTACAAACTTTAGAAACCTTTTTTCAACCAAGAAATCTATACCTAAAATGAGAGGATGATAAAAAAATTAAATGCACAATCTGTATACTAGATAATATAATCTGCCATCATAGCCATTCTATACAGTTGGGTTGTAATTGATTATCCAGATGGACTAAAGAGGAGCTAGGCAAATACCAATACCTGGCTTGTTGAACTCATAATGACAAGCCTTGGAGTGATGGTGGGTTGGCCTTAAAATGCCAGTGGTGCATGCAACCACCATCTTAACTACCGATGAGTCTTGTTAAATCTCTGGAGCTCATTTCCATTAAATGTTTTTTCACACCTCAACTGTCTGCACATTTCTGTGTTCGCCCTACTGTGCCTGATTCAACTACAAAATAGACCCTTAATATTTGATGGATGCATTGATTAAATGAATCGCAGCATATTTCTTTAATTAGTAACATTACTACTTACTAAATTACTACATACAGTACTGTAAAAGTATATCAGTTCACATGGGTTACAGGGTAAACAAAATGCCAAGTAGTCAAAAATACCAGTATCTGGGGTATTTAGATTGTCACATTAGATTGAATTGTCTTAGATACTCTTGGTAAGGTTTCAGAAATATTTGTCTGGTTTGAGGGACCATCCCTCCCATAAATGTGGAGTGGTCAAGAGACCAGAGGTGGCAGAATAGCAGTAGTGCCTTCATGTAATACATTCAAATAAAATTACTGATTTAAATATGTATTATTTTATATTACATTGAGTGGGTTTTTACGAACTAATATTCCTAGTGTACAAATTCCCCACAAAAAAAACGCATGAATTGATTTGCATTTTAATGAAATAGTGAAATGAAAGTATTTGATCCCCTCTCAATCAGAAAGATTTCTGGCTCCCAGGTTTCTGTCCAAAGATGTCAGGGACAAGATTGTAGACCTACACAAGGCGGGAATGGGCTACAAGACCATTGCCAAGCAGTTTGGTGAGAAGATGACAACAGTTGGTGCAATTATACGCAAATGGAAGAAACACGAAAGAATCTCCCTCTGTCTGGGGTTCCATGCAAAATCTCACCTCGTGGAGTTGCAACGATCATGAGAATAGCGAGAAATTAGCCCATTATGAATTACAAAGGCTACACTGCAAGATACTCACCGATCAGCGCCAAAAACAGAATGGCCAGATTCGAATTTGCCAGATTCTGGCCAGAATGGCCAGATTCGAAGTTCTGGAACAGCGTTATATGGACAGATGAGATGAAGCTTTATTAAAGAGATTAAAAGTCTGGAGAAAAGTCTATAGATTATCCGAAGTATACCACCTCACCTGTGAACCATGGTGAGGAGGTGTCGTGGAATGGGCCTACGTGGCTGCTTCTGAAACAGACTCATACATCTTTATTGATGATGTAATGAATGAGGGCTGCAGCAAAATCAGTTCAGAAGCTTCACAATGCAACAGGACAATGACCCAAAACACACTGCTAATGCAACCAAGGAGTTCATCAGGGAAAAAGCTTTTTAGGCTGGCCAAGTCACTCTCCTCATTTTAATCCGATTGAACATGCATTTCACTTGCTGAAAAGGAGACTTGAGTCAGAAAATCCACAAAACAAGCAACAGCTCAAATTGGCTGCTTACATTTGATTTGTGGTGAATTGTCCCAATTCCTATGCTCCCATTAAGAAGGGGGAAAGAACTCTGAAAGTGCTGTTATTTTTGTGTTGAAAATGTTAGAAATAAAAGGTGACAGTCAGTACTTTTGCCTCATCTTTAATTGTATTTTAATGTGCCTTGAGTGTCCTGCAAAAACAGCAATTTAGAATTTTGTCTCAGTGCATATAGAGGGCACTGTATGTCCAATATACTATGCCAAATTAGGGACATTTGCCAGACATCTCTAGCATCGCTGGTGGTTAATAAAAAAAAAGAGTGTACTTTACGCTTATTGCCAGATTGGTGACAGGAATAGACTGAGTGGTATTGGCAGAGAGATACGTTCATTTTAACTGGAGCTAGATGAATTTCTCTGCATTCAACATGCCTCCGCATGTTAGAGTCAAGGGTGATTGAAGTGGAGGAAGAAAATGCCAAGTAGCTTTCTGTTATTCTTCAGCTTTGCACATAACCCCCTATTTAAGGCCAAGACCCTGGTCAGCAGGGGCCAAGTGCAGTGCACTTGTCTGTTGTTTGACAAAGCTTCACATCAATGTTGCCATTAGTAGCCTAATACAGCTTTAAGATCTAACAGTTACAACATGGTCCAAACACGGGGTATCACAGACAATCTCATTTCAAATGTTTATATAATTTAAACAATCCAAATATAACCAACGCTTATGAAATGAAAAACACAAACATTGAAGTTTTCTGTTAAGAATCATAAGAGTATTCAAACTAGATGCCACAGCCACAGTGTGCGGTTTGCAGAACGAGGGAGTGGGTGGTTTGCAGCACAAGAAAATGCTTAAAGTAACAAAGTTAATGATCAGTTCCCATGCTGTTAAGATGAATGTTGTCTTTGAAATTAGTCTTCCATTTACTGTTCCATTTGTTGTCATTACATTGGGGTTTTTGGTTGGTGTTTTCTGAACTGCTTCCAACCTAGCCTCGCAAAAGCCAGCTGATCCAGTAAGCTTAGATTTAAAATCTACATGGATATCTGTTTAGCGTTCAAAACAAGTTTCAGGATCTGGTAGCAGGATCTGAGGCTATTTCAAACCCCTGATGGCCAGAGACATTGGAGATATAGCTAATTTATAGAGATGGAAATTGAGCCTCTCAAAATAAAGTGTAACCAATCCTACTGTTGATTTTGTTTATTGTAACATATGTCAGATGCATCGCACACACTACACACGTACATGCAGGGTTGGGTAGGTTAATTTTTTTTATCTAATCCGTTACAGTTACAAGTTACCTGTCCACATTTGTAATCAGTAATGTAACTTTTGGATTACTCAAACTCAGTAACGTTATCTGATTACTTTGAATTACTTTTAGATTACTTTCATATAAAGAGGCATTTGGGAAAAAATAGGAATAGGCTATAACCAATTGAATACCTTTTGTGGGATCAATCAATGTTAGAGTTTACATAGCCGGGCAAAAACTGAATTAACATTTTACCTTATGGGTTGTGTATAGTGCCTTTTGAAAGTGTTTCTAAACCATTGCTTCTACTTCAATATGAATGGGTTACATCTCTACATTACACTCTAAAGGTCTGTCAGATGTTCAGTCATTCCAATTAATCCAAAAACCCTTGATCTTCTGACTTTTTATCTGAACATAAACCAAAATCTAATGATGGGTAATTAAGCCTATTCTGTTATTTGTATTTTATTCATGTTTATAATTGCTTCACAACATTGTTGAAAAATGAATGGCAATTACTCGAAAAGGTACATCGTTGTATATAAAAATGAAGATATCCGTAGCTTTTCGCGCATAAACGAAATCTGCAGTAGTCTGATGTTTTGCTCCACAACCAACAACATTGTCAAAATGTTGCAGAAACCCCAGGCACGCGAATGCACGTTTGCAATCGTGAATACCCGCCTAGAAATAAGATTTACCCACGCGAACGTAAACTGCGATTATTAGGGCCACCAGTGATGGATTTTCAAAATGCTAATAAATAAATAAATGGTGATTATAAACCTGCATTCTTAGCTTAAAGTAAATGACGGCAGCAGCCAATAATGACCAATGAACACAATATTCAAATTAAAAGCAAGCAGAATCACATGGCCTACCTGTATGTACGGGGTTGATGTGACTGCGTCAAATGCAAATAATCATCCTTTGGCAGAGTGCTTCCCAACACACCTTTTTATCTTGAAGGCGGCACCATGTTACAGCTATCTAACAAATAGTTGCCTAATCTATTAAACAATTCCTGTCTAAGTTCTTAGGTGCAACTTGTCCTGGCTGTGTTGTTCGGTGTATTTGACAAATGAACCTTAAAACACCAGGTAGGCCTATCGCCTATCATTGTTCTGAGAAAGATGCATCGAGTAGATGTACAGCATTTTATATGGCTCGGCTAATATTATCGTAGATATACTCTGTTTTTACCAGCCATCCAACCAACCAAAAACGTAGTCCGTCACTAATCTGGTTATGCAACGTGTCTACTTTAAATTGTATTTTACGTTGATTAAACTCAATACTCATTGACCTATTTAAAAAGTCAACACTTGCTCTTGGTATATTATAACTAATGAGACTTGTGTCTCCTGTCACATGTAGTGGTAACAATCCAACATCTCTATATCATGTTAGACTGCAAATGTATTCAGAACAGACTCATTACTTAAGTTCAAAGTACCAAGTGGTGTTTGGATTAAAATTCCAAGAGCAATTTCTGGGATGCCAATTGGGGTAGCCAAACCTTGCATCTCCAACTTTTTTGATTGGCTCTGTAACCTACATTAAGATTGCAAAAACGCTGCAGTCTATGTTATTATCACACCCTGACAACAGAGATTTAAATATCTGAATTAGTTATGCATAATATGTCTTCCTACTTCCCAGGCCTGATCAACTATTACTCAAAGGTTCAGATTTTCTTTTTCCTGGACCTTGCATTGATTGTGCATCTTTTATTTAATTCCCCAGTTTATTTCCTGTTAATCAGCTCAGCAAGGCTTTTTGTATTCCCTGCCTTGCACTATTCCCTGTCAGAATTGCAGTAGAATTAGAAGGGTGGCCTGTGATGGTTAATGTTATTTTGTCCTCAGAGCTTTGAAGGGCTTAGTCAATCAAGTTTGTCTTGTCTTGTTTTGTGACTGGGTGTGTTGACATTGTAATAACTCAAAGTCTCAATACATGTTGGAGTTACAGCCTTGGCATCTCGGCACCCGATTGCCAGTTTCGCAAGCTAACCAACATTTTGCAATATCTGGTTGGGAATTCCCATTTTGACAGCTTATCCAATCAGTGGTATATAACTACAACCCTGTTTCCAAAAAAGTTGGGTCGCTGTGTAAAATGCAAATAAAAACAGAATGCAATGATTATTTGTTTAATTGAAAATAGTACAAAGACAACATATCAAATGTTGAAACTGAGAAATGTAACAGTTTTTAGAAAAATACATGCCCATTTTGAATTTGATGCCAGCAACATGTTTCAAAAAAAGTTGGGACAAGGCATGTTTACCACTGTGTTGCATCACCTCCACTTTAAAAACTCTGTTTGTGAACTGAGGAGTAGCTTTAGTTTTGTTGGCAACATCCGGGCGAAACTCATGAGTTTAGCGCTCTTAAATGCATCTCTTTATAAAATCAGAACAAAGCTTCTGTCCTAATGGATTACACATAGCTATAAAAGGCTTTATCTAAAATGTTCTTAACAGTCTTAACGGCTCAGCACAGTCAAATACTATGTATGTTAATCCACCAGTGCCACACAATAATCATAATAGAGATAGAGACATTCATGTAGCAGCCTTTTAGACTAAAAGACTTGCTGAAAGGGAAAATGTGCCTTATTATACAAAACATCGCAGATCTGTGTACATTTTAAGATGGTCTATGCTGGTCTTTATTTGTTGGATGCTGGTTTGAGAGGTATGTTCTAGCTGGTTATGCTGTCTGCCCAGCAGTACTGCATGGTGTAATTTAGTCTGCGTACACCAATAATATCACAAATTTACCTATGAAAAATAAGTTCAAGAAATTTCAGGAAGGCTGGTTATTGTCTACACTTGAACTAGGGTAACAGCAGTAAACATACATGTATATCTGAAAACATAAATTCCTGCCTCTTTGGTTCTGTGCTCCAATGGTAGGACACAATCACTCAATCTACCGAACCACATAGCTTCTGACAACTCCCCCTTAAGCCATGCATTTGGAGAGAGACTAGTCCTAACCCATACACCAAGCCTCAGGCAAATCATCATGGGAGGAAATGCATTCATGTTGACAGCAAAGGGATTCTAAGTGTCAGCTTTAAGAGTTGCTCGAATGAAAGCCCTGGCAGTCCACAACAATGAATAAACATGCAGGATATTACAATGGTGCGCACGTGTGACGCTCAGTCGCTTGTGCTTGTGTCAGTGACACCAAACTGCTTGCTTATTAAGTTCTACTCACGATTCAGCAAATGCCTCGCATCAAGCTCTGAACTTCTGATACGCAAACGCACATAACCGTCGTCCCTCAAGTGTCTTGGAAACCAAGATCACCAACCGATTTAGGTTGAATTGAAATCAAAGTAAACAATTGAAATCACAGGCTGTTCCGACCTGCGTGAATTTCATCATGGCAACTCATAATGTGACTCAGCTGTGTGTATGTTTCTCACATGCCTGTATGCACTCCCGACAATGTCTGGGCATGCTCCTGAGGAGACCGTAGATGGTGTACTGGGGGATCTCCTCCCAGACCTGGATCAGGGCATCAATGTGCTCCTGGACAATCTGTGGCGCTACTTGGTGGTGTCAGATGAAGTGATACATAACGTCCCAGATGTTCTCTATTGGATTCATGTCAGTGGAACGCGAGGGCCTGTCAATGGCATCAATGCCTTCATCATCCAGGAACTGCCTACACACTCTGGCCACATGAGGCCGGGTAATGTCCTGCACCAGGAGGAACCCAGGGCCCACTGCACCAGCGTAAGATCTGATGATGGGTCTGAGGCAGACCTTACAGCAGTCAGGGTACCGTTGGCTAGCACATGGATATCTGTGTCTCCCTCCATGGATATGCCTCCCCAGACCATCACTGACACACCACCAAACCGGTCATGCTGGATGATGTTACAGGCAGCATAATGTTCACCACGTTGTGTCCAGACTCTCAAGTCTGTTTCATGCTCAGTGTAAACCTGCTCTCATCTGTGAAGAGAACTGGGTGCCATTTCTGGTGAATGCCAATCGAGCTGTACGGTGCTGGGCTGTGAGCACTTGTCCCACTAGAGGACGCCAGGCCCTCATGCCACCCTCATGGAGTTTATTTCTGACAGTTTGGTCAGAAATATGTAATGAATGTACAGTTTGGTCAGAAATATGCACACCAGTAGCCTGCTGGAGTAGCTGGACTACCTGTGCAACTTAAATGGACTGCTGGTACCGCCTCATGCTACTAGTAGTGACAAGGACTATAGCAAAACTAGAGAAGAATCAGTCAGGAAGGATAAGGAGTGAGCAATTGTCTGCGGCCACCACCTGCAAAACCATTCTGTTTTTGGGGGTTGTCTTGCTGTTGCCTCTCCAGTGCACCTGTTGTCACTTTCATTTGCACCAAAAACAGGTGACACTGATTCACAATTGCTGTCACGTGCTGTAGTGTGGAAGGACACAGGCGCAGAGTCGAAATAACAGGGGTAAACCATGTTTAATAAAAGAAAGACTGAAACGAAACAAAAAGGAAGCTGCATCCAGTGACGTGGGCTAACTGATACACAGGAAAACCAAAATGAACCACACCAGCATGGCAAAATCAAAGGACTTAAATAGGGTCCCCAATTGGAGGCAATGACCAACACCTGCCTCCAATTGGGGAGACCAAAAGGATTGGAGGTGGCTAGATGAGCCTCCTCCTGTCCTGTCCTGGCTATGCCCCGAGCCCAGCGCAGAGATGGCTAGGGGCATAGCCAGGACGTGACAATTGCTTATACTTCTTAACTGGACAGATTAATATCCCTGAAGGTTAATTGACTTGGTGTTATACTGTGATGATTACATGTTCCCTTAATTATTTTGAGCAGTGTATTTTGGTTATTGAAAGACTGGGGGAGGGTCTTTTTCTTAACCACTGAACGCAGGCCGCTGTATGCTATAGTTCTCTGGGGGGAGTGTCTCACAACCTTGATCAATGATGTTGCATAGAAATGTTGTGTCAAATGTATTGCAAGGTATAAATATGGAACATTTTGCCTGATTATAAAGGCTGGAGTCAGTTTTGCTGGTTGGATCCACAGTCTCCCATGAGCTTGTTACATGAGAGAGCCATGGATCATAATTGTGTTCCTGCAGGACAGTAGTGCAAATATGAATGAGGTTAGTGAAGGTGCCTGACCTCAGCTGTAACATACACACACACAACAACTTCCTATCTGACTGGAAATATTGCTATGACTTTAGAGAATGTTCCCTTAAAAATGCATTCTGGGATCATAAGTATGGAAATTCATTAAGATTTGGATATGTGTTTCATAACTTAAACGAATGGGTTGTTATCAGTAAAGCATCTAAGTGCAATAAAGAAGGTTCTGTTTGCCTGATGGGGGCAAGGGTCAGCCAGCTTCATTAAACCACTGACACATTCATGCAATTCAAGGGATTGTTAAATAAATGTTGAACTGTTTGGTTGTAGTATCATCATCCCTTGAAGATCACAGGCAGAACATTTCAGTTTTTTCAAGCAAAAAATCTGCACACATTTCATTAGCTTCAAAATGACACGGCAAGTGTCTGTGTAGATTACATGATCAGTAGGCTAAACATCTATTTCAGATGAAGGAGGTTATGCCGTGATATCTGTCAATAATGAAAAGTGTGTGTGGGGGAGAACTCACCCTGTCAAACTAAAGAACATCACATTGTACACATGCACACAGAGAGTCCTTTATATTTGTTTGACAAATCAAAAATGATGTTCGGATGAATCATTTGACTTCAAATTGCCACAATACAGCAATGCCTTTTGTTAAGCATCAAAAGGTTTATATCAGGGCTGATTGGGTTATTGCAGTTGGTAGATTAATTAAGTTTTCATTTTCATTAGTTGTCAGTTATAATCATCACAATTAAAAGAAATAAACATTTGAAATGTATCAGTCTGTGTGTAATGAATGTATACATTATACAAGTTTCACTTTTTGAATGGAATTACTGAAATAAATCCACTTTTTGATGATATTCTAATTATATGACCAGCACCTGTATGTATGTGGACCTACTTACATATAAAGATAAAATAAGGAAGTAATTCCAAAACATTGAGCAATATTGACATTTCTTCAGTAGAAAATAAAACGACCCTCCCCTGGACTAAACGCTTAAACCTGATGGACAGAGCATGACCCGCCCCTATATTTATCCAGGCTCCCTAAATGTATGTGTACTTGGCAATTTATTTTATATTTGATTAACTAAATCTGGTTGATAGTTCTATTGCTTTGGACACCACACAGTTTTGTTTTGTTGTACTATATTTATGGAGTCAATCCTGTTCATTTTAAGTGTTCAATTTAAATCCTTTCCTTTTAGCTAACTACACCTCAGAACGTACAGGTAAGTCAATTGGCTATCCTATTCATTACACTTAGAGAGAAAGCAGAGTAAGTGAATACCAAATCAGTTTGACACATTCATTACGTGGGGAACCTATGTCCATTAATCTTGAAACAATCTCTGAGGCGTTGGTAAGTCCAGACGAACTTTGAAATAAGGAAGAAATACGTTTTCCATGTATCCTGAGCTGTGCATTTAAAGACATGTTTGACAAATGGGGGCTCGGTGGTGTGAGTTGCAAGGACTTTTTAACAAACCCCACAATAACTCCACAAGAAATGCAATACATCCCAGCATAATTGCATTGTAACCTTGACACAACCTTGATACAATTTTCATCTGAATCGCCTCACAAACCTAGGAGAACCTCTATACAACCTTAGCACAGCCTTAACACATTGAACAGATACATCCTGCAGTCGAGTTGCAACATCAGCACATCATAACAGTATCTGTTCAAAAGACACAATTACTTATGTACCTTTGTCAAAGCATTGAAAAAAATAACTGCAGATTGTGGTTGATTTAAAAGAACCAGAATGGTATTTTGTGTGGAATGCACTAGGTTCTATTTGAACATAGCCCTATAGTTGCACTTCAAAGGGAATAGGGTGCCATTGGGTCTGCATCATGGTTGTCCCCTGACCCTAGTCATGATTGATTTGCACCATCACCCTGCACAGTGCTTCCCTCCTTATACTCAATTTGTAGGTGTGTGCTGTCAGCTGTCAGGTCTCCCGGCTAGAAGATAAATGGGCTCTTTCAATCTCAACACGATGCTCCATCTTTTTCTTTATTCCTCTTCATCTCCCTTTCCATATTGTTTCCTTTCTCTCCATACTAATTCCTCACTCTCACCGTATAACCTTTTTCATCGCAGTAATTCTCTCTCCATTTAATTCTCTGTCTCCACACTGCTCTCTCACTCTTTTCACACTATTCCATTTCAATTTCTGTACTTATCTCTGATTATATCTGTACAATTATCCTGCTCTCTTTTAAACCTTTCACGATGCCACTTTCTATTCTCCAGTCATTCTCTCACACATTTAAATTTAACCTTTTAATTAACTATATCGTTTTTGCACTGGAAAGTAGAGCAAATGCAATATGTTTACATACAACCCTGTATCCAAAAAAGTAGGGATGCTATGTAAAATGTAAATGAAACACAGAATGCAATGATGTGCACATTATTTAAACCCTATATTCAAAAGGTAATAGGGCAAAGACAACACATCAAATGTTGAAACTGAAATGTTTTATTGTTTCCTGAAAATGATATGCACACTTTGAATTTGACGCCAGCAACACGTTTAAAGGAAACTGTGACGGGGCAACCAAAGACAGGAACATCTGTGTGATGGTAAAAACAAACCCATTAGGTTAATTGGCAACAGATCAGAAGACATGATTGGGTATAAAAAGATGCTGAAAGATTTCTGTGCTGTTATCACCACAGAGGAAGCTCTGGCTAGGACAAAAACAACGGAGTGGTTGCACATTTGAAAGAGGATCGCCTTGATATGATGTCATACCACTGCATCATGTATCATTCTGCCCTAGTGGCAGTTTCTTTTGGAAAACGTTAATGGAGCAAACTCAATCAAAAGATTCAGGAGTTCAAAACCTGTTCCCAGCATGCCCGGGGAAGAGGACGTTGACAATGGTCTCAGCGCTGCATAGTGTGGATCAGCGGATGTTGGATGGGGCTGCCTTGTCACGTCACACGCTAGCTGTGGAGTTGTTGGAATGAGGCATGGCCATAATTGGACATCACAAAGAATGGGGCGAGATAAAAATGGGATGACACATTTATATTGTGAATACTACTGGTTTTATACTGCCAGGAGTCACAGCTGCATAAAGACGTGTCAGTGAGATCGTGGATATGGATGCATGTGGCTCTGGTGATGGTGCATGCTTATTTGAAATGAAATACAACACATATTACGTGAATTACTTCATATAGAATTATTCATTAGAACAATGTAATATGATTAGGATCTTGATGTATAAGCCTAACCTACACATTACTCAATCAATACATTTAAATTTTTCATTATTGTTTATTCAGCTGTCCTTGTAATATAAATCAACATAAACATTGGTGTCTTTCAAAAAAACTACTAGTTGGTTGGACTTCTGTGCCCCAAAAAACTATGAAGTTGCAATGACATTTAGATTTTTACAAGATGCTGTACACAGTTGTACATTGTTGTTTGATTTCACAACAGCACCTTTGGGATTATTCTAGCTTTTTAAGAAATGCCACCAGGGAGAACTTGTTCTTTATCTGTCTTCTGCAGTGGTTCCCAACCTTTTTCAGCAACTGTACCACAAACAGACATTTTGCTCTGCTTGGTGTACCCCTGAAGTACGCCCTCATGTTAATTTCCTATGGTGTCGTGAGTGTATCACTTGATACAGTTCTGACACAATTGTTGTCAGAATTGCAGGACTGTGTGGGGCTCTATAAAAAACCTGGCACACACTACCTCAGAGGGTGGCCTCTGAAGCTTGCACAATAATATAATGTACTGTCTTGAGTCTTCTTCCATATTCCTCAGAAAATGTACTGTTATGTAAACAAGCCCTAAGGCTGTAATCACAAACATTGTGGCACTGTTATCTATATCTATGCTATATCTCTATCCAGATGTAAACTAGAATCTGGTGGATAACTTCAACGCCTGCTTTGGTCACTTCCATCTTGGAAAGAAACCTGCTGTTGTATCCCTTGGTCGCAAATGTAAATGTTGCATGATTGCAAATGGAGCTGATAGAGCTTCAAGAAAATGTGACTTTGTAAGAGCAGGGGGATTGTCACCCTGTCACATTCTGGGAAAAGATTGTGCCTGCTGCTGTTGTATCTGTTCTCAGAAGAATTACATTACACGTCCTGACCATGTTATGCTCCACATAACTGCCATGAGTCAGCTTTCTCTAAAATTAACTTAATTAAAAGTGTCTACACATAGTTGCTCTCACACCATTTGTTCCAAAGTTCAAAGTATTGCTTCTATTTCTCTCATTGATAGAAAGACAACACCCCAAATGTGAGCTATGCATGCAAATTGTACAGCCCAGTGAAGGAACCTAAGGAGAGGACAGTGGAATTGGCCAATCAAAATAAGTCTAAGTATTCAAACACAAACATGTCATTTTCTTTTTTGAGAGAGAAACGGCAACCATCATGAAGCAGGAATGAGTACTTTGCCAGTGTGCCCCTTGGCACTGCTGGCATCACTGAGCCAGACATTAGTCTCCAGGGCCTCGTGCCCAGGGCCAACCTCGACATGTCTCTGTGCAGTTTGGCATGGAAGACTCAGCAGACGGCGACATGCAAACACACTGGCTGCCACGCTGCTCCCAACTAAAACATACAGATGTCTTCACTAGCGATGTGGAAATGATAATGAATGATCAGACTAGTGGTTACAGGCATTAACAAGAGCAATACAGAAGAAGGAAAATCAGAGCAAGGATGTGCGCACTAACAGTAATGTATTTAAACTGAAACCTCCAGAAAGAAATAGTACTCAAGTTGTCTGTTACAATGTGTCATACCATTGTGCATGTACATCAACTTGTAGGTTAACAAAATATTAGACATATGAAAATTACTCCTGTTGAGATTGCTTAACTTGGTAACAATTTGGATACATTATATCTTAATATAGATATTTCAAGTTTTCAAGTCTTCTCTGAAATGAAGATTGCTATCTACTCTTTCTTCTGCCAACCAAGTTCCCTTTTTAATGATAATAAAAAAAGACATAGCATTTTACTATGGTAGCAGAAGGTGCTGGGCGACCTTGGCAGCACCACTTGCTAACCACGCCATCTGCTATGCTTTCCTCTATCTTGCCATCTCCATTTATGCAAGCTCTTATTCCAGGGAGAAGCCCAGCACATAATATGGGTAAACTCTGACCTTAAAGTGAAGGCGGATTCCGGTGTTTGTTAGTGTGTCAATTAGCCCTGTAGTCACTGCAGTTCCCAGTATGATTGGTGAGGCATAGGGCTATGAGGCCACATGAGTTAGCTGGGGTGAGGCTCATGCTTAATAGCACATGGCCCTGTGATAGATTTATTGTCCACAACAATTATGGAGGCCTACTGTAGTAGTAAATGAGTACTGTGTGTGAACAAGAAAACATTTCATCACCATTAAGTTATGACTGAGATAACAGGTCTTCACATAGTTGCCCGGTACATAAACATAAATACTAAATAACTAAAACTGTTAAAGATTTTTGTGTTAGTGGCAGGGATTTCACCTGGACAAGGTTAAATGATTAGTAACATAGTTATAACAGAAGAAACAACATAATAACATGGTTTTGGACATTATTACACAATTGAAACACGGATGTTATACACGGATGTTATACTTATAACTGTAATGAACACCAGGACCAGAGTTGTGTGGGTCCAATTGCAGAAGTGCAATGGTAGATTTATTTTCCGTCGCACAAGGGAGTAGGCTAGCACACAAACGATAAAGACAGGCAGAGAGTCGGAAACCAGAAGATCAGTCCTTGAAGGCGAAGGCACAGGCAGGGATGAGCAGAGACGCGAAACCGAGAAGCAGGCAAGCAGGTCAGGAAGCCGGGTGATCAATCAGCGTAGGCTACAGTACAGGCTGGGAGAGACGGTAAGGATATCCAGGGGCAGGCAGGGAGGTCGGTGTTCCCGGGAAGGCAGTCCGTACAGGTAACTACACAGGGAGGGTAGGCAGGGAGAGATGGTAAGGATATCCAGGGGCAGGCAGGGAGGTCGGTGTTCCGGGAAGGTAGTCCGTACAGGTAACTACACAGGGAGGGTAGGCAGGGAGAGACACGACGGGGCAGACGAACAGGTCAAGACGCAGGGTTCTGTAAACGAGGAGAGAGGACGGGACAAGAGGGTAGAGACACAACAGGCTGGGAATCAACAAAGTAATGAGAGAGCGCGATAGAATGCTTGGCAGGTCCACTGGGAACAATACCTCACACTGGAGGGGAGGTAGAGCACGGGCTAAATAGAGGGGTTAACAGGGCACAGGTGTACAGTATTCCGGTGATTGGGATCTGGAGTGGTGGGTGCGTTCATGCGTGTTGGGAAGTGAAACGGTGGCAGGTGCGGAGCGTGGCGGGGAGGAGTTGGACCGGGAGTGACGGGAAAACCTCACAATAACAATCTTTAACAATATATTATAATTTTTTTACCCAAGTCTACATGTATTTACAACTACCTACCCAGGAGAAAGCAACATATTGTAAAGTTAAGTGCCATTTTTTTATTGCTTCATTGATGTGTTTAGAGCTGGAGCGTTGTCGGAGCTAGTGGAGACGGTAAATACACCACAGGCCGGTCTCCCTCTGTACACACACCAGCATCTTTACAACCAACCTGGCTGTGTCACCACCGGCACAACAAAGTATCCAGTGTCTTGCAGAAGTATTCACCCCCTTGGGCTTTTTGTTGCAAAATGAGTTCAACACAAAAAGTCCATAATGTCAAAGTAAAGAATAAAAGCTAGCAATTGTACCCCAAAAAAATATTGATAACATCAGTACAGTATTCACCCATTTAGTCAGTATTTGGTAGAGGCACATTTGGAAGCAATTACAGACATGAATTTTCAGCTTTGCACTATCTGGACAAAGACTTTTCTTTACCATTCTTTGCAAAGTTGCTCAAGCTCCGTCAAGTTGGATGGGGACCTTTGTTTAACAGCAATTCTTTTTTTCAAGTCTTTCCATGAATTTTCAATTGGATTGATGACCAGGCTTTGACTGAGTCACTCAAGGACGTTCACAGACTTGTCCCTAAACCACTCCAGCATTGTCTTGTCTCTGAAAGTAAACAATGTCTATTGACAACTTTGTTGTCGTTGTTTAACATGGGGTTGTGATATTTCTTTGTATCAAAATGGGTTCATAGGCCAAACACATTTGGGAACCCCTGCAGGAAGGAATCTATGAAGATGGAGCCAGGAAGAGACACATTGATCAGAAAGGGGGAGTGGGAGGACTATTGACAGCAACTTGGTTTAGCTGGTATAGTGCAGCAGCAGTGGGCTACTTGTGGTAATATTTCAGAACCATCACCCTGCAGGGGGCGTGGAGGGATCAGAGGAATTGTCAATCAATCACACCTGGCTCTTCTCATCCCACACATCCATCTGCTATGTGATGTATGATCCAAATGAGGAAAAAAACACCCCCGCCCTGGCTCGGATCTTTAAGAGAGCTCCTAAAAGGTCCATTTGAGGCATTTAACGGCTTGTTACATTGACACCGTTTGGGATGGATGGGCTCTGAATGTCGTTTATTACAATATTAGCATAACGGACAGGAATAATCAATACAGTTCTGTTCCCAGGAATATGTAGGTGAAAGGCCACCCTCTTCATTATGGTAACATTTACCAGTGAAACTCAATAGTAAAGGGTAAGTTTGGTAAGTGGGAAAAGTAGGTGTACTCAAAATAAACATGTACTCCAAAGTAATTAGGCTTTGAAAGCTGAAAAAGGATCATGTGACTCATGGCATTTTATTGCTTGCAGCTAGCTGTCACCACTTCGATGTCAATAAAAGAGTGAATTAGACATTTGTGAATTGTGGAAAGAGTACGGCTTTGTTAAAATTAGTATTGATTTTGAATAAGCAAAGGTGTAGTTTTCTCCAAAAATGAATGCATGAATTTTATATAATTATTTGAAATGCTACTTCAATCACATTGGAGACAGTCACAACTTTGCATGTGTACACTCATTAGGGAAGCTGTGAAGTATTACTCCTTTTTTTGGAGTTCAATATCACAGATGTATCATGGGCGGTAAAGGGAGCTTAGGCAATGGTATATTCAGCAGGTGTAGTCTGAAGTTTGTTGTGAAAAATGAAAATATGAATTTGGCAGCATGTCATGGTAAGAAACCATTCTTGCAGAAAGGCAACAGAAGAGATTGCCAGAATGGTTTCTTAGCAACAACACACCCTAAAAGGTCATTCCTGACCCCGATGAATCGAGTGCCAGGCAATCATTTGTTCTCACTTCTAGGGCTGAACTTCATCGTGACAGCCAATTTTCACAGCTTCATTATCTAGCATGTCATTCTCCCAAGCACAGCAGAACATTGTTTGCAAAAAAAAATCCATTTAGCCCCTTTTGTGCTCAATTGTAAACAAATGACAATTTTAAACACACCCAGACAAACTAGATTTAAACTAGATAGATATGATTCCCTGTGTTATATGGAACTCTGTTTGGCACAGACTAGCTTGTAATGAATAGCGGCAGTAGGGAGGAGTATTAATCGTGGGTTATCAAGCCCCCTTATGGCACTGTTTTCTGCCATCCATGAGTATTTATAGGGGACTCCCAGTCAACCTAAAAAGGTTGACTGTTGGTCACATAATCACCCAATTGGTCTTGGTATGTTTGCTGTGACAGTGCGTGTTTGTGTCTCTGAGCGCATGTCAGCCCACTGGGCAGCATGGTAACCCTCATTTCCCTATATCTCATGTCCCTATATGTGTCATTATGACACACACCCTTCCTCGGCTGACATCTTCAATTGTGGCATTTAAGTATCAGAAAGTTTCCAAACACTCAGGACAACCATGCAGTCCCCCGAGAGAGCACACTTGACGAGGCATTACGGACTGCTCACGTCACACCACAGCTGAACAGCGCACAGAAACAATTGGTTTATTAACATGACTATGACCAATTAATCAATGACAGGGATTCGCAGATGTGACCGCATCTTGATATAACAAATATTTTCCACACTTTATAATAAAAATCAACTGCCAATATCTTTTTATACTTTAAATTAAGAAACAAGCATATTTTTGACTGATTATATTTCAATCAAAATGTTAAAGATATTGCTTGAAATGCATCAGAAAGGTTTGGGAAGATCATCAAAATGTTTTTTATTGAAACAGAATTTAGTAGCTAATGGAGGTCCTTGTGCCATAACCCATTATATGGTGGTTCTCAAAAGTATTCAACCCCTCTGGTCTTTAACCAGATTTTATTGTGGTTACAACATTATTTTCTTTTTTGTGTATACATATATTTAAAACAATTTGCACTTTGTACTTTAATTTTGACTTTAGAAACTGTCAATACAAGAAAAAACATCTGGCGAGCCAGATACTAAATCAAACATAATATCTTTAATTTTAAGCCACTTGTGAATCCCCAGGAACCTGTTTATAACAAACTGAACAGTAAAGCTTTTTGTTTTTTAATATTTATCCAACTTTCAGACTTGTCTGATTTCCTTAATATGTAACAGGTCAACCTCACGCTGAGCTTTCCAGTCACCTTATCTTTATTTTAAACAAAGACAATTTATTGAATTGATGTACTTCCATCCGAGACAAATTACTGCATCAGAATATTAAAACCAAGGGTGAACTGACCTAATGACAAAGGAGTCATTTTAAGCTAGCTGGTTAAAGACAACAATAGCAAATAGCTTACATTTACATGTATTTATGCAAGAAATGCTTATGCAGAGTGACTTAAATTAACTATTAGGATTAATCTCCTTGCACTGGGGCATAATCTAGAAACCAGTAGGACAGTCCCCTCATACAGCTAGCCATTTTGATATTCATGACCATGACTCTTTAGAAAAGTGTTCTATATACCACCAAATAGTGTAACTCTGGAACAATTTAGAACCATTTATTTTTAATGTAGTCCTATGGTCTAAACAACACTGAATCTGTTTTAAAATATATATATTTAAAAAATAGCAAACGGGCTAAGACAAGAAATACTTCATAATAACTTGAGATATTATAAGCATATTCATAATAATTAAATCCCTTTTTTTAACGAAATAATGTAACAGGTGTAAAGCTGTATCTCCACTTTGCCTTCTCCCTTTTTTTAATCACAGTGCTTTTCAGCCATGTTTCAAGAAAGCCTGATCCAGAAATCAAGCAATATTGAATCCCCCTAGGGGTACTCTAGTGATAAATTGGGAACTTTGTAGGGAAATGTGTAATATAGCATCCATTTATAAAGTCTTATAATTACACAGGTATATTATGTCATAAGCCATCATGAGCATACATGTGACAATCTGCCTGTACCCTCTCTGCCTGACAGTGTGACATATCTCTAGACATATCTCTAAGCTGATACAATTATTTCATCCAGGGAAAGAATAATCAAAGCAGCAATTCTCAAAAATACTCCTTCGCAAATAAAGTAAAATGGTGTCAATAAGAGGTCAGCACTTACACAAGAGGCATAATTTATTTGAAGTTATACAGTTTGCTATGACAACAGCAACAATTGTTCCCATTTTCTACTTTATGACACACTGAGTACTACATTAGACAAATATAAAATAAAAATGGTACACCATCCAGTGAAAGACAATTCAATAACTGAATCAGTTTATTCACTGATAAAAGGGGAATGTGTGTGATTGTGTTGAGGAACTATTCTTCCTCAAACAAGTTTTAATACAGTGCTACAGTAGTGTGCTAAAACAAACTTTTCCAAGTGATATGATCGAGGCTCCATGCACACAATAAATGCTATCTCTGAAAATGTTAGGATACACCTTTAAATGCTGCACACTAACACAGCTTAGATTGAATACCAGCCAATATAAACTTGTTACAAATGATCCTGTTCAAAAGCGGGCAATGTTGACATGTAGAATATCAATACACAGAGCATAAATATATACATATATGCAAAAGCATACATTAACCAGCAAATTCCTAAATTGCCAGAACCTTAACAATTAAATATAAAACTTTAAAAAACGTACAATATTAAATTGCTTTTTTAACAAAATATACAATGTAAGCATTTTGACAGTGGATTGTTAATTTCATCTTTTGGCTTTTAATTTCAAAACCTCAGTCATTTTAGCAGACTGTCTTCTCCAAAAAGTTCATCCATTTACTGACTTGGAAACCAAAAATTATCTGAGGTTAATGCATATATTCTCAGCTTTCTTTTAGGGTAAAAAAAAAAAACTGAAAGTAACATATCAGCAAACCTCTCCAAAACATCAATGTGGATGTGTTAGCTACTACCAACCTTAGAAGACTTCACCAGCAGAACAGTAGAGGCTTCACAGCAAAGTGCAAACCACTGATTTGAAAAAAGGATGGCTAGAGCCTGCAGTCTCGATAACAAGTTATCAACTGAAGATGGCTGCAGTACAGGCCTGGCAGAGCATCATCAGAAAAGACACCCAGTCTGGTGGGTCACAGCATTCAGGCAGTAATTGCATAAAAAAAAATTACCAAATACTTAAGTGCTTAATTGTTAATCCATCCAAATAATTTTGGAGCCCTAAAATAGGGGCAGCCCTCTGGTGAAACCAATAAATACAGAAATAGCTGAGAATCTATACTTTGACCTAATAGTAATTGTTTGATTTCAAATCAAAGCTTTTGGTGAATCCACAGCACCAATACTTACAGAGGACAATGCATAAACATACAAGGACTACCAAACATGGATTCATATTTACACTCTTACACAGTTTCATTTATTACATTTGATATACTTTTGAAAAGTATGCACATGATCATTTTTTTTTTTTACTTCACATAAATCATATGAGGCGACATATTGTCATACCAAGAGACAGCTGCCTTGGACTGCTTGTGTATTCTAGATTTCATAGATAGATTAGGCCCTAGTTTATTGATGCGCTAAGGTATCACTAATGTTGTAATTGACAGTATTACTGTATTTGGATATTCCAATATCAAAAAGCCTGAAAAGGTTGGTAACGAGTCATCACTGCTTACTGTACAAATAATGCCCATCATATTTGATAAGGTTTATTATGGAAATCGCAGCACTTTGTCTTTTTAAAATACTACCCTGTGAGTTTTGCCTTAGGTAAATATTTTACAAAATGGTGCATTGAAAGAATGCTGAAATTATAATTTTTCACAGATAAGAGGATGTACGTGATTACATACTGAGGAGTTATTTTGTGCCTTAACTAGGGACTGCATTCTATGCAAGGAAAGTTTTGTTATACCGCAATGCACAATAGCAAACTTTAAAAAGTATACATTTAGTCATTGCACTATACATTTCATTTCTACAAACATCATTAAACACCTTAAATGTGCATTTTCAGATTTCAGATTTAATATTGTGCACATTAACACGCCTTGGATTGAAGACTGGTCTAGATTAACTAAACAGTAATAAAACATGGGTATACAAACAAATCAAATGCAGACAAATCTAAAAGGCCATTTTAGGCAAAAAAAATATTGTTATTTAAAAAAATATATAGCTGGGTTCCTTGATATTCCCTTTTGAAAAGTATGCACAGAAAATATCCATACTACAAGGACATTGCTACAAACAAACAAAAGCAGAAATTTCATATTTACATAAATCAGCATTGCTTACAACCAAGAAATAGCTGCCTTGATGTGCAGGTACCATTCTAGGTTTCATGGATACTTTGCGCCTCAGGTCAAAGCAGTGAAGTGCTGCTACAGTTGAGATTTAACATATTACTTCTAATAATCATAGTAAAAATGACTTATTCATCTTTCATAATCAAACAGCTTGAAAAGGCTGGAACAAGCATTCAGAGCTTTAATAATTCCTGTCACATCTGAAGTATTAAGGTCCATTATGACAACAGCAGCACTTCTTTTTGTTTTAAAAATAAGTGTTCTTCATCAGGTACATATTTTATAAAATGGATACCTTACCAATCAGTCTATTTTAAAAAAAAAGATTAAAAATGTACTTTCAATATCAATAACGTATTCATTACACATCAATAATAATGGCATGTTATAACAAGTCCCAACTGAACTAAAGGCTAGTTAATGCATGTAATACTATTCTAAGCAAGAGCTTGTATTATGTCATGTTAATATATTCATCATTACAATGACCCAGAATGCTATCATTATGGCTGTTCTCACAATGTGATAAAAGGCCAACTAAATCAACCTTTTTTTTATATTTGCAGTTGTATAAACCAAGTGGGTTGAATCTGGAATGCTAATTGTCTCTAAGCTGTGGTGTATGACAACTTCTACCATAAGTATGACATCGCAACTTTTTACTGTTTACTGATTGTGCCAGAAAGTTGTAACAATTATATTTCATAATTGCATAATTTCATTGCAATTATGCATCTTTTAAGATACCTAAATAAAATATTTTGCTAACTTAATATGCAGTGGATAGATTTTTTTAAACATTTTATAATGCAGTTGGGACTTTTTATAACACATTTATGAATTGCTTATCAATGTGTCATTGATGTTATCGGTAACTGCATTTGTGAATAACCTAAAGTTAGATTACATCAAGATCATAGGATGGAAGCAGAGTTGGCCTCAATTCCAATATTTAATTCAATAAAATCTAAAATGTTATTTCTTTGACAGGAATTGAAGAGAACTCTGGTGTTGACTGAGCGTAATTATGAGGCATTGTGTACTCATTGTGCAATTTGGTGGCCAACATTGAGTGGATACACACCCATCTCCCTGACTTTCCCAAATAGAACATTATTCCCTATAATAGTATACTACTTATGAAAATTGTACATGTGCAATCTTTTTTTTAATAATAATATGCCATTTGGGATGAAGCCCCTCTCTACAGAGCATAACAGAGCTAATGCAGGAATTGTCAACTGGAACGGCAGAAAGGTTTCTGTGGGTGATTGTGGATATTTGTAAAAAAAATTATAATAATGGAAAAGGTTGTGATATGAGATGGGGGGCAGCATGTCCATGGTTTAATTAGTCAGTTCATTTGTTGAAGTTAAATCTTCAGTTACTAGTGTTCAAAATCATTGAAGATCACGTGAAGCCAGTCACTATGTCTACGTCTCATTCTAATACCCTCCAGAGTTTCTAACCTTAAAACGGTACCTCCATCTTCGTGGAAGACTTCGTACTATACACCAATTGCAACCAACTGAGTAAGAACACACAATCCACTAACCTGCTACTCATCAGGGTGTATATAAGCTGAATCAGGTGTACTAAAGCTGTGCTGGAACAAAGAACTGCCTAACCCCGTAGCTCTCCCCAAACACATCCACGTTCCATGTTTCCTTTAGCAAGGGATTTCAATTGGTTTTCCATTTCCTTATTATGTACTCCCTTCAGCTGACTTTGTCCATTATGTTTTTGGGTATACAAAGTATAAGATGAAAGACAAAAGATAAGGGAAAAGATGCGCTTAGAAAACCTCTTCCTCTTCAGCCTCACAGCCATACTCTGAAAGGAAAAAAGTGACGGAAACGTTAATAAGCAAGGTCCATTAGGTTAGCATTTCTATCAGCAGCATTGCTTTATGCTGCCTGCCATTTGCTTTTAGGGCTTATGCAACTGTTAACATTTGGGGAATCTAAGCCATTACACCAATGATTTGAAGACAATGAATACATCTTGAAACAAATGTTAACTATTGTGCCATGGATAAATTCTTCAGTCAGGTCTGTACTGACAAGCTACTGTATGACTCACTTTTCCATTTGTGTTGGTGGAGTGTGGAGGGTTTCTTACAGTAATGTGTATGATCCACACTGCATAATCCTTACCGTTTCCTCCCAGTAGCTGCAACGCACTGACACAAGGCTCCTCCACCTCTTCCTCCTCCTCCTCTTCCCTAGCCGCTTCGTCATAGGCCACTGGGCCATTCTCCTCCAAGGTTGGTCCCGTGGGGGTCGGCGGGCTGGAGATGTTGGGCCGAGCAAGGGCTGCAGCCGGGGTTAGGTTTGGGGTTACCTGGAAAAGGAATGTTATATATTGCTAAGCAAAACTATAATCTGACTATGGCTGTTGGATCCCACTTTTGTCACCAAATGTCAGCATACCAAAAAGCAAAAACATTTAAAAAGTAGGTTGTTCAGAGTTTGACACATTTAAAATAAATGCATGTACACTGGGGAGAACAAGTATTTGATACACTGTCGATTTTGCAGGTTTTCCTACTTACAAAGCATGTAGAGGTCAGTAATTTTTTTTTATATTATTTTTTAATAATTAATTAGCATTTCATTGCTTGACATAAGTATTTGATCACCTACCAACCAGTAAGAATTTCGGCTCTCACAGACCTGTTAGTTTTTCTTTAAGAAGCCCTCCTGTTCTCCACTCATTACCTGTATTAACTGCACCTGTTTGAACTCGTTACCTGTATAAAAGACACCTGTCCACACACTCAATCAAACAGACTCCAACCTCTCCACAATGGCCAAGACCAGAGAGCTGTCTAAAAACAAAACCTGAAGGATCTGGAGAAGGTCTGTCTGTAAATCCCTGCTCCAGTGGGTGCAAACCTGGTCAAGAACTACAGGAAACGTATGATCTCTGCAATTGCAAACAAAGGTTTCTGTACCAAATATTAAGTTCTGCTTTTCTGATGTATCAAATACTTATGTCATACAATAAAATGCAAATTAATTACTTAAAAATCATACAATGTGATTTTCTGGATTTTTGTTTTAGATTCCGTCACTCACAGTTGAAGAGTCTATCATAAAGAGTCTATGATAAAAACTACAGACTTCTACATGCTTCGTAAGTGGGAAAACCTGCTAAATCGGCAGTGTATCAAATACTTGTTCTCCCCACTGTACTTGATTCAACTATTCATGAAAATTAATTTTATTATTATTCAAAGAGTATGTACAGCAGTATCTGCATTTTTACAGAATTTTATCAACATTTGAATAAAATTGCAGGCGTAATTAGGATGAAACATTTATATCATTGCCATGTCTGCAGAGCCTTGTCTGAAAGACGAATCGTGACTTGAGAAAGAATTACTCAGTTCTGATTTAGCTTGGAAGCGCTGACGTCATGTTGTCATCTCCTTTTCATACATCCAGTGATATGCTTTTTATATTTTAACTTTCTGCCCTAATTTGAATGTGTACAGCCCATTACCTGTCATTCCCAGATTCAGCAAGCAACTGATGAGATATATCTTAACTGTGCCAATGTGACCACTAGTTCTGAGCACATTTTGCAGACGAGGGCTTTCAGAATGTGATGCAAAAACAAATGGGGTATGAACAATTTCGTGTGTCTGAAGCAGTTCCAACTCTTGAGTTGCCATTGACAGTACCAGCAGCAAGTACGAGATTGTCTAGGTACGACAGCTATATGATGGTCGAAATTAGGTGTTTTTATGATTTTGAATGGAAATAGTGTGTAATTGTGGGTCTAGCTAGCAAGCTATATGTATGAGGGATAAGAACCAGAGCTAAGAAACATTAATATTTATCACAATATCCCCATGCCCATTCAGTTCAGCTAGTGTATATCAAGGAGAGATTCTGGCTTCATTAAAAGCTGTTTTTAACATACTAACTGACAAACATGATAGGCAAACATGTAACAACTTAATGATACTTCAGGGTAATTGTTTATTGAACTCAAGTGAAACTAAAACTGCTCTGCATATGCTTTAAGTATATTATTTACATTTAATATTTTCGAAATTTGGTTAGGAAAAAGTGCTACAAAATTAACAGCATATCTCAGCAGACGTTTTTGCAGCAGAGAAGGGAAGCAGCACAGGGAGGTGTGAGAGGCCTAATTAATCATCATGTACTGGAAAAGGGATCTTTGAACTAATTATAGCATGATCTCTCCCTTCTCTCTCAATCTAAGGCAAAATGTGGACCATCTCGAGGCAGTGACTGTAAGGTCAGGACCACCAGGAGGGGACCTGATGGCTGCCAGTCAGGAAGGACAAGTTGACTAGCCTCCCCAGATATGGAGAGTCTGATTTCAAGTATATAGAAAGTTCTGATTATGGGTCTTAAGCCAGCTTGGGCCAGTGAGGGAGACTGATAGAGTGGAGAATGGGAGACTGAAATAGCATAAAGACCAGTTGGCCCTAATTAGTGGCATCACACCTATGAGGACCAGCAGGGATAGGGCTTGGCCAGAATATTGAAGCTGCACCAGAGACAGGTCTAAGAACTTCAAGATGTTCTAGTCATATGCAAATGAAAACCAAACCCCACATAGGTACATACAAAATGTCAATCTGTACCCATCGCTAGGGCTTGTATAGTGGTAGCACTACCAACCCTGGACAGCATATGCCCCTCTGGGCAGATACGGCCACTGACTTTATGTACTGTATCCTTGGACACAATTTTGGACTCCCGACAAGCATATGTGCCAAAGAAGGGAAATGAGAGGCAGAGTCCTACTGAGAACCACCGCTTCCAAACATTCTCCTTGCCAATGTTATATCTCTTGACAGTAAAACTGACAAACTTAGGGGATGGATCTTCAGTTTTTTTTTGCTTTGCAGAATCCTGGCTAACTCCCCTCATCATCCCTGGGTTCAGGAGGAAAAAGCAAACAGGGGTAAAGTATGTTTCATGGTTAATAACTGTCACTATCATAATGTACCTATTGTTATTTTCGAACAACCTGCAAAACCTCAAGTGCAGTCCCTATTATAAACCTTTATACTTAAACATCATAGGTTGACGAATACTGTGAGATTTTTATTTGGACAGGGTTTACAGAAGTCAGAATATATGAAGTATTTATATCTAAGCTTTGCCGAGATGATTAACCAGTTTCTTACAGAGCTTGTGATATGATTGATTGGTGTGTCATTACTCAACTCCCAGCCACTGAACTTTGTAGCTCTTTCAAAGTGACTTCTAAAAACTAAAAATTTTTGAGTGCTGAGTTTTGATGAACGGGTTTTCTTGGCAGTGCCTTGGTGGTGAAATGCAACATTCACTGTAATCACTGGGATGGCCAAATACTGCTTAAGCGGAGCTGGCTAAGAAGAGAGAATGTCACTGACTGACTGAAAGACTGACTGACTGATCCTTCTTAAATAGTGTAGTGGTTAGAGAAGTGGACCTGCGAACTATAGGTCCGAAGTTCTTATCTCCTCGTATGCATTATGAATTATTCTGTATAGACGAAAACTTTGCTGGCTAAAACCTCCAGTGACTACATTATAGTAAGCCTGAAATGAAACAGTTTACAGTTATAGTGCGACTGTTTCTGGTGGATTTTCGAAGTACGCATCGTGCATGCGTTTTGGGTCAGGATAGACAAACACATTTGCAGGCAACAACATAGGCTACAGTAGTTACGCTACAGTGAGCCTTAACTAAAACTGTATACGGTTATATTGCGACTGTTTCTGGCATGGAAAAGTTAATCTTCAGTCTTGCTAGCAATTGCTCAATTCTTATGATTATTCCTAAGAAGTTAGTGGATACTGGTAAAGCCTATTACTGGCTAATAAGCTTTTCAAACAGCCAGTGGCAAAAGCTAACAGTTCATAGACTCTATTTGTGGTGGAGGTAAACTTAGTAAGAAACGTTAGTCAGTTTAACTGTATCAATATCATTCACGAATGGCCAATAAGCTGTTAAAACGGCCAGTGGCAAAAGAGGATTTGTTAATAGACCCAAGAGGCTATACTGACACCCATTGATCATAGAGCTCTGTGGTGTAGTGGTTAGTAATGCAGCCTTTCATGTGGGTGAACCGGGTTTGAATCTCAAGAGGGCAATACTTTCTATTCCGGTCCGGCTAAACTAGGCTTGCCTGGTTTCTTGTTTTTCATCCATCTCATAATCTATACATTTCCATTACTTAATCTCTGACTTCTGTAGAATGCTCTTTGGTCTTCACAGCTTGACAACTGATCTTCCAACAGTGAGGTTTTTATCTACTGTAGAATATGTGACAGCAGCTTTAATTGTCTATAAGTGGGTGCCAGTGGTAAGGAAACTCTATCCTCGTTAGGGCAATTTCTTTTAATCTGTCTAAACTCTGAGATTCCACAGCACATGGGTTGAATTTTGCAAGCAACATAAAAAAAGAAATATATACCAACGTGAAACCAATGTCATGACTAACTTGAATGCTTTTCAAGGCACTATATACTGTATGCAAGTAGGAGCTTCTACACTACTGACCACACCACCTAAACCACTGATTTACAATTTTTTTATTTGCATCCAAGCTAAATATGATATAATTGACATTTTTTATCAGCTTGATCATACACTAAAAACTAACTTGTGAAAATAGTTAAAATAAAATAAATTGAAGAAAAAAAATCTAGAACAATGTCAAATAAGCTCAGGCTTAAATGCCTTGTGCCCTTGAATGAATTTAGAGCACTACTTTACATTTGCTTCAATTTGTGGTATTGTGTAAAGATGCGGTTATGTTCATGTTATATATTTTTGGGAATTCTTACAATATTTAATGTACTGACCTTTTAGAAAATAAGAATGTTGTTTCATGTGTTTGTGTACAGGCAATATTGATAGACCAAGTATGAGATTCTCAACAAATAGCCAGGGAGCCCCAGCGTAGTGGTTAAGGAGCTGGGCCTAAATTCAACTGCACGCTGACATCTAAAATGTAGGCTTATACTCCCATTCTCCACACTATGTTTTAGCCAATCAGCTTTCATTAGCTCCCGGGAGATGGCATTAGGTTGCATAAAAAAGGGCTGCCTAATTCCAGATAAACT